>NC_057861.1:33740000-34105000 GCF_019393635.1 Dromiciops gliroides | reverse complement strand
TCTATAGTATTCTCCATAATAATATCATTTGTTTTTCCCCCCTCTTAATCTTTGCCTAAGTGCTCTCTGTTATGGTTACTCCCTTGGTTCCTGGATTTCCTTGCCAAGAATATACAACTTCTTAACATAATACTACTCCATTTCCTCTTCTATTTCTTTTTTTCAGTGGAAATTTTCAACCTATCAGTATTTATTAAGCACCTATTTGTGCTAGACGCATTAAGTTCTGGGGATACAAAGAGGGGCATTAAATAATTCCTATCCTCAAGGATCTTACAATCTAATGAGGGAAACAACAAGCAAATACATACATATGAACATATGTGTGAGGGCTGCAGAATGGTTAATTTTATATTGTTTTTCTAGTACTTTATATGTATCTGCCTCAGTATTGTGTTAAGTTAAAGAGTATCTTATTTTAGGAAAGACATTAATTAATAACTTGGAAAATGTTCAAAGGGAGGTATCCTGGGTCAGGGAAGAATGTTACCGGCTCTGGGATCTAAGGACTTGGGTTCAAAATATGCTCCCGATACCTACTACTGGTGAGACCTTAAGGACACAATTTCCTCAGGCCTCAGTTTCCCCATCTGTCAAGGAGCTTACAATCTACTGGAGTGAGGGTGGTTAGACCAGGTAAATGGAAATAGGATCACTAACTCGGCAAGAACTGATTAAATGCCTACTGTGTGCACTGCTCTAGGCTAGGCACAGGAGATAGAAAGATAAATACTTCCTGCCTTCCAAGAGCTTACATTGGGCTGAAAGAGGCAGCCTTTTCTTCTCTAGGCTAATCATTCCCTGCTCCTTCGAACAATCCTCCAGTGACTCTGCCTCCAGCCTCACCATGCTGCTCCCCACCCCTCCCCTTGCTACTCTCTCTACATATAGTCCTCCCTAAACCATCACCCATCACTAGGCACAATAATCCAGATGGGATCAGACCAGGTCAGGGGAGGCAAAAGGGGACGATGAACTGGGTGCCTGCTGGCCAACATAGGGCTCCCAAAAGTCAGTTCAGAAAATCCCCTGAGTTTGGGCTGGGGGAGGGGGGAGGGATCATACTTCTCCCTGCCATCAGAAATGAAACCAGCCCCTCCCCCCTCCAGCACCTGGGGTCGGCAAGGCCTGGTAGACTTTGGGCCAGGCTTGGAGCCGGGGTTTTTAACCTGGAATCCCTGAAGAGATTTCAGGGAATCTATGATCGTGAATGGGGGCGGGAGGAGACGTCTTTATTTTCACTGACCTCTAACTGAAATTGAGCATTTTCTTCAAGTATTTAAAAACATTCATTCATTCAATAAGCATTTATTAAGTGCCTACTATATGCTAGGCACTGTGCTAAGTGTGTGTGAAGGGAACAAAGAAAGGGAAAAGGCAGTCCCTGCCCTCATGGAGCTCACACTCTAATGGGAAGACGATGCAAATATATACAAACAAATTATTATACCGAGTAAATTGGAGGGGGCAGCTAGGTGGGGCCCTGGGTTCAGGAGGACCTGAGTTCAAATCTGAATTCAGACACTTGACACTAGCTGTGTGACTCTGGGCAAGTCACTTAATCCTCATTGCCCGCCCCCCCCCCCCACACACACACATTTTTTTTTTTAAATAGGAGTAAATTGGAAAAACAAACTGGAGACATGTAAAAATAGGATTCAAAGAGGGAACCCATAGACTTGAGCAGGTTGTCAGCGGGTCCGTGATATTTCAAAGGTTAAGAACTCTACTCTAGAAACTAGAATGATGGGGCAGCTAGGTGGCATAGTGGATAAAGCACCGGCCCTGGATTCAGGAGGACCTGAGTTCAAATACAGCCTCAGACACTTGACATTTACTAGCTGTGTGACCCTGGGCAAGTCACTTAACCCTCATTGCCCTGCAAAAAAACAAAAACAAAAACAAAAACAAAACTAGAATGCTTCAGCAGTACAGTTCTCCTTGACTAGACCCCCTTCCTTCAATCTCGTGGAGAAGTAGGAGTCCCCCTCTCCAGAACCCCTCCCCAATATCATAGGATCCTGAGGCTGGAAGGGCTTGAGAGAGCAGTTAGTCCACCCTCAACCCATTTTACAAATGAGAATACTGAGGTCCAGAGAAATGATATGTCACGTCCAAAGCCACACTGGTAGCAAATGAGAGACATGGGATTTGAACCCAAGCCTTTTCTCTTGCCCCTTGATGGATTCTCCTTTACCACCATGTCTCAGAAGGTTTTCCTTCTTCTTTCTTTTGAATTTATGTCTTTTATAAAATTTCCAGCCACTCCCTGCACAGCTGGCTGTGGGCACCCCTATATTATGGGTGGGGAGGAGGTGGGCAGGAGGTGCTCTGACCCAGGCCTGTTTCTAGGAGAACTTCTTCCTGGGTGCCAGGCAACCTCCACCCCAAACCCTCAAACTCCCAGGCATGAAGGTGGGAGGGGCTATTACATTGCCCCAGGGCTCTGCAGCAAATTATGAATAGTGGTGATAATTAATGCCTTTGATTTTCTCTAGTGATTTCATTTTTCATGGTACTTTTGTATCTATTGTCTCAATTTATCTTCCTTATATCATTAGGGAATGAAGGGTGAGGGGAGAAAGCATTGAGTTGTACTATACAAACTCTACCCTCCAACTGTCCAAGGGAAAGATTGACTGGGGATAGGGGTTGGGGAAGTACCTGGTAGACACATCTATTACCTTACAAGTATAGTATCACAGATTTAGAGTTGGAAGGTGCTTCAGTGGTCACCTAATTCCTACTCTCCCAATTCTACAGATGAGGAAACTGAGACCCAGAGAAGTTAGGTGACTTGCCCAATTCAGAGAGGTGGTAAGCAACAAGGGTGAGATTTGAACCCAATTCCTCCAATTCCTGAGTCTGTGGCTGCTTCCCTCTCTAGTACTTTTTTTTTTGGGGGGGGGGGTTGGGGGCTGGAGGGGCAGATCTGTTATTTCTTTTTGTTTGTTTGTTTTTTGGTTTTTTGGTGAGGCAATTGGGGTTAAGTGACTTGCCCAGGGTCACACAGCTAGTAAGTATTAAATGTCTGAGGTCAGATTTGAACTCAGGTCTTCCTGAATCCAGGGCTGGTGCTCTATCCACTGCACCACCTAGCTGCCCCCAGATCTGTTATTTCATTGGTATATTAGTTTTCAAATTTTTTAGCCTTAGGATCCCTTTATACCCTTAAAAATTATTGTGTAACACTCTCCCCTCAAGAGCTTTTGTTTATGTGGGTTATATTTATTGGTATTTACTGTATTAGAAATTTAAATGTTTTACTATTGTTATGAAAATAGTTTTGACCTTAAACACCCCTGAAGGTCCACTTTGGTAACAGCTGGTTTAGGGAATTCCCCAGTGAGGACACTTCTGCTCCCAATGCAGGTGAGCACGTAATCTGCATTCTATAGTCTTTAGATGGTTACCCAGGGCCCTGAGAATTAAAATTACTTCTCAGAATCATACAGTAAGTATGTGTCAGAGGTGGGACTTGAACCAAGGTCTTCTTGACTTTGGAGGTCAGCCCCTAATCCATCCTGCTGAAATGAACTGAAAATGAATCTGCTCCTTGGTGTGTGGTGTAGTGCAGGGCTTCTTAAATTTTTTTCTATTCAAGACCCTGTTTTTCCCCCAAAAATTTTATGTGACCCCAGGCATATAGGTACATAAAATAGGTATATATAACCTTTTACTGTTGCCAAATTTTTTGCAACCCCCACACTCAGTAAGATGACCCCATATGGGGTTAATACCCACAGTTTTGATGTAATGGATACAGAACTATTCTTGACATCCAGAACACCTGGGTTCATCTCCTGCCCTGAACACTAGCTGTTTGACCCTGGGCAAGTCACTTAACATCTCTGAGCATCATATTCCTTCTCTGTGAAATGATGATAATAATAGCATCACCTCACGACTCACAGCTTTGTTGTGAGAATCAAATGAGATACTGTCTGTAAAATACTATATAAATGCCAGCTATTAAAAGTTCCTAGAATGTGAGAGCTAAGGCTGGGACTTGAGGATCCATTAGTCCAACCCCCTCAATTTTCAGAGGAGGAAATTGGTTGGGAGAGGGAGAGGGAGGCAAGAAGGGGAAAAGGAAGGGAGGGAGGGAAGGAAAAGAAGGAGAGAGGGAAGGAGAGAGAGAGAAGGAAGGAAAGAAGGAAGGAAGGAAGGAAGGAAGGAAGGAAGGAAGGAAGGAAGGAAGGAAGGAAGGAAGGAAGGAAGGAAGGAAGGAAGGAAGGAAGGGAGGGAGGGAGGGAGGGAGGAAGGAGAAAGGGAGGAAAAGAAATAAGGAAGGGAAGAGGGAAGGGAAGGAATGGAGGGAGGGAGAGAGGAGGGAAGAAAGGAAGGAAGGAAGGAAGGAAGGAAGGAAGGAAGGAAGGAAGGAAGGAAGGAAGGAAGGAAGGAAGGAAGGAAGGAAGGAAGGAAGGGAGGGAGGGAGAGAGGAGGGAAGGAAGGAAGGAAGGAAGGAAGGAAGGAAGGAAGGAAGGAAGGAAGGAAGGAAGGAAGGAAGGAAGGAAGGAAGGATGGAGGGAGGGAGAGAGAAAGAGAGAAGGAAGGAGAGAGGGAAGAAGGTTTTCTTTAGAAAACCCCCATCATTCTCAGGGATTCCTGGGGAGCCATTCACCCCACAGCCAGGGAAGCCTCAACCTTCAATGATGAGCTAACTGGCTCCCCAAGAAGTCTGACTTGCTGACGCTTGTGGTCTCCACATGAAAAGGTCTCAGCTCTGTTCTGTGCCAGGCAGGTTGTGGGCCCCTTGTGCCTGTTGACATTTGGGGAGGCTTCCTGCTAAGCCGCCCTGCAGGCCAACATTAGCTAAAATGCACGTAAGATTGGCCTCCTTCTCCAAGGGCAATGGGCCACCAAAAACAGGAAACAGGCCTAAAATAAAAGAGGAAGGCGTTAGCTGAGACCCCAGGAAGCAGGTCCAGGCTGGGAGGTTCTTTGGATTGCTGAAGGTTGAAGAATCTTCATTGCCCACACTGCATGTGGATGTGGGTGCTTCTCACTCTTCAAGGGTTGGCTCAAGTCCATCCCCCTCCATGGAGCCTTCCCAGATACACCGGATATCTCATCTCCCCTCTCTGGTTGCTCATAGCATTTAATGTGTGATTCACACTCTTTAGTACTTAATTATATTCAATTCGACACTTCTTTGCATTCTGTTATATAACTGATTCCTAGTGATTTCTGCTCTCTCCTTTCTTAGTAGAGCAAAGGCCGCGTGGGACCAGTGGAAAGAGTCCCGGTTGTGTAGAGTGACAAGACCTGGGTTCAGGTCCCAACCCTTCCAATTATTACCTACATGGCCTGGGCACGAAGTTATAATGATTGGGGTGGGGGGATGGGTCCTGACCTATAATTTCAGTGGCACAGAGTACTCCCAGTGTGGAGGCTTCCTCTCCCAATGTAGTCAAGCATCTTCTGTGCAATCTTTAATCTTAGAGAGTGTGTCTTCCGCAGAACCTAAACCCAGCTCGTCCACTCCTCTGTCCACTACCTCTCAGTAGTCATAATATTAGGTATGGCTGACACTGACAGAGCCCTCCAAGGTTTCCAAGGTGACTTATGGACATTCAGCTCCTTTGATTGTCATCACAGGCCCGGAAAGAGGACGTTGAGGTTCAGAGAGTTTAAGGATTTGCCCAAGATCACAGAGTTCAGTAAATGCTTTTGGCACCGAATGGGAACAGAAACTAGGCTGGGGTTGGGGGGAGGGGAGGGGAGGAAAGGGGTGGAATGGTGTGTGTCTGTGTGCGTGTGTCTGTGTGAGAGTGTGAGTGTGTGTGTGTGTCTGAGTGTATATGAGTGTGTGAATGAGTGTATATGAGCGTGTGTGAGACTGTATATGAGTGTGTGAGTGTATATGAGTGTGTGTCTGAGTATATGAGAGTATATGTGAGTGTGTATGAGTGTGTGAGAGTGTATGAGTGTGTGAATTAGTGTATACGAGCGTGTATGAGAGTGTGTGTGTGTGTGTGTGTGTGTGTGTGTGTGTGTTTCCTCTAAGGCTGAAAATGGGAAGGGAGAGTCCTGAGACCTGGGATAACCTGTCCCGTGCTTGAGGGCTGTCCTCCTCCTTCTTTCCTCCTCCCCCTCATTTCTTTCCTGCTGTCCACCCGCTACTATCCTGCTCTCCTCTTCCTCCTCCCCTCCCCCTCTTCTCCTTCTTTCCTCCCCTCTTCCTCCTCCTCCTTCTTCCATAGCCCTGAACTCCTTGCATATCAAAGATCTGTATAATTGCGCTACAAGTAAAGGTGGGTTTGCCAATTGTGCTCTTGAAATGCCTGAGCAGTTCCCACCTTGTTCCCTGGGCTTTCTTTACCTAAGACAGAGTTACTCAGAAAAGGCTCAGGATCAGGAATGTAGCCCAACCTGATGTCCCATGGGGGTAGGAGGGGAGAGGACTAGGCTGAGAAGAGAAGGGCAGAGAATAGAAGTGTTTGTGGTGGAGTGGCAGTGTAGCATAGTGGGTAGAGTGTGGAGCCAGTCAGGGAGACGAGTTCAAATCCTGCCTCAGATACCCAGAGATCCTGGATCCAGGGCTGGAAGGGACCGTGGAAGCCATGACAGAAGCCCAGAGAGTTCCAAGTGACTTCCCCAGTTACAAAGGGAGCAAGGAAGAGAGTCAGGACTTTGGACTTCAGAACCAGTTCTCAGATTTCCACTCATCTGCAAACTGGAGCTAATAGCCGGTCAAGTCAACAAGCATTTATTAAGCACCTACCATGTACCAGGAACTGTGATAAGCACCAGGGACACCCAAATAGGTAAAAAACAAAAAACAAAACAAAACAAAACAAAACAAAAAAACCAGCCCCGGTTCTTAATCACTTTTTTTTTTTTTTTTTGGTGAGGCAATTGGGGTTAAGTGACTTGCCCAGAGTCACACAGCTAGTAAGTGTCAATTGTCTGAGGTCGGATTTGAACTCAGATCCTCCTGAATCCAGGGCCAGTGCTCTATCCATTGCGTCACCTAGTTGCCCTCAGGAGCTCACATTTTAATGGAGAAGACAACAGGCAAATAACTATGGGCACATGAGATATATACAGTATGAATGCTGGGTAATATAATCCCAGAGGGAAGACCCTGCCCGATGGGGGAGGGGCACCTGGAAAGTTTGGTCTTCTGCAGAAGGTGAGATTTGAGCTCAATCCTGAAGGAAGCCTGGGAGACCAGAAGGTACAGGGGAAGATGCAGAGCATCCCAGGCCGAGACGGTACCCAGAGATGGAGGGTAGGTGCAGAGCACAGCAAGGAGTTTGGGGGCTGGGAGTCATACAATGGAAGGGGCCTAGAAAAGAGGAAGGGGATGAGTTAGAAAGGGCTTTACAGGCTAAACAGGATGAGTTTATCATTGATCTTGGGAGTAACCAGGAGCCCCTAGAGTTTATTGATTTGGGAGGATGGGGGAGGGGACATATGGCCAGATTTGGGGGGGGGTTGGAAAATCACTTTGGCAAATATGGGGAAGATGGATTGGGGTGGGGAGAGATTTGAGGGAGATTAAACAACCAGGAGGCTGAGAGGACCTCAGAGAGAGGGGTGACTGAGAGCTAGATTGGCTGAGAGACTCAAAGGGAAATAATCAGTATAAACATGCTTTGGAAAAAGTACTATATGATTGGTTCTGGAGAGCTAGAATGGGTGACAGAATGCTGATGGAGAGCAGAACTTGGAGTCAATAAGGCCCAAGTTCAAGTCTCCTCTCATTGTATCCTGTCCTTGCAACCCTGGGGCAGGTCTCAGTAGAGCTAAACAGGACTTGGCTAGGCAGGTGGAGACTCCTTCCCCTTTCTTCAGGCCCCCAGGGAACCTCGAGCAGGCCAAGAAATCCTTCTTCCTGTCTACTCTCTCCCACTTTAACTAGAGCTGGCTCCCTTTGGCTCAACTCCTAGTGGAGATGAAGAACTTCTGATAACCCTCGAGACAATCATGATTCGCCCATGATTCCCCCACCCCCCCAGCATGCACTTTTCTATGAATTGCATCAAGATCCTGGAATGGCTGCAATTTGGACATTTTCCTCCAACCTGTGCCAAGACAAACTACTCTGCAGGTACAAGTGGCCCTGTCCATACCTGCCTTTCCCACAGCCCCCTCCTCCACCCTGTGGCCTGGCCAAGCCTTTCTTCCAGCACCAACTGTTTCTTATCATGTTATCTAAGATTTTCTGAGTTGGTAGGGGCCATAGAGATCGTCCGGTCTGACCCCTTCCTTTTATAGAGGAGGAAACTGAGGCCAAGAAGGAGAGTGACCTGGCCAAGGTCATACAGGTTATAGGAATAGAAACCAATATTTATAAAGCACTTTGAAAACTGTAAAATGCTATATGAATGCTTATCATCATTATTATTCATATCAAGGTCTAAACAGAGCTAGGATTCTAGGGGCAGCTGGTTGCACAGTGGATAAAATGGTAGGCCTGGAGTCAGGAAGACCTGAGTTCAAATCCAGCTTCACACACTTACTAGCTGTGTGATCCTGAGCAAGTCCCTTTACCTTGTTGGCCTCAGTTTCCTCATCTATAAAATGAGCTGGAGAAGGAAATGGCAAACCGCTCCAGTATCTTTGCCAAGAAAAATCCCAAATGGGGTCACAGAGAGTCAGACACAACTGGAAAACTCAACAGCAATAATAAATAAAGAGAGATAAAGACATAAATATATGATATGACATATATAAATATATGATCCTTGGTGTATGGTGTAGTACAGAGCTTCTTAAACATATATTCTACATACACATATTCTATATATACACAATGCATGTATGTGTGTATATGTATATATATTGTTTGTGTGTGTATATATATATTTGATGTATATACTTAGTATAAATGAGAGATAATGGGGGACATTATTATTATTATTATTATTATTATTATTATTATTTTTAGTGAGGCAATTGGGGTTAAGCGACTTGATTATTTTGAGGGGCAATGGGAGTTAAGTGATTTGCCCAGGGTCACACAGCTAGTAAGTATCAAGTATCTGAGGCCGGATTTGAACTCAAGTCCTTCTGTGCCACCTAGCTGATGGAAGGGGGGGCATTATTAATGGGAATATTTGGGGGAGGGGAGGAGCGATTGGGAAATGCTTCTTGAAGAAGGTAGGGTTTTTATCCCCAACAGCTCCTACAGTGCCTCCACATATCATAAATGCTTTAATAAATCACCCAAGATGTATGTATTAAACATGTGTGCCACGTGTTTGAGATGCAAACACAAAAGAAGGAAACAGTTCCTGCTCTCAAGGAATTTACATTCTATTGGGAACAGCAATGTATACATACACATAAATATATTTTTAAAATATGTGATTAACACAAGGTAAATGTTTGGAGGGAAGGGAAGCAACAGGAGGAATCAGGAAAGGTCTTGCACAGGGGTTGGTATCTTAGCTAAGCCTTAAAAGGAAGGTGAGGATTTGAAGATATGGAGGGAGGGCATTCCAGGCATGGGGGACAGCCAGTGCAAAGGCTTGGCGATGGGAAGGGCAAAAAGGCTGGTTTGATTGAATTGGAAAGGGCGTAATAAATAGGTGGGCCAAGCAGTTGGAAGCCAGACTGTGACTAACATTTATACTGTAGTTTAAGGTCTGCCAAGTAGCTGAGATAGGGTCACCACTGATGGTTTTGGTGTCAGAGGACCAGATTCCAACAAATGAAACCTCCTTGTTTTGGAAAATAGACTTTGTAGCTCCCGGAATGGACCAAGTGTTTCAGTGATGCTTGTAGGACAGGTATCAAATGAGTTCAAAACAAGAATAACAACCTACTATCATATAGTCATTATATAGTATATTGATGAATATATGATTAAATCCAAATCATCCAGACATAATATATTCATTTAGTTTGCTCTTGTAATGTTTACTATTAAAGAAAAAATAATAACAATAACTTGCATTTATGTAACATTTTAGGGTTTGCAAAATGCTTTACAGATATTGTCTAATTTGATCCTCACAACAACCCTGTGACGTAGGAAGGGAAAAAAACAGGGAAACAAGTAATCACTAAATATTCACCATGTGCCAGACACTGTGCTATGCTATTATCATTCCCATTTCACAGATCAGGAAAGAGAGTTAAACAGAAGTTAAGGGATTTGTCCAGGGATACACAGCTAGTTAGCTATCTGAGGCAGGATTTGAATTCAAGTCTTCCTGACTCCCAAGTCTAACACTTTATTCAAATGTGCTGGCTAGCTATTATTATCCCCATTTGACAGAAGAAACTGAAGCACATAGAGTTTAGGTGACTGTCTTGTGGCTAGGCTGGTGTCACTGGATCGCAGAGGAACAGGAAGTAAGAAGGGGCCAGATTGTGAGGGGAAGAAGTCAATTAGGTATTTTCTTATTCAAGAAACAACAAAGAGGGACAGCTAGGTGGCACAGTGGATAGATCACCGGCCCTGGATTCAGGAGGACCTGAGTTCAAATTCGGCCTCAGACACTTAACACTTACTAGCTGTGTGACCCTAGGCAAGTCACTTAACCCCAATTGCCTCACAAAAAGAAAGAAAGAAAGAAAGAAAGAAAGAAAGAAAGAAAGAAAGAAAGAAAGAAAGAAAGAGAGAAAGAGAGAAAGAGAGAAAGAGAGAAGAAAGAGAGAAAGAGAGAAAGAAGAGAAAGAAGAAGAAAGAAAGAAAGAAAGAAAGAAAGAAAGAAAGAAAGAAAGAAAGAAAGAAAGAAAGAAAGAAAGAAAGAAAGAAAGAAAGAAAGAAAGAAAGAAAGAAAGAAAGAAAGAAAGAAGGGACCTAAGAGGACAACTAGCCCAATCCCCTTTATCTTACTTGTATAAAAGTCCAAGGCCCAGAGAGTCGAAATGACACACACCAGAAACTGGGTTTGAACCCAACATCCTGTGACTCCAGATCCAGGGTGCCCCACCTCCACCCTGGTCCCCAAACCAGACCATTCCATAGCTGTGTTTGGCAGGGCTAGGTCTGGCCTACCCAACTTGGATCTGAAGCAGCTGTAACATCTGCACCCAAAGTCAGCAGGTTGGCTCGGAGTGGAACTTGGCCCAGTTACCAAGCAGACTCTGAGAGGGCACCCCAGAACTCAGCCCTGGGAGACATCGAGCTCTTTATCTTGGGAGAGAACCTTTTGGAGGAGGGCCTGATGTCCCTTTCTTCCCGAGGCATTCCTTCGGAGACAGGACCAGTTTTGGGAACACGAGGCCATCTGTGACTGTGTAGCTTCCCCCGCAGGCTGACTTACAAGGGGCCAGGCTGGGGAGGCTTCCTTGTTTTATGTGTTCCCAGGCACTGAGAGATGAAAATCCGGCCTTGCTTTTCTGGCAAGCTCAACTCCTCCAGCTGCCTTTTGAAATGTTGTTGTTTCTGCCTGGGGTGCTTTCTCTCTCCTCCCAGTCCCTATACCTTTTATGTTCTGTAGTCCATCGCTTTACTGTTTCCATACACATTGGCCTATATTCGTGGTATTCTCTCTTGGGGTGCCCCTCTGGGCCTGCACCCATACCGGCAAGTTGGGTCTTGCTACTATTTCCTAGAGCGCTTACTTATGTAGGGTTATCCCCAGAACCCTGAGGGGCTGCATTTCTAGTATTGTTGTTCACGAACCCCCACCTGTGTGTTTCCCACAAACATCAATCAGTCAGGCTTCAATTAACTTTTAGAAAAGGGTATTTACTAAGTGTGCATAAAAGGTATAGTATGGGGGCAGCTAGGTGGCCCAGTGGATAGAGCACTGGCCCTGGAGTCAGGAGTACCTGAGTTCAAATCTGGCCTCAGACACTTGACACTTACTAGCTGTGTGACCCTGGGCAAGTCACTTAACCCCCATTGCCCCACACAAAAAAAAAAAAAAAAAAAAAAAAGCAAAACCAAACAAACAAAAAACCCAAAACAAAAAATGGTATAATATGAACAGTTTGTACCAAACATCTCCCCAAAAGTCTGGGATGCATTCTCCTACAAATACATAAAGGACCACATGCTCAAACTTTGCTCATGACGGTAATAAGGCTCATGCATGGCTAAAAGGTAAAAATTCACAACTCTTGCTTACTGGAAGTCCTTTCTTGAATCTATATCATTATCCATTCTCTGGTGTAAGGATTCAGACTCCTTGAAGCTGCCTACTTTTTCTAGTGTTATTGGTCCTTCTGCATTTGTCTGTGAGGGTTTTTGTTGCCTTTATTTGTCCCTAGTATATCTTTGCTGCCGGTTGAATGTGTCATGGATTGGGCATCTCTCTGGTGACACAGTTAATGTGAAAGGAGAAGAGAGAGACCTTTCCTTCCCCACCTCCCCAAGACTGATTCCCTTTCAGGGACTTAGCTCTTTCTTTCTTTCTTTCTTTTTGGGGGGGGGGAGAGCAATGAGGGTTAAGTGACTTGCCCAGGGTCACACAGCTAGTAAGTGTCAAGTGTCTGAGGCCACACTTGAACTCAGGTCCTCCTGAATCCAGGCCCAGTGCTTTATCCACTGCACCACCTAGCTGCCCTTGGCTCTTTCTTTTTTTTTATTTTTGGTTTGTTTTGGTTTTTTAGTGAGGCAATTGGGGTTAAGTGACTTGCCCAAGGTCACACAGCTAGTAAGTGTTAAGTGTCTGAGGCCGGATTTGAACTCAGGTACTCCTGACTCCAGGGCCGGTGCTCTATCCACTGCACCATCTAGCTGCCCCCGCTCTTTCTTTTGAACTGAAATCCTATACCTGGGGTTCTTCTACCAGGTCTACCAAAGAATGGACTTCTATTTTTATACCTAGCTCCAGAGGTATGTCTGATTTCTTTCAGCCAATCACAGTCTATTTCCAGGGTGGTATCATTTGGCTTCATGAATTATAATTTTTCAAATGGATTAAATATATACCTGCACCTAGTTTTATGATTTTTATGATTATTATTTATATTATTTTTGTATTTGTATTTTTATATTCAGTAACAACGTCTGGGCCTTTCACTGGTGGGGGGGAAATAGGGGGGAAGGCCGTACACCTTGTTCTCTGCTTGTTTTCTCAAGAGTTTTTCCTTTCTTTTACAACCTGATTGTAAAATCCTTGAAGCAAGGCTTAATCCTGGCCACCTCTACCAGGATAACAGTCTTGCATTAGGGCACACTATAAGCCTGCGTGTGGCTGGACAAAGTGCTCATTGAAAGATGGGAACAGCACCGCATTTTAAAGTTCAAGGACCTGAGTTCAAATCCTGTTTCCATTCCTTAATATTTATGGACTCTTGGACAAAGCAGTTCCTTTCCCTCTCTCTGTCTCTCTGTCTCTGTCTCTGTCTCTGTCTCTGTCTCTCTCTCTCTTGGGCTGGGCAATGAGGGTTAAGTGACTTGCCCAGGGTCACATAGCTAGTAAGTGTCAAGTGTCAGGCTGGATTTGAACTCAGGTCCTCCTAAATCCAGGGCTGGTGCTCTATCCACTGTACCACCTAGCTGCCCCCTTCCCTTCCCTTCCCTTCTCTTGCTGCAGTGCTGTAAATGTAGGGGGTCGGTGAAGGGAAGGTAGCCCATTAAAATAGTGTTGGTCATTTGTTTCAACCATTCTGAAAGTCAACTTGAAATTTTGCTTTTATTAAAAAAGGTGACAAAATGACCCAGAGGGCCTCATGCCTAAAATTCTCTCACTCCTCCCTTCATGCTTACAGGATGCCTTGGCTTTTTTAAAGACTCAGTTCAAATGCCTTCTTCTCCAGGGGGACCTCTCCTACCCACCGACAAGGCTTCTTAGGACTTTCCATTTGTATGGGATACATCTGATTTTCCATGCTATCTCACCTTTACAAGGTGAGCTCCTTGAAGGCAGGTGGGGACTGTGTGTGTGTGTGTGCGTGTGCATTCATGTGTGTGTGTGTATGTATGTTTTCTTTGTAACGAAGAGTCAGACATAACTGAAAAATGACTGCAAAACAACAACAGGTAACAATATTAAGAGTGGGCATCTCTATCTCTTTAAAGTTTGCTTCCTGTCCGCCACATGTTGCCTGTGTCACCCAGGGCAAATTACTTAATGCCCTTGTTTGCCACTCAGTTTGTGACTTGCACTCAGTCACACAACTAATTAATGTCGGGGGAAGGAGTCCTCATCAGTAAAATGAGGTGGGGGAGTCGAGGTCCTTTGAGCTTGTAAGGACGATGTTGTTGGGTTTTCATTCTGGTTTTTTTTTTTTTGCCAAGTTTAACATTTTCTATAAATATGTTGGGAGGATTCTTCTTCTTCTTCTTCTTCTTCTTTAACCTTGGGTCTCAGTTTCCCTGCCTATAAAAAGCTGGCCTATGTGGTCCTTCCAGCTTCAGAACTAAAATCCTACATGAATGTCAGAGGTTCTAAGGTCCCCTCCCTCTGCCTTGCCCTCCATCTAGTGCCTGCGTTGGAGGCCCACCCTGTGTTCTCTCAATCAAACTGTGTGCACTTTTTTTTTTTAGGAAGAAAAAAGGGATAAAGTCCTTGGGTTTCACTTCTCTTTGGCATTTAGCCTAAAGATATTACCACAGCTACCATCCAAGGCACAGTTCCCAGGCCGTTGGCCTTCTACCCACCAGAGGAAAGGAAAAAGACAGAAGGGCCTCAGTGAGGGATTTTTGAAGGAAAAATAACCAGACTGAATTTGCGAGTTCATGCCTCATCGAAGGCCAATCTTCCCAGATATCTCTGTCCTTTCTCTTCTCTGCCAGTAGAATGGAAGCTTCCCGATTCATTTTGTCTTTGCACCCCATGGGCCAGCACACAGTAGGTGCTTAATAAAGGCCAGATGAATTTCAGCCTTAGGAGTTAGAACCCCACCCTTGCCAACCTTTTCCACCTTGTCCAACCTCCAATCCGAATGCACTCTTCTTTGGGGTGGGTGTAGGAAGGCAAGCCATGTATTTTTTTTGGCAAAAGATTTCTTGGGAAGCTTGGGGAGAAGAGTGTTTCAAACCCAGACCAGGTAGGTTTTTGTTTTTTGTTTTGTTTTGTTTTGCAGGGCAATGAGGCTTAAATGACTTGCTCAGGGTCACACAGCTAGTAAGTGTCAAGTGGCTGAAGTCACATTTGAACTCAGGTCCTCCTGAATCCAGGACCTTTATCCACCGTGCCACCTAGCTGCCCCCAGGTAGTTTGTTACAACTGTATCCTCCCTTGCCTGTCCCTGGGATGGCTCATATGTGAGAGTTCAAGGCAGATGGGCTGGGGCTGGCAGAGATTAGAAATCAGAGCCTTTGCCCAAGTATTTCCCAGACCAGGGATTCTTCTGCTCTTAAACCTATGAATAAAACACAAAAGTTCATTGCATCATAGCCTATCCCCCTATTTTAAAAATGACGAAACAGAGGTTCAAGCACAGGATTATAGTTTGGGAATAGAAAGGGACCTTAGAGGCCAACTAACAAGTCCAACCCCTCATTTTACAGGTGAGGAAACCGAGGCTGAGAAAGGTGTAGTGACTTGCCCAGGGTCACACAGCAAGTGTCTCTGGCAAGATTTAAATCTAGGTGATTTTATCCATGCTGCTCCAAGGTTAAAGGATGCTCCCAGGAGCCTCAGATTGAATCAGAGCAGGAAGAGAAAAAATCAGGCCTGTTTTCATGTCTATATTATTTCCTAATGGTAGGATGTAAGTGTTCTTCTGACCCAAGAGCCTAGCACTGTGCTTGCCACAGAGCATGGCCCTAAATAAATGCTCGAGGGTTTTGTTTGTTTATTTGTTTGTTTGGTTTCACACTGAAGATTCACCACCTGTTGGGAATGTGTTTGAGTCACATATAGTTTCAAATCTGTCATTTTAAAAGGATTGTGGGATATAGACATGGAAGTCCTGAGGAGGAGGCTCAGAGAGGGCCATACAATTATTACCTGTCATTAGGAGTAAGCCTGTTAGAGGGCAGAAACTGTCTTTTGTCTCATTTTGTATCCTTGGCAATTAGCATGGTGCCTGACCCACAGTAGGTGCCTTAATAAATATCCATTGATTGTCTGAGGCAGGATATGAGCCTGGGTAGGTAGTATTTCTGTGTGTGTGTGTGTGTGTGTGTGTGTGTGTGTGTGTGTGTGTGTGTGTTAGGATGGGACTTAGAATCAGGAAAACCCAAGGTTGAATCACAACTCTGAGACTAAGTATGTGACCGTGGGTTTAGGTGTATCCCTGGCCCCCTTCTTGGAATCATGTTTTTGTTCCTTTTATTTTATTTTTTAAGAATCATGTTTTTAAATGTATGAAATAAAAATGTTCCCGAATACCAATGGAACCAAATAATCCCCCAAATCTCTTTTAAAAAAACCAAGGCAAAAAAACAAAACCCAAGCCGACTCACCCCAGGTTAAGAACTCCACTAAAAAACAAAAAAAAAACCCAAAACTCCAGCTAATTTTGTTGTTGCTGTTTGTTCTTCGTTCTTCAAAGAGGACCATGACACCGGGGAGGTGATGTCATGGCTGAATTGGATTTAAGTGAGGTGCAAGGTCACCAACCTTACTCTCTCCTCCACCTGGGTCCAGTGGCAAGATATAGATCAGGACGACTGGAGATGGCCTTGGATGTTTGAGGCCAATTGGGCCCATCCTCACACAACTAGCAGGTATCTGAGGTAAGATCTGAACTCAGGGCCTCCTGCCTTGAGGGCCAGTGCTCTATCCACTGAACCACCTAGCTGTCCCAGAACTTTGGCTATAAGTAAAGCTTGGCAAGACCTTCAAGGTTATTTAGTCTGCCCCCTTCATTCTATAGAGGAGAAAACCCACAGAGACCCAGAGAATTCAGCTGATGTTCAGAAAGTCACCTACAGAGTCAGGAGCGTTAGTAGTGGTGATGATTCTAACTCAGGTCCCGCATTTTGTACTTGGAACCACTCTGTTAACATATGAGCTCCAGTTTTCTAATCTGCAAAATGGGCATATGTAGCATGGTTCGTTCTACCTCCAGACTGCTGTGAGGAAGGCTCTAGGTTAACTCAGGCTGTCCATCACTCAACTCAACAAACATTAAGAATCTTTTTTTTTTAAATGAGTGTTCCCTGGATTGTTGACCCACTTTCTGTGCTTCTCATCCACAGGCCTAATTGTCTTCCTCCCCTGAATCAGTTTTTGCTTTTGGTCACACTGGCTGCCCCCGTCCCAAAGATAGTGAAAGCCCTGGTCTATTCCGAAGGAAGAGTCACCTGGAAAGGGTTAATCCAGATTGCCCTAAAAGCCACGTAGCTTTAAGGACCCAGCTCAACTCAGTGGATTTGGGATTAGGGAAGTCCTGGGTGCAGATCTCATTTAGGGCACCAGCTGGACAAAAGACCTCAGCCTAGTAATTTAACTTCTTGGCCTCAGTTTCTATATCCGTTTTTTTTTTTTTAGGTGGGGGAACTAGTGAAGTCAAATGAGTTAATGTATGTAAATTGGTTTGCAAATCTTAAAAGCTCTCTGCATAAATGAGAGTTTTATTATTATCTACTCTCCAACTCCCAAAATGTAGTTACTCAGGAATAATTTAATTCCCTTGGGTTTGGAAGGGCTAGGATCTCCAAGGGTCCCCTATTGAAATGCAGATCCTCTGGGAGGGCTAACACTTTACACAATCAACAGCTAATGCCTCTGGGGGGATTATGATACCTCTTGGGATTGGGGGAGGGAAGGAGTGCTGAGGGCCAGGAGCTTGGGGAGGGTCTCGAAGCTGACAAATTTGACAATTTTGCCACCTGCTCCCAACATTCCCTGGGGGCCTGGGAAGTAGATTGGTCTGACTGCACCCTCTGTCCTCCCCAGCCTTTTTCCTGTTGTTTGTTTTATTTTTGTGGAAAGGAAACCTGTTGGCCTCTGGCGGAGGGGAAGGGGAGCTGCCCAATGCTCTGAGAATTCCCTCCCCCCACCCTCCACTACTTTCTGAGAAATGTTAGAGACCCACCTGTTTTCAACCCCTTTCACAGATGGGTGTGGAAACTGAGGCTCCCACAGGCAGAGAACAAGATTTGTGGACACATAACGTCTCTTGAATTGGATTAAATTAGATATTCTCTTTGACACTCCCTTCACGTCCTTCCTAGCAACTTGTTCATCGTCTCGTAGCCCTACTAAGTGTCAGAGGTGGGACATTAATAGTTATAATAGCATTTATATAGTGCTTTAAGGTTAGCAAATTGGTTTATACAAACATTATGTCATTTGATCCTCTTCACGATCGTCAGGGGAGGAAGGTGATATTTATTATTAAACCTATTCTACAGACCAGGAAACTGAGGCAGAAATTAAGTGACTTTCCCAGGGTCATGAAGCTTGTGACAATCTGAGATTGGATTTGAATTCAGGTCTTCCTGATTCTATACTCAGTGTGCTAAACAGGTCCAGGCCTCCTTGGCTTCGATGCCCAAAGCCCATGTCTCCTCTCATGAGAAAACTGTGGCCTCTTCCAAGGTATTTTGCTACCCTAGCCTCTGTCTCCAGGGAGATTCAAATGTAAGTTGTAAGAAAGCTATAAAAATTGCCTGGGATTATTGTTCAGGAGCAAGAAATCTTTCTATAGGCACTGACCTTTTTCCTGCAACAGGAGGGATGTCTGAAATGGGCTGGCTTGAAGCTCTTATGTCTTTTGGTCCAGGGGAGATCAGCTCCCGCCACACACTCTCTCCGTTTGCTTGGGGAATTTTCTGTGGGCTTCCCCAGCTTGTTTTTTAATATCTCTTCCTTTGTTTTCTAGCTTTGTTTGTTCTGGGTGTTTTAGGAAGGTGCACGGTGTGCCAGGTCAGGCCTTGCCACACCTTCCACTCATGGAAGTGTCTGAAGCAGAAATTGAAATCAGGGCTCTCTGACTCCAAGTTCAATCAGTCAGTCGATAAACAAGCACTATATTAATCAACCATTTTGTGCTAGGGATGGTGGCCAGGATTCGCCGAAATAAAGCAAAGCAAACAAAAGCCAAAACAACCAACCAACCGACCCAGTTTCTGCCCTCAAGGGCTCACAGTTTAATGAGGGAGACAACATGCAAACAACTAGGTACAAACAAGCTATATTCGGAGTAATTTGGAAATAATCAACAGAAGGAAGTCTGGGGCACTTTCTGAGGCACCCAGTAGGTGATCCATAAATGTTTAAAGCATATAATGCACTTGGTCTCAGAGTCAAGAATATCTCCATATCCTAAGACCGACTGCTTAGAGACTAATCCTAGGAAGGTGGAAACTGGCACTGAGAAATGAGTTACCTTTCCCTCCCTGCCCCCCAACCCCGGGATTTGGAAGCCAAGTCCTCTTGCCAAGCTTTCTGCCAGCCGGCACTCAGGTGAGAACTTTCTTAGTTTATAAATGATAGATGGTAGCATGAGGCCCCCCAATCTTTCCCGAGCCTTCCAACCTTGATATCCCTGGATAAGTCACTTACCCTCTGGGGAAGGGTTTCCTCTATGGTGAAAAGAGGGGGTTGGACTGGATGAGCTTTAAGGTTCCTCCTAGCTCTATGATCCTCTGAACCACTTTTAGAGGTGCAGAATCTGATTTAGTTAAAACTTGCCACTTTGTGGAGTAACTGTCAGATGCTGGCTTCGTTTCCATGCCTTCCTGACTCCAAGTGTCCAGAACATAGTAGGCCCTTAATGATAGATAAATAAATAATAACAGCAAATATCTGTTAACTGAACGACTCCAACTGCAGACCGCAGTCTCCTTAGCCAAGTTGCTTCTCTCTTTATTATATTAAATGATCTTACAATCAAGCGTTTTAGGGCTATGGATACTGATGATTTCTTCCTGGACTCTGCTGTTTATGACCTGTGTGACCTTGGACAAGTGGAAGTTCTTTGGGCCCTTATTATCCTCATCTGTCAATAATAATAGCAATAATATGTGATTATTGTTATAATTGTTATAATATAACAGCCATGTTAATAAGGATAATATTAATAATAATAGCATGTTTTTTAAAAAGCATGTTGGGATTCATAAAATACCTTGCATGTTATCTCAGGGGCTCCTTACAACAGGCATTATTTTGATCCCCATTTTTTAGATGGGGAAACTGAAGTCCATAGTAGTGAAATGAATCTCTCAGGTGACTCCCAGCTACTAAGTGATTTGAGGCAAGATTAGAACTCAGAATTCAGGAGTTCCTGACCCCCAAGTCCAGAGCTCTACCAACTCATGTAAAATGAGATGAGCTCAGAGGTCCCTTTTCAGTTTTCTAAGTGTAATTTTATGACCTGTGATTACCAGTCCTCTACTCTGTTGGGGTGGCAGGAGGGGATCCTTGGGGTGTCCAAATCAATGTCATTTAGAGAACTCGCTCAGCTTGCTTGGGTTTGCCAATTTGAAATGGGCTTAAGGACCAGCCGGCTTTTGAAGATCGGCCTAGCTAACCTTGGAGCGACCAGGCCATGGGGTTGGGTACCAGGTAATTTCTTTCTTTCTTTCTTTCTTTCTTTCTTTCTTTCTTTCTTTCTTTCTTTCTTTCTTTCTTTCTTTCTTTCTTTCTTTCTTCCTTTCTTCCTTTCTTCCTTTCTTCCTTTCTTCCTTTCTTCCTTTCTTCCTTTCTTCCTTTCTTCCTTTCTTCCTTTTCTTTCTTTCTTTCTTTTCTTCCTTTTCTTTCTTCCTTCCTTCCTTTTCTTTCTTCCTTCCTTCCTTTTCTTTCTTCCTTCCTTCCTTTCTTTCCTTCTTCCTTCCTTTCTTTCTTTCCTTCTTTCTCCCTTTCTTTTTCTTTCCTCCTTCCCTTTCTTCCTTCCTTTTCTTTCTTTCTTTTTATCTTTCTCCCTCCCTCCTCCCTCCCTTCCTCTCTCTCTTTCTTTTACCCCATGTTAACAACTTGGGAAGTGGCCCAGCTCTGTAAATCGGGGCCAAGGTCCTGCTTGCCTGGAAGGGAGGGTTCATATTGAGTGATGACCTTAGGCAAACCCTGACCCCCAGCCAAAGGGTTTTCGATGGTCATGACCTCTGGGGCTCCCTTCCAGTTTTGAATCTATAATCTTCCCATCTGTTTACAACTAGTATCCTTCTAAAAGACAACAAGTTCCTTTGGGCAGTGTGGTGTAGGGGACACAACGCAGGACTTTGGAGCCGGAAGAATTTGGGTCAAATAGTTGGGTGACTCTGGGCAAGTTACCCAACCTTGGCCTTCTTTCAAGGCTCACCTCAAATCCCACTTTCTGCAGGTCTTTCTGATTCCCTCAGGCTGCTCTGAGATTACCTCCTCTCTAGTCTGGAACATCTATTTAATGCGGACCTAGTGATTTTCCACTTGGTCTCTCCCATTAGACTGTGAGCCCCCTTGAGGGCAGGGACTGTTTTTGAAAACAATTTTAGTCTACAAATGCAATGCTTTGTAAATCAGTCAACAAGCATTTTTATTAAGAGCCTATTATGAAGGGGAAAAAAAGAGCCTACTATGTGCCAGGCATGGTGCTAATCAATGGGGATACAAAAGAAAGGTAAAAGACAGTCTCTGCCCTCCAGAAGCTTACAATCTAATCAAAGTTTCTTATTTTTTGTTGTAATCCCCCCTGACCCTTAACAATTAATTGACCAACTGACAGGCATTTATTAAATGCCTCCTATGGGACTGACACATGTGACAACATTCCTTCTCCCAGGCCCCTGTTATCTTTTCTCTCTCCTCACCCCTTTATGAAATGCCAAGTGAAGGGATCCCTCCATCCTTCCCCAAAACAGAACTGAAAAACAGGAATAAGAGGTATTACATGAGCTTCCACTGTGGGCCAGCTAGGGAGGTGAAGTGGTCAAGGCTGGATTCCCCCTATGACACTAGCTAGCAGACCTCCTCTCTCTGTTCCTCACCCCTTTTTCTGGCGTTTTCCAGATTTTTGGCAGATGGCTTGTGCTGAGTCTGCAAGGAAGTAATGCCAAAAAAAAAAGAGACATTAAAAAAAGTTGGAACTGAAAAAAAAAAGCCAACCCCACTTCTCCAACATCTTATAGAAAGAGATAGCAAAACAGACCAGGAAGCTTGCTCCCAGACCTTGCTTATTTAAGGGGGGAGGTGAGCATGAGGGAAAGAGATTAGAGAAAGAGATTTTTTTTTTGAAGGAAATCTTGGGGTGGGGGAAAGATGAGGACATAGCAACTCCCCTCCCCATCATAGCTGCAAGCATGCAATTAACACTCTTCCCAACCTGCCACAAAGAACAGCCCAATCCAGAGAAGCCTCTGTGTGTGTTTGGGTGGGTGGGGGGGCACACACTACACAGTTCCTGCAGCATTTGATCCTTTAGCTCATCTTCCCCTCCATGGTTATAATTTAATAGCTGAAATGTAATTCCAGGAAATATCTCTGGTGGGGGACAATGGTGGGGAAGGTGAACCGGACAAGGGTCTGGGGTGAGCCAGTGCTCAGGGCCTTTCTCGAAGAAAAAGAGAGAGGAGTGAGGGAGAGAGAAGAGAGGAAGAGGAGAAGAGAGGAGAGAGAGAGTGGGGAAGAGAATGAAGGATAGAAGAGAGGATGGAGAAGAGGGGAAATGAAGAAAAATGGAGAAGAAGAGTGTAAAGGAGAGAGAAGAAAGTGAAGGGGGAGAGAGAGAAGAGAGGAGAGGAGACAAGAGAGAGACGGAAGGAGAGAGAGAAGGAGAGAGGAAAGAGGGATGAGGAGAGGAAAGAGACACAGGCTGAGGAAGAGCAAGAAGGAGGTAAGCAGTGTCAACAGGCATATTGTGTCGGGGGAGGGGCGGGTTGTCATTGACACGCTCAGAGCCTCCTGCATGCGCTGGGTCCTGCGTTTCTGGAAAATATAACTCAAAGGGACAAGTTCAGGGGACCCCTAAACAGCAGAGGCAGAAGAAGGGAGAAGAAGGAAGGGAGAGAGGGAAGGGAAGAAGGAGGAGAGAGAAGGAGGGAGAGAAGAGAGAGGAGGGAGAGAGAGAAGGAGAGAGAGAGGAGAAAAGAGAGAGGAGGAGAAGGAGGGAGAGAGGAGGAGGAGGGGGAAGGGAGGAGGGAGACAGCGAGGGGGAGGGAGGGAGGCAGCCACAAAGAGAGGCAGAGGCACAGTCAGAGGGAGGAGAAGGAAGGGGGGAAGGAGGGAAGGAGGGCGGGAGGCCGCGAGGCTCCGCCGCCAAAAGAAACTCTGCCGCCTGCGTGTGTGCGAGCGGGAGCGGGAGCCTCGCGGGGGAGGGGAGGAGGGCGGAGGGAGAAGGGCGGGGGAAGGGGAGAGGAGCAGCGCGCGGCGGCGGCGGCGCGGCCCCTTTAAGAAGCCCGAAGGGGGCCGGTCTGGGGAGAAGGAGCCCGGAGCTGGTCGCGCGCCGCTGGCAGAAGCGCTGCGGCCGCCGCGGGGCTGAGCGAGAGCGCCGAGCTGCCCGCCCGGAGCCGCGGCCCTGCCTCCCCGCCCGCCCCGCCGCCCCAGCCCCCCCAGGTCCCCCGCTGCGTCCGGTCCCCCCCCCCCCTCCTCCGCTCCCGTCGGCGCCCCCCCATGGGCGCCCCGCGGCGGGCCCTCGGGGGCGCAGGGGGCCCCGGGCCGGCGTCCTAGGAGCCCTCCCCGGGCCGGAGGGGGAGCAGCTCCCGGCGCCGCCGCTGCAGAGAGCCCCGCCGGGCAGCCCGGCGGCCCGCCGCGGGAGGGGGCACCCAGCCCCGGAGGAGGCTCCGCGAGGTAAGCCCGCCCCCCACCCCGGGGCCCCGCGGGGGGGGGGAGGGGGCGCCCCCCCACCCCGGGGGCGGCGCCGCGGACCTTTGTGCGCTCGTTTCCGGGGCTGGCGGGAGGGTCCCGCGAGCGGCGGAGGCCACAGAGTTGGGGCGAGGAGGGCGACCCTCCCCCCACTTTCCAGCCCCCTCCCCTGCTAAGCTGGTCCGCGGAGTCAATCGTTTTCACCCCCCTCCCCCGGCCCCCTCCCCCGAGTCTCCCCTCCCACCCCCCCGGGCGCCCGGGTTGGGCTGTCTCTGAACACCCCCCTCCCCAAACACGCAGCCACTGTCGGAAAACCGCGTCTAGACCGGGGCCCCAGGGTGGGGGTGGGGGGAGCCGGCGAGCTGAAACTTAGGGGAACTCCAGCCCCTGGGGAGAGGGAGGGGGAGGGGGGGAGGAGGAGGAGGAGGAAGAAGCCGGGGTCGCCCTGTGGCCGCTCTGATTTGTGCTGCCTCCGAGATTGGGGGCGGGGAGGGGGAGGGGGCCGCGGGGGGGGGGCGCCCCGGGAGGTCGGGGGAGGGGGCTGGTGACGGTGACAGGGCGCCCGAGGGGGCGAGCACGGCCGGGGGGGGGTCCCTGCTCCTCCCCCCCCGGGCGTTTGTGTCCCTGCGTGGAACTTGTCCACCCCGTGTCCTAGAGGCCGACGCAGGCATGGCACGCAGCGAGAGCCCTCGGCCTCTCCTTCCTGCACCCTTGGGGCCTGCGGAGCCGAGAAGTGTGTTTTTGCTGCTGGTGGGAGGGAGGGGGGGAAGCGGGGAGGGAGGTTGTGTGTGTGTGTGTGTGTGTGCTCGTGTGCGTGTGTGTGTTGGCGTGGGAGGGGGTGTGAGTTGCACATGAGGAGGGAATGGTGCCAGACCCCTTGGAAGAGCTTTGAGCAGAGACTCCCAGGCTTGGCTGCTGGGCCAGAGGGAGGGGGCGGTTTGTGTTGTGGGATGTGTGTGTGTGTGTGTGTGTGTGTGTGTGTTTCCCCCTGAGACAGACAGAATATCCTGTCTCGGGGCCTGAGCTAGGGGGGCTCTTCCTCAGGAATCTCAAAGGAAAACTTGGAGGGGGCTTCAGCGGGGGAACAGGAAGGCTCTCCCCCCTCCCATTTTCCCCCACTCTTCCCCGCCCCCCCATCCTCCTCTTCCTCCCTCTCCCCTCCCAGGAATCCCTCTCTTGTGGCTGAGACCCTGCCTAACCCAGAGCGGATCCTCTGGGGGCAGGTAACGGGGAGGCCTAGTGGGGGGGGGGGGAAGGTGGCGGCGGTGGTGGTGGTTTGTGGTTGAGTTCCTGGCCTTCCCTCAGGGCTGTCTGGTGCTGCCTCATTGGGCGGCTGTCTTTGACTCCTCCTTCCCTCCCTCCTGGTGTCTCCTGGTGACAGAATTATGAAGTTGAGATTCAATGTTGTTGATCTTCCTTTGTGGATGCGTGGGGAGGGAGGGGGGACGGCATGGGGGGAGATGGGGGGACGGCCCCTGGCCCCAGATGCGAGGGAGGCGGGGGTGGGGGGGGAGGCACAGTACTTCTAACTCTGGAAGCAAAGACTCTGCATTATGGAACCTCACCGTCTTTTTAAAGAACCCCAACAAAACAAAACAGGACCAGACCCCTGTACCTGTGAATTTAAGCCTCTTCTTTCTCATGTGTATGGAGCTGGGATTATTTTTAATTTTGACTTTCTAGGGGTGGCGGCAGCGGTGTTGGTATTGGTTAAGTATACTTTTTGTTCAATCTGTTTCTTTTTCCTGCCCACCCCTCCCTTGCCCTAGTTTTATGATGCTGGGGGGTGGGGAGTCCCTTGAGCATTTTGCAAAGAAGACCACAGAGCTCTAGAGAATCACCCTATGAGGAGGCTGCAGGTGGAGAGAGGAGGCGAAGGGAGGGCGTTGGGGGAGTTTTACTAAGGGCTGTTGAGAGTGAAAGTGACCTGTGGGCCTTTCTGGGCCCCAGGCAGGCACTTTGTGAGTCAGTCGCAGGCCGGGTAGAGCATATAAATGCCGCTTGCGGCTGACTTGTAAAATTGATGGCTTATCTGTAATAGTGTTAATGTGTGTACATATATACACACAGACATATACACACATGTACATACACACGTATGTATACATGCACACATAAAGTACATGCATTTATACATACATATGTGTATTGTGTGTGTACACACACGCATATATATATTTATTTAAACCTGTAACTATATTAATTCGGCAGAATCCTGTCTTTGGAATCTCTCACCTCTGCAACTGGACTGAAAACAACCCCCTTGCATTTTATAGTCATAGTTTCCTTGGGGCCCTCAGGTGGACTTGCTCCTGGTCACTCTGACTCAGGTCTTAAACCCTGGGTCCTCTGACTTCCTGGCCTGATTATCTCTTGATCTCTCTGTGTTTCCCTCCCCCTCTGCCCCCCAAGCTGATAGAGTGATGCCTGTAATTGTAATCTATATCAAATAGTGCTGCTTTTATATTTACTGAATTACTGGCATATTGGTTGTTCCTTACTGCATTTTGTGCATTTTGGGTGGAGTAGGTAGATAGAGAAGATCATAGTATGGGTCAGTTGGTCAGCATTTATTAAACACCTACTATGTGCCAGGCACTGTGCTAAGTGGTAGGGATACAAATAGAGGTAAAAGACATCCCTTGCCCTCAAAATGGGGGAGACCCCATGCAAGCAAATATATACAAAGCAGAGGGCAGCTAGGTGGCGCAGTGGATAGAGCACTGGCCCTGGATTCAGGAGGACCTGAGTTCAAATCCAGCCTCAGACACTTGACACTTACTAGTTGTATGACCCTGGGCAAGTCACTTACCCTCATTGCCCGCCCCGCCATTTATTTATTTATTCATTCATTCATTTATTTATTTATTTATAAAGCAAGCTATCTACAGGATAAATAAGAAATAATAAGAGGAAAGGTACTAGAATTAAGAGGTGTTAGGGAAGCCTTCTTGTAGAAGGGGAAATTTGAATTAAAAGTAAAATCAACAGTAAAGCTGGAAGGGACCTCAGGGCCTATCTAGTTGAACTCCTTCATTTTGCAGATGAGGAAACTGAGGCACAGGAATTGTGTAAATTGGAGGAGGAATTTGGACCAAGGTCCTCCAGCTTCCATTGGTCTTTCCACCATGATGGGAGGTGAACTGACTTGTTCCCGAAGTCTCACAGTGGGCTGGCAGTCAAGAAATCTGGGTCTTTAGCCTCTTTTTCGGGGGGGGGGGGGGAGGAAAGCAATTAAGGTGAAGTGACTTGCCCAGGGTCACAGAGCTGGCGTCTGAGGCCAGATTTGAACTTGGGACCTCCCAACAGTGTTTATTTAGCTTCTTGTACCTAGAACTTGCAGTGGGAGTCCCTTGGCCAAGCCCAGCCCCCACCCCACCCTTGAATGCCTTAGAGACTCCAGCCAGCAGTTCTCCTTCTGAGATGAGGACGGCTGAGAAGCTCTTATTTGTTCTGTTGTGCAGCCAGAACAATCGACTCTGGGCAGTGTGACTCAAGACAGAATTTGATTAAATTTACCCATTTACAAGCAGTTATTAAGTGCCTAGTGTGTTTGAGACATTGCAGGGGCCTCCTGGAATAGGCAGAAAGGATGTCGTCTTGCCCTCCGGGAGCTTATATTCCATGTATGCATCCATGTGTATACAAAAGAATGTTGCCTTGTTTGGTTCATGTCAGCTGGGGGGACATCTGCAAGGCCCCATTTTGAAGGAAATTAGATGGGGGGGGTGGAGAGAGATGAAATTCCTAGGACCTCTGCCAGTTAAGGCAAAGTCTCATTCCTCTTTGAGAGGGTCTGCAGCCTTTTCCTAGGCTATACCCTTGGTCGTCCCCCTTTATTCCAAATCGGTTCTATTTCTCAGTGGAAATGAACTGCTTGGCGAGTGTGAGCCAGTCCCCCGGGGACAGGGCCCCCTCCCCGCGGCTGAGGGCTGGGCTGGCCAGTCTGCAGAGGCCTGTGGAGGAGAATGCCCGGTGTGTTGGACTCTTCCCATTTAGCTATTTACGTTCTGGGAATCGATACTATTGATAAATCCATGTAAATGGTAATGTGGTTGTCAGGCCAGGGTAACGGATGGAGGCCTCTTAACGTGCTGAGCGCTCTGATTTCCTGGTGTAGGTTTTATACACAGGGAGGAGTTATTTGGTCCAGGCTGGGGTTTTTTCCACACTCTTATTAATAATAATATTCCCAACTGGAGGTTTTGGATAGGGAGGCTTCCCAAGAGGCCTCCTGGGGGGAGAGGGAGGGATGCAGGCCTTGGCCAGAGGCTTGACACCCACCCCCTGAAGGAAGTTGGGTCCCCCTCCCGCCCCCAGTCCCAGCTGGCAGCTGGCCTGTTGTGGCTCCCTTAGAGATGAGGCCCTGCTCCCTGCCTTGTTGGAGTGTGGGAAGGTAAGATTCCTTTCTCTTTCACTAATGGATTTGCTGTCTCTCATCTGCTGCTGAGGTCTGTGGGGCAGGACATGAAGGGGGTGGGGTGGCAGCTGCTCTGATAAGAAGTGTCATTTCTTATCATAGGCACTGCAAGGTGGGCAGGGCCCTTCTTTCCTTGACCTCCCTGGAAACTGAGACTGAGGGAGAGAAGTGATTTATCTGCCCAGGGCGCCAGGGTGGGATAGTAGCCGGGGCGATGTCTTGGCAGGAAGGGGGCTCCTCAGCTAGAGGCCCCTGTGTTCTGTCCAACCGGTTGATTCATATTAAGGCGCTGTTGAGGACCTGGATTCAAATCCAGCCTCTGACGCTTTCTTCCTGGGTGACCTTGAGCAAATGCCCCTCTGAGGGCCCTCTCTGAGCCTCAGTTTCCTCATTTGTAAAATGGGGGAGGGGCTGGACCAGATGGCCTCTGAGGTCCCTTCTAGCCCCCTGCTCTGTGATGCTGTGGCTCCATGCCCAAAACTCCTCCCTGAGGCTGGGACAAGGTTTGGAATCTGGGGAATGGGAGGCCTCTCTGTGCTCAGATGAGGCTCTGGACAAGTAGCTCAGCATCTCCGTGTGCGCGCGCATGCTCTTCCCTCCTCATCTGCTCTTCCTGATTTCCTGTGTACCTGCCTGGGGAGAGAACGTAGGCCTCAGACCAGGCAGCTCCCTGCAAAGGGAGGGGTTGGGCAGGCCTGGTAATGACTGTTGAGCAGGGGTAACAGGAGATGTGGCAGGGGGAGCACGTGGGACCAGGGTTTGTGGGGTGATAGACACACACCAAGTGGCTCTTCTGGCTTGTCTGGGACCACAGTGGGGGGGCTTTGGCCTAGATCTGAGGTTCCTCACTGGGGTTCCCTCTTTGAGGTTCCTCAATACATTTCAAGGGGTTTGTGACCTTGGACAGGAAAAATGACGCTGTGATTTCAGTATAATTGGCTTCCTTTGTGATCCAGCACTTAGTTTAGTGCATTTAAAAGGGGCCTCTTCAGAGGCCAATCTGAGGGGGCCCAGGAGGCCCAGGAGCAGACTGGGCTGAGAGGCCCCAGCCCAGAGGTTCATGGCACCTGGGCCTGGAGGCGATCTTAGCATCCTGGCACGTAGAGCCAGGAAGGAGCTCACACACCTGCCCGTCCATCTTCCCTATTTCACACATGAAGAAACTGAGGCCCAGAGAATGAACGAACAAATGAAAACATTTGCTCCGTCCTTGCTGGGTGAAAAATAGTTGTTACCCATGGGAAATCAGAGATTGCTCAGAGCTTGCACTGTAATGCTGGAGACAGTGCACATAGGAGACTTTAGTAGCCAGTCTAGTTAGTGACTTGTCCAAGGTCACACAGGGACCAAGTGGTCAGGTTGGGATTTGAACCCAGGGCCGCCTCCTCCAAATCCAGTGCCTGGTACACAGCCGGTGCTCAGTAAATGTGCATGGACTTGTGCTATCACACTGCTACTAGAGTTGTTGTTTTTTTTGTTTTTGTTTTTGTTTTTTTTTTGTGGGGCAATGGGGGTTAAGTGACTTGCCCAGGGTCACACACTAGTAAGTGTCAAGTGTCTGAGGCTGGATTTGAACTCAGGTCCTCCTGAATCCAGGGCCAGTGCTTTATCCACTGTGCCACCTAGCTGCGCCCCCCCCTTGCTGTTTTTAAATAGCCCCCTCCCCCCTTTTATTTTCATCACTATCTTAAAGCCCTGCTAGAGGCATCATTGATTTATGGTACATGGAGTACTGTACTTGGAGTCAGGAAGACCTGGGTTTGAATTCTGCCTCACACACTCAAGCTGCAACCTGTTCTCCTTCCATCTCCTAACTCTTAAGTGCTAAAACCTTGGCTTTGCATCTCCGGCCCTGGAGAACTTAGAGGTTGCTGAGTCCAGCTCCCTTGTAGATGAAGAAACCCAGAGAGATTGAGACTCGTTAACTTCGGCATTCGAGGCCCTCCATAATTTGGCTCCAGCCTCTCTTGGTAGCTTTGTCTCTCACCTTCCTGCTCTAGGCAGGAACTTGGGTCTTCGCCTGTTTTGCTCTTCCTGGAAGCTGTACAAGTGTGAGATTAGTGAGGGAGAGAGTCACCTCTTCCATCCCTGCTCTGTTGGTGGAGTACTCAGCCCACAGTGGTGCTGTGCCTCGGGTATGCCAATGCTCACCCTCGTCTCCTGGGGCCCTGAGGTGCGTGCGGATGAGAGGGATGCCAGGTAGGCAGTGAGGGACGGGTATGGCCCAGTGGCCAGGGAGATGTGCATTCAGGCCCTGGCTCTGTGCTGGCCAAGCTATTTAACCCCAGATGCCCCAGGGGTACCTATGATGATCATTTGCCCATCTGTATTGATAGAGGTGGGGATCTCCCTGTATCAAGCGAGTCACCAGTTTGGACCAAAGAAAAATAATGCCTGCCTCTTCCGTTCAGACCCTGTCCTGATGCCCAACTGTGTCCTGAGCACCTGAGCCCTGACTCCTCTGAGGCTGTGCCAGCAGGGCCCAGAGCCTGGTGGGAGTTGGGGTCTGGTGATGGGCTGCACAAATTGTGGGCTCAGCTCTAGAGCTGGGAGGTACTTGGTAGAGCATCTGGCCACCCCTCCCCCCCCTTTACAGGTGGGGAAGCTGAGGCCTGGGGAGCTGTATTTGTGCCTTCGTGTGTGAGGACCGGCCTGGGCTGGATCAGTGAGTCTCATCACCAGGCTGGCTTCAGAGCCGGGACCCTGATTCAGCTGCAGAGGACTTGTGATGGGTGTGAAGCTACTGTGCCTATTAGTGTGAGCACTGGTACAGTTAGTCTGTCTTCACTGGTGGATTGTTCAGAATGAACAAGGATCCACCCTCGCTGATCTTAAGGAAAAGCCCGGGGTGGCTGCTTGTCGGGTGTGGCAGTGTTGGGTTGGTGGCGGTGTGCCAGCCACCAAGCCAAGGTCTGTCTTCCATCTTTGGGCCGGAGGGGCCCAAGTGTACGGGAGTCCTTTCTTTGGAGAGATGGCCCGAGGGGAAGGGCGGCAGTGACCCGGCCGCAGTACAGAGCTGCCGGCCCCTCTGCCCTTTTCTGCTGGAAGGCCTCGGGGCTTTGGTCCCAGTTGAATCATTTCCCCCTCTTGGAAAGCTGAGGCGGAACTTTTCTGGCTGGGATTTCGTGTTACTGGATTCCTGTGCTTGCTTCTCCCCAGGCACTCGCCCCACCCCTCCTCCCTTTCCTGCCTGATCCTTTCCCCCCTCCAGGAATGGGAACAGGTTTAGCCGCCGGGCCTTGTTGACCGCTGCTGAGTCCAGCCCCTCATCACCCTTAGAGAGGGATGACTTGAGAACTTTCCCTCCAGCTGGTGTGAGACCGGACATTGGCTAGATAGCTTGACAGGGCCCCAGGGACCCCCAGAAGTGTTAGCTTGGCTGCTCTGGCCTGACCACCTGTATGGCCCAGGTCACAGAGCTAGCAGATCTGTGCACTTCCCCCACTCTGGGCCTCCATGGTCTCCTTTTGTCAAATGAGGATGGGGAGGGGTGGAGAGGGATTTCATATGGTGGCCACCTGCTGGGTGACATCACTTTCTGCTTATTTGTCCTCAATCTACCTCTTTGTAGGCAGCATGGAGTGGGTGCTGAGAATAAGGGGTTTGGAATTTGAGGGCCCTGTGTGAATCTTGCTGCCTTTTTTACCCTGGGTAAGTGACCTCCACTCCTTATGCCTCAGTTTCCTTATCTGTTAAATGTGGGAGTTGGCTTTGTTGGTCTCTGAGGTCCCTTCTTGCTCTAGATGGAGGATCTTGTTATCCAAATTTCACATCTGAGAAAACTGAGGCTCAGAGAGGTCATGACCTCCCTAGGGTCACATAACCAATGAGTAAGCATCTGAGGCAGGATTTGAATTCGATCGAGTGAGCTCCGAGATCCATTCCTTGTGCCATGACAGTCCTGCAGACCCAGAGATGGCAGGATTTGGTGCAGCCGCCTTCCTCTGACAGATGAGTCATTGTCCCTTCATGATGCTGTCAGGGGGGAGCTTTCTGCTTCAGGTGGCTGGGTTTGGGTTTGTTTTTGGTCTGGAGAATACCTTATTCTGTGTTTTCTGAGGCTGTTTGGAAAAAGCCGTGGCTCTGAGTGCTCAGAGCACATATCTCAGACAAATAAATTCAGGGAGGATTCCATGTGGTGCCGCAGCTCCGCCTGCTCGTCGTCCTCTGTTTGTGGGCTCACTCGATGGAGGTCAGTTTCTAGTCCCAGAATGCTTCCTCTGGGGCCACCTGGGACACAGGGCTGGACCGCGAACTATAGTGGGCCAGCCATTCACCCAGTGCCAGGGCCAGAGCTCTGGAGTTTGATTCCATCTCTGCTGAGTGACAATGGGTGGGCATTGCCTGTGCCCAGGCCTTGGCTCCCTCTTCTTAGAAATTAAAGCATTGCAGTGGACCATCCCATATTCCTTCTAATGCAAGTCTTATCACAGGTTTTTATTGGCCTCTCCTGTTGAGAACACCCCTATTTCTCCCCAGTAACCCTCCATATCGAATACTAAAAAAGTCTGTGTGTGTGTCTGTCTATATGTGTGTGCATATGTGCGTGCGTGTGTGAGAAAGTTCCACAGAACTAAAGCCATACATCTGATGAATCTGATGGAACATGCAGTGTTCCACACCCGTAGCCCCCCACCTTTGAAAGAGAGATGGGAGGTGTTTCCCCATAGCTCTTCTTCTGAGCTGAGTTTCATCATTATAAGTACACAAGTGCTCACTGCAGATTTGGGGGGTTCTTTTTTTCCATTATCATGTCTGCATTTTTTTCAATGCGCTAGGCAATGCCAGGGGTCAATGCCAGGGGTCGGGAGGGGATAAAATCCCAAATCCCTTAAATTGGCCCCACCCTCAGGGAGTTTACATTTTGGGGTGGGGGTGGGGTTAGAGAGTGTATGCATAGAATAAACAGACACAAAGCCTACACTGGGCTGGGAGGATTGAGGTAGGCATAGAGTGCAGGATGCCATAGTGCAGGCCACACATGGGGGCATGGCTTGTGCACAAGTGTAGCAGTGGGTGATGGCATGTTGTAGGTCAGGGAGAGCAATGAAGTCACATGGGCTAGGTGGGAGACCTGATGGTGCCAACGAGTCACATTTCTGTAGCGCTTTAAAATTTGCAGAGCTCTGGATCTCTTCCCGTGCTCACAACAACCCTGGGCAGGTAGGTGCTGTCATTACCCACCATTTTACAGGGCATCTTATACTTCTGAGCTGTGTGACCCTGGGTGAGTCATTTCAGTCTCCTTATCTGTAAAACGCCGGGGTGATAACAATAGCACTTACCTCCCAGGGTCGTTGGGAGCATCCAGTCATTGTAAAGCGCTTTGTAAACGCCGGCTGCTGCTGTTACAGGTCACCCTCTGAGAAGCTGATGGGAAGCAGGAATGGTGCTCATCCAGCCAAAGTTGAGCGCACAGTCCCGGCATCTTTCTCTGTGCCTCACTTCTGCTGTTCGTGGATAGTCAAGCCCAGTGTATCTGTGCTTGTAAAATGTCAAGTTTTATTGCATTTCCACCGCTGTTATTTCCCTGTGTACATCAATGAGCTCCCTCCCCACCCCAGCAAATCCTTAACTAATAGTCCGCCTCACAGCAGGGTGGAGCCTTCCAGCAGCCCCGCCCTCCCCCCTGCTGGGCAGGGGGGTGGGCAGGGTGGGGAGAAGGTGTTTCCCCTGGGGCAGTTCTTCAGGAGGGGGCTTGGGGTACCTCACATTCCTGATTGTGGCCATTTACATTATCAGGGTCCTACTTAGTTCCCTCAGTACTGGTTTCCTGCGCTTTCCCCAGCTTACTCCTGTCTGTCTTGTCTTTTATGTCTATATCACAGAACATGGGGGATGCGGTGGCCACGAGCGTCACCTGTGCCATAGACAAGGAGGAAGAGAGTGGGTTGGTGGGAGGCAGTCTCCCCGAGTGGCCTTCTCAAGAACCTGTGCTCTCTGATGAGAGTTCCATTGGACCCTGGAATGATGTCCCATGAGACCGTGAGATGACAGTTTGGTCACCCATGTCTCAGAGAGACAGAGGAAAGAGTGTATGAGTGTGTGCACACGTACCTTAGCATGCACTGAATACTCAAAAGTTAGATAGGAGGAAATCTGCCTCAATGGAGAGTGCTGGATTTAGAATTGGGCCTGGGATAGAATGTTCACTTTTCCCCCTTACTGCCTGTGTGACCCTGGGCCGGTCACTTCTCTGCCCTTAGCTTGAACCTTTGTAGTTTTGGGGCTAGACCAGGTCATCGATTCAGGACTGGAGGGGCCTTTTAACAGTTGTGGAAACTGAGGCCTAGAGATGCCAAATGACTCACCCTGGCCCCCACAGTTAGGAACTCATGTCCAGTGTCCTGATGCCTCTGCTGGCCTCTAAGGCCTTGACCAACATGGTGACATTTTTGTGGCAGTGTTTGCTGGCTCCCATAGACTCTCTGTGAGACATGGAGAAGAGAGGGTTGGTGGGGAAGAACTCCACTGTGTGTGCCCCTAGGGTACCCCCCGTGGGGGGGGGAGAGAAGGCTGGGGCTGCCTCCTCCTTCCCCCCCACCCTCTGCTCTGCTTCCTCCCCTCCCCTGACCCCAGGGGCAGAAGAGAGGACATTCTGCTAACAGTGATCCTTGACCTTGGGCACTCACTGGCTGGCTGACCCTGTGGAAACTGTCTGACCAATCCGAACCTCAGTTTCCCTACCTGTAAAGTTGGGGTAATGGCGGCACAACAACACAAATGTGGTTGTGAGGCTCAGATGAGATCATGTGGACAAACGTTAAGGTGGTTTTGGATAAGTGTGGACTTTTTTTTGGTTAGCCGAGGTTCTTGAAGTAATGGAAGGTGCTCTATAAGTGTGAGCTGTTGTGTTTTACTGCTTACATGGAATTGGAAAGTATTTGAGCTATTGCTCACTCACCCAGACACATGTCTGCTTCACTTGAATGGCCTGTGCCTCAGTTTCCCCCTCTGACACTTGGCCTCCTGGATGGGCGCTCTGTCCAGAGGGCTCCCAAAGCTGCATTCCCTGGCTGCTCTTTCTGAGAACTCTGGGGAAACCCCACTTTTTTCTCTTTTGGGGGTGAGTGTGTATGTGTGTGTGTGTGTGTGTGTGTGTATGTGTGTGTGTGCGCACGCGCGCGCGCTGGGAATCCTTAGACACAACAGGCAGGGAGCCTGGGGAAGTGGTTGGTGTGTCTCTGACACAGGGGTGGGGTGTGGGGGGGGTGGTGTTAGGGAACCTGCTCGAATCCCTGTTGCCCTGAAGGTGAGCAGGCCTGGCAGATTGCTCCCTTCAGCCTTGCTCTGGACGGGGTCTAGGGGCCTGGCCAGAGTCTGGGGAACCCCGACTTCCCAGGCCTCGGGGAGGGCGAGGAACAGCGGCTGATGGAGCCTCTGGGGTGCAGGCAGGAGTCAAGGCTGCCTCACCAGGGGCTTTCAGTGGCTGCAGCTTGCTTCCCACTGGGTACATTACTCATCTCGGGCAAGCAGAAGATTTATTTTTATTCCAGCCCAGATTGGGTGGGAGGTGGGAGGTAAGTCAGCCCTTGACTGCTCCGACACCCGATGTCTGGGTGTTGGCAGGGAGGGCGGGCAGAGTGGGGAGGAGATTCTTCAAGGAGGGGGCTGCCCCCTGAGACCCTGTCTGAATTCTGCTTTAGAAGGATCCCGGGGTGCTCGGGAAATCCCAGAAGGGGAAGGGAATGGGCATTTATTGAACGCCTGCTGTGTGACCTCTGGGGGCCCGTGGAGGAGCTAAGTGTCTCAGAGATGAAGGTCTGGGGGCATGGGTCGGAGTGACCTGGAGGGCCTCCTCCAGGGGCCGCCCCCTGTCCCCTCAGGTCTGGGTGTTTGTGGTGTGTTCCGGTGTCGGGTTTCCTTCCCAAGGCTCACCTGTGTTGGCCTCTTGCTGGGTTGCTGTTCTAGTAATCATGCTCTCCCCCCCCCCCTTTGGATCTTCAAAGCACTTTCCCAAGACTGAGGCTGGTGAATGGCCCTGGGCCCCCTCCTGGAGTGGGTAATTGCTGCTACCTCCTGCCTCTCCTTGGCTGGGGAAGGAGGGGCCTAGCATAGCATCCAGGTCTGAGGTCAGCGGGCCTCTGGGAAGGGAAGTGGCCTGCCCACTTCCCCACCCCCACTTTTCCCTCACTCTGGGGAAACCTGATCCCCCTTTGTCCACCTTCCAGCTTTGCTCCTGGGTAATTGGACGTCCTGGAACACTCATTTCACCCTGTGGCTTAGGGATTCCAGGAAAGAGGCTTGACGTCTCCGAGCCTGTCAGAAGCTTCCGAAAAGGGATTTTCCTCCTGGGTCTTCTGGGTCAAAGGGAACTCTGTCCAGACTCGGAGGTGGTGGAAAGTATACCTGGGCTGGGCCTTGGCTTTCCTTGCCTTGGGTCCTGGTTGTGAGACTGTGGGACAGACATTTCACTCTCAGCCTCAGTAATGGAGAGAACCCATGGGAGAAGCCTTAGAAGGGAGGGAGCTGCTTGGAGAAGTGCACTTGGCTAAGGTCAGAGTCTTCACGCAGCTGCTTTCTTCCTCTGCATATTGTTATTTTCTTGCCCAAGGACAGAGAAGGGTGACAAGATGGAACCTCTCTCTCCTGGGGCGGGGAGGGCCTGATAAGATTGTGTATGCAAAGATACTCTGAACACTCCCTGATTCCAGGACAAACGGTTTGCTTTACCCAGCTCTGATGGGCCCAGATTGGAAGCCAGGGGGAGGAGCAGGGTGCTTGTTTGTGTCACTGAATGGGCTGAAGGTCTGGGATAGCTCTGTGCCTTTTTTTCCTGGAAACTCCTTGTTTGAATGTATAACCTCAGATTCCCTTGACCTAACCTGTAGGGAGGGTACTGGCTTCTGTGTTACCAGCTATTTTCTATTTCTTTCTCCAGCATGGTGGCCCTCTGGGAGTCTTGTTGGAACCGACTATTGACCGTGTAGGATTGTCTTTATCCCCTGGCCCAGAATTGCCACTCTGCCTTATCCCTCTTCTTAATGAATCATGGAAGGCCAAAATATCTGGAGTAGACAGCCAGCCTCTGAGTCCTAATCCTGCCCTTGACACGTGACTTGTGTGACTTTGGGCAAGTCACCTCTTCTCTGGGTCTCAGTTTCTCCAACTGCAAAATGAGGGGGATTGATGAGAGGCCTCTGAGGTCTCTTCTGGCTCTGGCATCTTTCTGTTCTAGGCCTCGAATGACAAGATTTCACTAGAGAGAGAAGACGATGCGATGTTAGCCAATTGGAGGAGTTGCTTTCCTGAGAAGGAGTCGTGCCTTTGTTTCTCCTTCTCCCTGCACTGAGGGTTGGTGGGGAGGGGACAGGATTCGAGGCGTCTGTTCTTGGGATGTATATACAGGGTGGTCATCCAATGTTTGGGGTGCTTTGATTTGTATATCCAATGTTTCTGTTGGGGGGGCAGCATTGTTCGTTGTTTTTTTTGTTTTTTGTTTTTTTTGGCCAGGGAAGCCTGGCAGGAGACAGCAGTCACACAAAACACACATTTGCAAGCATTCTCAATTGTGCATGTGTATATGTGCATGCATATAGGTACATATATGCATCTATTTGCACGTGTGTGCATGCATATGTACACGTGTACACGCAGGAGCTCCCGGGGCTGCTCTGCCTGGCAGTGGAGGTGCCACTTGGCTTGGACCCAGCCCACTCCCCTGGCGAGCAGAGTTTTCTGTTGAACTGGAGTCGCGGGACTGACCACCACAGGAGGAGCAGTGACGCCGTCGACATCGAGAGCCAGCGCTGCTGCTATGGCCTTGGCAATTGGCTTGGTTACAGCTGACCTCTTTAATTAGTCTGATGAAGAGGCAGGAGTTGGGCCCCAAAGCCCCACGGAATAGGAATGGCGTTGGAGCTTTTGACACTACGCGTATTCCCTCCTGAGCCATGTCCCCAGCGGAGGCCCTGGGATGGGCGATAGTGAACTCTGAGATAGTTCAACCGTGTCTGCTTCCCCAGTGGGCGTTTCTCTACTTCCTCTTGGGTGCTTGTTGGAATTGACTTTTGACTCTGTGTGATGGTCTTAATCGCTGAGCCCTGTGTCGGGCCTCCTCAGGACACGGCTGGAATGACGGACCATCAAGAATCAGACTTCACCAAGAAAGTGGAACTTCCGGCGGGAGACCTTATGGTGGAAAGAGGGTGGGTTTGGAGCCTGCCAAGACATCAGATGATGTTGATGTTGCAGCTGGGAGAACTCAGGAGAGCCCTGAGGTACTGCTGAGTCCTACCTCTTGTTTTACAGATGGGGGAATGAAGGCCCAGAAAGGGAGGGAGGGAAAGAAGGAAGGGAACAAGCATTTATTCAGTGCCCGCTGGGCACCAGGCACAGTGTTAAGCCCTTTACAAATAGGATTTCATTTCTCCTCACAAGAACCCTAGGAGGTAGGTGCCATTATTATCCTTACTTTGTAGTTGAGGAAACAGAGGTAGACAAGAGGTTAAGTGACTTGTCCAGGATCACAGAGCTAGCAAGTGCCTGAAGGCCCAGCGCTCTGTGCATTGAGACAGGTGGAGGGCTTGGCCTCTCAGCCACTTGAGAAATGTTTGAAACAAAGAAGCTGCCCAAACTTCTGCTTGTTTTTAGGGGAAAAGGGACATTTTGAAGAAGACAAATATATCAGGCGCTTAATTTTAAACACAGATAAATAAGTGAATACATAAATAAACAAATGAAGCCCTTGGACTGCGGGTTGACCTTGGACAATGAGAATGGGCCAGTCCTGCTCAGATGTTCACCAGGCATTTCCCTCCTTCAGTTAGGTCAGAGAATCTGCCTCCTTCTCTGAACATGAAGCTGTTTCTCTAGCATCTTTTCCCCCTGGCCTTGCCTTAGGACATTGGACCTCAAGAGGAGGGGAAGGCCGGCTCTCTATCTACTATTGTCATGCTGCCTCTTTATTAATAACGGCATTGTTGGGGCAGCTAGGTGGTGCAGTTGATAGCCCACTGGCCCTGGATTCAGGAGTGCCTGAGTTCAAATCTGGCCTTAGACACTTAACACTCACTAGCTGTGTGACCCTGGGCAAGTCACTTAACCCCAATTGCCTCACTTGAAAAAAAAATAACGGCATTATTGCAGGTTACGTAAGGAAATGGTTGAAGACATATAGCACTTCACTGTAGGTTGCAAAAATTAAAAACTTACCAAATACCTAGCGAAACGTGGTCAAGTGCTCTGAGTCACAGGGCAGAAGTTTACCCTCCCAAGCTGAGGACCAATCCCGGGCTACAAACACAAGCCCCACACTGGCCGTGCAGATTCACCAAATAAATGGCTTGGAACCCAGGGCATCATCACAGATAAAACTGTTGCCTGTGGCCGCCTTGATGGATATTTGAGAGCATTTTTAATAGATTTTGCCATAACAAATTCTCTTAGTCTCCCAACTACAAGAAATGAAAAACTCTTGAAATAGAGACCCAGCAGAAGAAAGAAGATGCTTCTCTCCAGGGAACCCGCAGGGTTGCTACACTTCAGTTACCAAAGGGCCATTTCTGTCTGAACTCCATGAGAAGGGGGATCGCTAATGTGTTCTGTGGCCTTTTAGGGCTCCTGGGAGGAGCAGGCAGTTGTTCCCTCCCTTTGCAGAGGAGGAGACTGAGCTCCAGAAGAAGTCCACGGAGGCTCTGGTTGTATGTTTAGTAAACATTGCCTCTCAGCCGCCTTGGGGGCTTGCCCGTATTTCCTGTTCACTGTGTATGTTTTTCTAATCACTGGGCCCTCAAATGTATGAGTACCTTCAGCAAACTATCCGAGGTGGTGGTCCCATTCAGCTGTCCTCATCTAGCACGAGTGCTTTTTGCCTTGGAAACCCAGCAGCACGTAGCTTTTTATTGTGTGCTTTCCTTTGTCTCATCCTCTGATTTATTTCACATGCTTATACATATGCCTAATTAACTCATCTACCTAGATTGTAGGCTCCTTGTGGGCAGGGATTGTGTCTTCCCATAGACTCATTAGAATGTCAGAGCTGGAAGAGACCTCAACCAGGTCCTTTATTTTATGAAAAGAATAATTTCCCCCAGTTAATAAGACTTCATTTTCTTTCTTTTTCATTTCCCTTCCTATTGGTGGAAAAAAGGAATGTAGACAATCAAAATAAACTCCACATTGTCGGACCCTTCTTTTACAAAGGGGGAAACTGAGACTGAGAGAGGAGGATGTAAGTGGTCCAAGGTCACATCATGTCTGGGTAGCAGAGCTCAGGCCATTGGATCTTTGGGTGCTTTCCCAGATGTCCTCATGGTGCTGGGCTCAGAGCCTGCACGGATGGGGAGGGGGAGGGCTGTTCTCTGCTGAGCCTCCTCCCCCCTTGGGGTGGGGTGGGAAGTATCTGTTGTGGAGGAGAACTTTAAATAGACCAGAGGGGATGAGGTTGGGTGGCAGAGGCTGCTCTGTGTGAGTGTGTGAGTGAGTGTGAGTGTGAGTGAGTGAGTGTGTGTGTTTTGTGTGTGTGTTTCAGCAGGAAACTGATTTTGCTTTTCTGTCCCCTGTTGGAGCAGAGCTTGGCTAGGCTATAAATAGCCCCCGACAAGTCTATAAGAGGAAAACGCTCCGTTTCACATGGCACCTGAGCACTTCCTGCTGACGGGGGCCTCCTGTCACCACTGAGCCACCAGCCTTGCTGGAGCTGTGCCCTGGGAAGGGGGAGAGAGAGTGAGTGAGAGAGGGAGAGACAGAGATGGAGCTGAGGGCAGCTGGCTCTGCTGATTTGCTGTGTGACCTTGGCCAAATCACTCCTCCTTTCTGTACCTCTCTTCTCCCTACACTCCACATAGCTCCTGTCTTCCACTTGGAGGTGTGCTCCTCCCGGCCATTGGCAGGGCTCCCTCCCCTATCTGTGTGGCTCTCATAGAGAATGCTTTGCCACATACACGTGTCAGGGAAAGAATGCTTTCTCTTGTGTGTGTGTGTGTGTGTGGGGGGGGGCTGGGTGTCAGCCACATATCTGTGCCCCATGTCAGTGGAGAGGAGGCGATGCCCTGGAGATAGGTTGCCTGGGACAGAGGACTTTTTGCTGGTGTTCCTTAGGATAACTACAAATGGCTGACAGCTGACTGTGGGTCCAGTAAGGCTCTCAACTACTCAGGGAGGGGGAAGGCTGATAGAGCAGGCCTCCTTGGGTCCTGAGTAAATGCTGTTAACGCACATTGGCATTCCTTGAGGCTGGGGGCTGGGTGGGTGGGGAGGTTTGGGGGTGGGGGAGGGCAGACGGGTAGACTCCGAAGTCAGCGTTCTTTTCATTGTACTTTTTTTTTTCTTGGCAGTGAGGGTTAAGTGACTTACCCAGGGCCACACAGCTAGTAAGTGTCTGAGGCCTGATTTGAACTTAGGTCCTCCTGACTCCACAAACGGTGCTTTATCCGCTGTGCCACCTAGCTGCCCCCTTATTGTACTTTTCTGCCTGAAATTTTTGGTCCTAGAAGGTGGGGAGGCAGGAGAGAGAAGTCTTTATTGCATAGTGGGGAGACTTAGGGGTTGGGGTGTCTTGGTGTTATGGATGAAGTGCTGGCCTTCCCTTGGAAGTCTTCCTTGAAGTTCTTGCTTTGGCCCCCACTGGCCACGTGACTTTGGGGAAGTGGGACCTTTCTGTGCCACGGGCCACTGTTTCAGCTGCAGAGCAGGTATTCTCTGCACACTTTGGGGTCTTTCCCCAACCCCTTCCCAGGACAACACAATTAGACAAGACCTTGTTTTGCCAAAAGAAAGAAGAAACGTTCTTGGTGTCTCGGTGAGAAGAGCCTGGCCGACCCGGAGCCTAAGGCAGGGCGAGTTTGAGGGGTGTTGGTGTGCTGGCCAGTGACTTTTGAAATGATAACCACTGACAGAAAAGATTCCAGGTAAAATCTTACTTGGTGAGCCCCCTGAGGGCAGGGGCTGCTTCGGTTTTTGTCTCCTGGTACAAAGAAGAAACAAATCGTGGACGCTGACTTGAGCTGGGAAATGAACCCAAAACACATAACTCTGTGTTTGCTCCCACCTTGTTTGGGGATGTGTAGAGGTCAGTGAGCTGGCCTTTGGGAGCCCGCTCTGAGCCCTCCGGGAGCCCCCCCCCCATCCTTTCCCTCCAGAAGGGGGCCCTCTTCCTGAAGCTGGTCTCTGCCTCCAGGCTGTGTGTGTCCCTGGGGGGGGGGCGGGGGTGGTAGGAGACCTGCCCTGGCTGGAGAAGCAGGAAGCCCCTGGGGCAGGGGCCTGTGTGTGGGAGGCTGATGGGGAAGGATGGCCTCTGCTCACTGGGATGACTGAGGCTGGAGCCCCCCCCCCCCCCAGATGCTGGGCCTTTGAAGCTGTGGATTTTGCTGACCAGCTGACTTCCTCTGGGCTTGCTCCTCCTCTCCCCTACTCACTGCCCACCCTCTTTGCTGCTTGGCCCTGCTGCCTGCTGCTCCTTCTGCTCTGAATCTCAGGGCCAGCTGGTGCTGGGGGAGGGGGTGCAGGAAGGAGGCCCAGCCCCGGAGGTGGGAAAGAGCTTTGCTCTTCTCTGGTGTTTTTGGCACCTTCATTTTTGGATATCTTGCGCTTTGGTTTGGTAAGACAGGGGCTTCCTAGGAAAGTCACTTTCTCTTCTCCCCAAGTAGGGTGGAAGGGAAGAAGCATTTATTAAGCGCCTGCTGTCTGCCAGGCGCTGAATCGGTTTTCAAGTATTTCTCTCCCCCCCCCCAACCCCCCTCCCCCGTTCCCTGCCCCTCCATCCCCCTCCCTCCATTCCTGGGATCATAACTGGAGATCCCCAAGGGCCATGAAAGATTATTGGGTCCAAGCCCCCTCATTCCACTGGCTAGGACACTGGGAAGGGCACCCAAGCCATCCCAGTCCAAGCTCAGAGCTTGGCTTGTGCACCACACTGGAGGTGCTCCCTAAAGGGAGGGTGGGGAAATGGAGTTCACTGCCCCATGGGGGCCCCTGGAGAGCAATGGCTTTGTGGGCAATACAGTGCAATGCAGAACGTAGTGGACCCTCACTGACTGACTAAGCATTTACTGGGCAGACAGTTGTGCACGCAGAGATGAAATAGAATATTTTGAATGTATTGTCTCCTCTGGTCGATTTTAGCAAGCACAAAATTGCCGCCTTGTGCTGGCCATTCTGCTGAGTGTGGGTGTCCTAGTAGAAAAGGGCTGGATTTTAAGTCAGACCTGGGTTCAAGTCTCACCTCTGCTACTTACTATCTTTGTGACCCTGGGGTAAGGGCCAGATGATTTCTTGGTGTTTTTGGCAAGTTCCTCACCCTGGCCGAGCCTCGGTTTCCTCATCTGTAGAATAGGAATAATCACCTCCTCCTCGGGGTCGTTGAGATCATGTGCTTAGCTCATGGAACAGACATTGAAGTGCTGTAATAAATGTGAGCCACTGCTAATGTTATTATTGGCTGAGAGTTAAGGGCAGGTGGCTCTGAGCCTTTGCTAGATGGAGGCGCTTTTGTCCCAGCCTTTCCCCACTCCCCAGGGCTGGTCCAATTTTCTTGGCCATAATTGTCCCTTAAACCCCAGGATTCTGATTACCAACACCTTTTTGAAAGGGGAGAGCTTAATTTTCAATCCCAGCCTAGACTTGAAAATGCCATGTGCTACATGGTTATTCAATTTATTAAAAAACACAGTAACCGCCCCCCCCCCCAAACCACCCTGCCTTGTTACCCTAAGGCCTCTGGGCTTGAGTCCAGAAACAGAAAACCTTCAGTTAAATGAAATGAAATCCTGCAGCTCCAGACCCTTCCCTCTTCCCTCCACCCCCAGGTAGAGGGGAGAACAAAGGCAGAGGGACCCCAGAGAAGAGGGCAGGCCAGGCCAGGGTGGGCTTCGGGGCTGGGATTCACAGACCCCTGATTGGAAATAGAGAATGGAGACAGCTTGCAGCAAATGAGCATGTGCCTGGACCTCAGGGAAGCCAGGTGGTGGGATGGGAAGAGCTTTTAATGAGCATTGCCTCGTCCTCCTGCTAGCCAGCATCGATTGAGTGCCGACTGTGTGCCTGAGCTGGGGGGGTGGGGGAGACGGAAGACAGGAGGGAGAAGCAGGTGGTAGGCTCCTTCTAGGCACCCCCCCCATGCATGGGGATGAGCGCATAGTAGGGCTTCACATTTTTCACTTGGTCTCAGACTCAGGACAAGAAGAGATGCTAGAGAGAACCTAGTCCAGACCTTCTCATTCCAGAGGCCCCTGCTCAGAATCATGGCTTTAAAAGCAAAAATTGTGGGATTATAAAGGAAATGGACCATGCTGGAATGTAGTTAGTTATTCCAGTATATATGTGTGTGTGTATATATGTTTGTATATGTGTGTATACATGTATGTATGTATACACACACACACGCATTTTAAACCTCAACTTCGGCCCCAGGTGAAGGGCCTCTGCCACACTGCATCCAGTCTCACCACTTGGGAGCAGAGAGATGCTCACAGGTGCTGCCTTGTGCGATGCTCACAGTGGTGCTGAGGGGAGACAGGCCAGAGGCTCAGCCCTGAAGGCAGGGGAGTGCTACTGTGGGTGTTTGCAGAGCTCCCGGGCAGGCCTCGCTACCCCATTTCACAGACAAGGACACTGAGGCGGCCGTGTGTGGCCATGAGAGATGGGTGTTGAATTTGGAATGAGGCTCTGGGTTCTAGCCCTGGCTTTGCCCCTTGCTGCCCGTGCGATGGGGGAAAGGCCTTTAGCTTAACTCGGCCAGCTGGGGCCTTTCATTTCTAACTCCGTAATCCTGTGGTCTAGGTGCTGTCACTAGGGTCATAGATCGGGTGCTAGATGGGACCACAGAGACCATCTGAGGAGGAGGTGGTGACCTGCCCAGGCCCCCACACTTCCCTGACTCCAAGGCAGCTCTCTCCCTGTGCTCTCCCCATTCCACCTGGGGGGTAGAATTTCACAGCTGACTTGTGTGTCCCCCCCCCCACTGTCTCCAAGCCCTTGGGAGCCATCTCACATTGCCCACCTTTGTCTCCTCGTGGTCACGCTCAGGACCAGGCCTGAAAGGCCCTTGGCACAGGGCCCCGGCTGGACCTGCAGGGAGGGATCAATGATAACCATGTCCTTGGCTGACTTGGGCTATAAATAACCCCGGCTGGGCCGCCTCTTCCTCCTCTCCTCCTCTTCCTCCTTGCTGTTTCCAAAGGCAGCCCCTCCAGCCCCTGCTGTCCCTCCTTGTTGGCTGCTCAAGCTGGGACTTGGGGACAATTCCTGAGAGGATCGCGCTGAGCTTGAATTCGAGTTTCGGTGGAAGGTGGGCCTCCCAGCCTCTTAGAAGCTGGGTCAGGGGCTTCCTCTATGCTCTGAGGGTCCGTTTCAACATCTTTTATCTTTGTATCGAGGCCCCCAGCTGGCTCAGCCCTGGTATGTCATAGGTGTCATAAATGCTTGTTGACTTGTAGTTCACATCCTTAAGAGGTTCAAAGAAGGGGGGCAACATCATCGGATCTAAGAGTGTCAGGAAGTAAACTGTAAGAAGACTTGAAAGGTGGGAGGGGTCTGTGTTAGGAAGGGCTTTGAATGCCAAAGAGAGGACTTTATGTTTGGAGGTGATAGGGGGAGCCATGGCAACTCCTTGAGCAGGAGAGTGATGGGGTCAGACCTTTGAGGGGTGTGTGGAGGATGAGTAGCAGTGGGGAAACCAAGCTGCAGCCAGTGGTAGTAGTCTTGGTGTGGGAGAGGCCTGCAGTGGTGTGGTGACTAGTGTGGGTGGAAAGAAGGGGATGGGGAGACAAGAGTCAGTGACAACAGATGGTGTATGTGGCATGAGAGTTGGGGAAGAGGATGGCCGTCCTCTGGGCCATACTGGGGATGAGGCGGAATCTTGCCTGAACCACAGAGCCAGTGCCGGAGGGGTGGGTGCTCCCAGCTCAGGAGAGGCCTTTGGTGAGTCAGGGGTACAAGAGGGGGCATGTAGGGGAGAGGAGGAGTGAGGCCCCTGTGTCTGGATGCAGAGCTGAAACACGCCCTGGAGCTGGTGCCTTGTTCTCTGGGCCATAGGGAGCCAGTGAAGATTCTTGTCTCTCTCATTTTCACACTGAGACTCAAGGCTGGGAACCAAGGTTTCAGGTCTGAAGTCCAGCATTCTTTCCATCTGACAACATTCTTTCCCTCAGGGTCCTGCTAAGAGTTTACTGTGGGAGGGAGAAGGATTGAAATGAGAGCCAGCTGTTTGTTGTTGTGTGCGCCGTGTGGAGGGGGAGGGGCTCCACATCTGGCCTGGGGGCCAGGGCAGGGGGAGGAGACCTAGGCAAGCCTGACCATCCTCGATGTCTGCCCTGGCCGGGCTTGGGGCTCAGACAGCGCCAGGCGTGCTGGGTGGTCCTCTCTTCCTGCTGCCTGGCACCAGGGGTTCTGAGGAAGCCAGGCCAGCTCTCATGTATTTTAAAGGAGAGAAACTGAGGCTCATCGAGCTTAGGAGACACGTCCGAGGTCACACCTGGTATGTGGCCCATTGGAAAGGGCTTTGAATTCCAAACAGCGTTTGTCTTCTATCCTTGAGCAGAGGCAGCTGATGGCCTGGAGTCAGGAAGACCCGAGTTCAGATCTGGCTTCAGACATGCACTGTCAGTGTGACTCTGGGCCAATCACTTTCAAACTAAACCAAAATTGAACACAGCAAACCTACAGTTTCCCCAACCTGTAAAATTGGGATAATGAATGCACTCGAGTCCTAGGCTCGTTGTGTCAGAGGAGGTAGTATCTGTGCCCGGCACAGTGGCTGGCAAACAGCAGGCTCCCAGTGGGGAGCCACTGAAGGTTGCTGCCTCCCTCATTTGCACGAGGGTTTTAAGGGACAGAGCCAGGCCCGGAAGTTTGGCCACTGCCTCTAGCCCTGTACCCCAGGCTGCTTTCTCGCCCACTTTCCTGAAGCCCCAGGCTTTACTGGCAGAGCGTGTAGCCATGGGGAGGGATGTGCTTTGGGAGATGGCATCTTCCTGCGTGAGGGTGACCTGCATCTGCCCCAAGAGTGGAGGCCTTGCTCCTACTCTCCACGGAGGTCGTCCTCAGGCAGAGCCTGCACGGCACTTTGGAGAAGATGCCTGCCTGGCCTTCTAGAAGTCAATTAACAAACTCTTATTGAGCACCTACTATGTGCCAAGCACTGTGCTGGGAGGTGGGGATACAAAAAGAAGGGTCCCTGCCCTTGGGGAGCTCACAGTCTCATAGGTCTGATGCTTGGGCGGGTCGTGACCAGGTGGAAAGGCTGACACTAAGGGCCTGGCTATGTGTGCTCTTGTCCCCTCACTCACCATCTCCAAAAGGCTGGCGGCATTGGTTTTTTAAAAATTCTAATGGCAAAGAGGATAGAGCATTAAACTTAGAGTTAGGTAGACCTGGGTTCAAATCCTGCCTCAGACACTTCCTAGCTGTGGGCAAGTCACGGCTCCTCTCTGGGCCTCAGTTTTCCCATCTCTAAAATGGGGGTGAGGCCTGGACTTGACGGCCTTTGAAGGTCCTTTCCAGCTCTAGGCCTGAGCTCCTAACGAGGAGTTGTGATAAAGCTGCCGCTTATCGGTTTTGACAGAGGGTGCTCAGCACTTGTGCTGTCGGCTCCTTTGGCCTCTTGACTGCTCGGTGAAGTAGCTGCCACCCTGTGGGGCAGCTGAGGGGATGGAGGCCAGTCTGCGGTCCCCGAGCCAGCCTGCCAGGAGCTCTGAGGACCCTTCTGGCTCCCACTGCCGCCCCTCAGCACTTTTCGAGTTTGGAGCGACGGTCCCAGGTCTACTCAGATGGCCCGGCTCAGAGGTGCGGGACAGGAAGAGTTAGACTTTTAACCCTGGTGCTGGGTGGGACCCACACCAACACCATCGTTTTACTGCCAGGGAAACTGAGGTCCAGAGGGGTCAGGTGATCTGTTTAAGTTTGCACAGATGTAGGAGAGCTGGAATTCCAGCTCTCCACTCTTCTGCCAACTCTTACCCTGTGATCTTGTCCGAGTCACTTCCCTTCTCCCTGTCTCTGTTTCCTTTGTTGTAAAAGGAGAGGGTTGGACCAGCCGAGCTCTGAAGATCTCTGGTCCCATCATGGCCATCTGTGGCTCTTGGTCACCCTACCGGGCAGGGTGGGCAGGCTTTCCATGGTGGCCCTGGCTATCTTCTCAGTCACACAAGAGGGTTGGGGTGGGGGGCACCCGCTCTGTCAAGCTCTTCCCTGGAACTGCCTGTAGGCCTCAGAGCCAGCCCCACTTACCATCTAGCGGCTGGCAGGTTGCCATGGAGACCAGAGGTCGGACTTTCTCCCCCACTCCCTTCCCTCCTCTTCTCTCTCCCCCTGTGTCTCTGTCTCTGTCCCGTCCCCCGCCCCCACGTACCACATATACAATGGGCACACAAACAGAGCACTTGGGATTTGGCCCTGGAGGGGATAGGAAGCCCCTGGGGTTTATCGAGTAGGGGGGCAGGGCATGATCTGGCACTGAAGTTGGGAGAGACCTGAGGCCAGGGATCCCCCCATGCCCCTCACAGGCTAATGGCAGGAACGGAGGAAGGGAGGAGCCGTGGTCATTCTGATCTGGTTGTGGCTTGTTCCAGTGTGGCTTTTGAGATCCTGCCCAACACCTTCATTTTACAGCTGAAGAAACAGGCCAGAGGGTGAGTGACCCAGATCTAGAGCTGAAAGGGACTTCAAAGGCCACCCAGTCCTACAGTCATTTTATAGAAGGAGAAACTGAGGCCACCAGAGGGGACCTGCCTCCTCAAGGTCACCTAAGAGCCAGGATTCTAACCCAGCCCTCTGACTCTGAATCCACTGCTATGCCTTCCTTAGAATCAGTGGAGGTCAGAGGCAGAAGGGACCCCCACAACTTTTGGAGCCTCACTCTCCTCTTCTGCAAGGGGGCAGGGGTGACAAGTCGGGCTGGGGGGTGGCCTTGGGCATCTGGGCCCCGGCATCTTCAGGCTTGGGCCAAGGGCCTTTGTGCGGCACATACCCACTGCGCCCCTGGCTGCGCCCTCTCTGAAGTCTGTTAGGCTACTTGAAAGTCACAGTGTGACAGCAGGCTTTGCTGGAGAGCCTGCCTGGCCCTCCCTCCAGGAAGGGAGCGATCGATCGTTGGCTGGGCAGCTCTCCTCAGCTCCCAGGGGCTCATGTCAGCTGATGTCTGGAGCTGTTCTGCTAATGGCCCTGGGCAGCATAGGAAGCTGAGAGCTTGTGTGCTTAGGTCTTCTGTGCATGTGTGTGTGTCTGTCACATAGACACATGTATATGCATTGTGGGTGTGGATTGTGCACCTCTCCTCGTTCAAGCCCTTTGTTGTACACATAGGGAAACTGAGGCCCAGAAGGGTAGTGACTTGTGCAAGGTGTCCTAGATGGCTGAGAGCAGAGCCTGGACCACAGCTCATTTTCTTGATTCCCAGTCTAGGATTTTTTCTACTGGGTGATAGTTTTGAAGATTGGAAACTTTTAGAGGCAGAAAAGGAGTTTGTATTTTTTTGGGGGGGTCTCTTTCCTTTGTCCCATTTTATGGGGAAGATGGGAGCAGGGGCAGGTCACTCCTAGGACAGGGGGTAGTTCTCCTGCCTGGCTTCAGGTTTCCAGCTCCCGAGGAGGGCCTTGTTTCTCCCCTCTCCCCCCCTCCTCCGTGGTGCCTCTTCTTGGGCACATGAGTGAGGGGACTAGACTTTAGCCACATGAAGTGCACAGGAGGACAATCCACGGCAGGAGGCACGGCTGTAGAATCCTCTGGTAGGGGCCCCAGAAACCACAGCAGGGGAAACTGAGGCCCAGGAAGTGACCCAGGTCAGATCTAGAGCAAAGGGTCCAACTCCCTCAGTAGGACACTGAGGCACAGAGGGAAAAGTGACCTGCCCAAGGTCACCCGGGTGAGTGGCGCAGACAGAATTTGAACCCACGTCCATTCCTCTGCTCTATAATGGTTAAATAGCCAGATGCTACAGACGTTCAGAGAGCAGGAGAGGGGTGTGGGATGGATTTGGGGCCAGGCATTGAGGAAGAAGAAGAGGGCTTGAGCTGGGTCTGCAAGGATGGGGAGGGATTATCGTTTGTTGGTGTGGATTTGGTCAGGATTAGTTTGCAGAGTTAAACTTTGGACCTTCTCTCCCTGCCAACTCTTGGGCCCCAGCTTGAGCACTGAAATGCAGCTACTCTTGGGGTGGGAGAAGGAGTTGGCATTTCGGGAATGGTGCCCAGCGCTTATTCTTCACAGCTCCGCTTGCATTGGGGGCCTTGGCTTGTAGGAGCCCTTCCGATTTTTCCTCCATCTTGGGTTTGTTAGGAGCACAAACAAAGCGGGTCAGATCTGTTTCATGGGCCCTGCTCTGTGTTCCAAGCTAGTAAGTAGCCAAACCTGAACCAGAACCTAGGCCTTCTGTCTCCCATGGACCAAACTTCTTTAGCCCTAGAAAGCCTGGAATTTGAGAATACCTCAAAGGTCCTTCTGGACTACTTACTAGCTGTGTGCTTAAAGTAGGTCACCTTCCCTTTGGGAGCCTGTTTCATGGAATCTCTGGGTCTGGGAGGAATCTAGCCATTGCTTGAATACTTTAAATGAGGGACAGACACCCTGCTACTCAGTTTCCTTGTGTGTAAAATGAGGTCTCTTCCAGTTCTCTTATCTATGATCTTATTTACTGGGTTCAGATTCCAGCTATGCCATTTTTCTAGCTGTGTGACCTTGGGTCAGTCATTTCCCTCCCTCTGGGCCACAGATTTCTCATCTGTAAGTAAGATAGGAGGGGGGTGGATTAGATGACCTGAGGCTCTTCTTTGGGCTCTCTTGTTCTGTGATCTATGACCTCCTCAGCAAAATCACAGGGATAGAGAGAGTGCAGGTGGAGGGTGGATCAGATGCTATGGTATGATATGATAAGATTCCCCCCAACTCTGTGTGCTTTGAGACTGTGAAAGGCCAGGAGAAGGCTGAGAGAGAGCTGGGGAGGGGGAGGAGGACGACAATGACGTGGGTGACTGCAGGCTCCCTCCCAGCTTTGCCATGCCTCCTGCTGAGCACCCGTGCTGGCTTCCCAGGACTTCAAGAAGCATGGGGTGGGGCTGGAATCGGTGGAAGGGAAGCGCCTGAGCTGTCACTTAAGAAGGAAACATAAAATATTCTGCTAGATTCTAAATGGCATGGCCCGGTGTCTGGGGCTCCGGTGTCTGGGGCTCCGGAGCTGAGCTGTCTGCGGCCTGGCTGCTCGCTGATCTTTGTGATTGGGGGAATGCAGTGAGGAAGATACAGTATCCCCGTGGGGGAAGCAGCTTCTGAGGATTACTGCTCAGCCAGCGTGAAAAGCTCCATTACCAGCAGATTCAGACCAGTCCTTGCATATTATTAGGGACAATATGACTTTCTGGAGCGACGGGGTTTTGTCTCCAGGGGAGGTTGGAAGGAGTTGATGGATGCCCCTGGAACCCATCCTCCCACTGGGAACAAATCCTGGGAGGCCCCAGCAGTGGGGAAGGAGAGCCCACCCTCTACTTTGGGAATTCTGAAGCAGCAAACAGTGAAATTCAGATTTGGAGGTGGGGAAGGGATCTGGATTCCAATTCTGGCCCTTCAACTTGCTTGCTTACTTGTGTGACCTTAGGCAAGTCACTTCATCTATAAAACAAGGGGGGTGGGGATTAGATTATCTTGGTCTCAGTGAGAGTTGAGAAGACCCGAGTTCAAATCCTGGCTCCCATACTTGCTAGCTCTGCCATTCTAGGCAGCCTCTGTTGGCTCAGTTTCTTCGATTGTAAAAGGATGATAATCTTGTCTATCTCCTAGATCATTATTTGTAAAGCACTTGGCCTGTCTTAAGATGGCTATATACGTGCTGGCTGCTCTGGTTATTATTGTGGGATTTAGGATCCCATAATCCCCCCCAGCCCCCAGCCTAGGTCCTGGCACCAAGAATGTGGATTTGGCCGAGGCCACCTGAGCCACTCCCCCTGCCTCCTCTGTCCCTGGGAGGTGCTGGGATTGGGGGTGCCCCCTTGGGAATTTCCCAGGGGTCCTGCTGTCTTCCTTGGCAAGCCTCTCTGACTCTGCTTGGTCTTGGCTGGTACCTGCACACCGCTTGACACGAGGGTCCAGGGTCAAGGCTATGATTGCCTCCTACAGTCTGAGAGGGAGGGAGGGAGGCTGTGAGCAGCCTTGGGCCGGTGGGATCAGCCCCTCTATCTCTGTGGGGATGGGGATGATCTGTTAGAGCTGGGAAGGACTTTGGAGGTCACAGTCTGGCCTCCCCCTCCCTCCCCCTTTTACAGATAAGGAGGTGAGTGCCAGAGGCAAGCCCTAGCCTTGCTCAGGGTGCAGCTGGTTGTGTTGAGAGCCGGCTGGGCAGTCTGACCTCGGGTGAGTGTGTCTCCAGGGACCAGCCCACCCGCTGGGGCAGAGGGTGCTCTCTTCACCCCAACACGTGGTACTTCCTGGCTGGGTGACCTTGGACAAGTCATGCTCCTTTCTCTGTAGGATGAGGGGGTTGGACGATATGGCCAAGGGCTCTTCCATCTCTGTATCTGTGTCCCCTGAGCATGGTAGGGGCGCTGACCGTGCCAGCTGAATTGAAATGAGTTGGAGGGGCTCTAGCGGTGGTTCCCATCCCAGCCCCTTGGTGTGTGAGATAAGGAGGCAGGCCCAGGGAGGGGGTGGAGGGAGGTGCTCATTGTCAGAGAGCCAAATTGGAGATGAATTGCCCAAGATTACAGTGTATTCAGTGACTGAGGTGGGATTTGAACCCAGGCCTCTGAGGTTTCAGTGCTTGTTTAAATTCTGGGAAGGAGGAGGGTCAGTGTGATCCAGAGTGGTCTGGAAGGAGTTGCCAAGTCAGCAAACATTTCTTAAGTGTTTGTTGTGTGCCCGGTGCTGTGCTAAGGGTGGGGTTTGGGGCTGGGAAGAGAGCCTCAGAGCTATGGGTGCATGTGGAAGAGGGGGAGCTCACCAGGTGGAAGGGTGGCTGCATTGGTGCCGTCCTTCACCCAGGGAGCAGACGGCCCATGCCTGTCAACAGGCAGCAGGCGTGGCCAGTGCATGAGGAATTGGGGGTGGGTGAACAGAGCAGGGATGTGCAGGAGGGAGGCTGGCACCTCCCTGAGCTCAGGCACGAGGATGACGGGAGCCTTGTTGTCTGGAGGGACATGGGGCCACATCATGGCCGACGGGTCTGCTTGGCTCTGCTGGGCACAACCAGGCTCATAGATTCAGGGCTGGAGGGGACCTTTGAGGCCAAACAGCCCATTGCTCTCCTTCAGGGGAGGACACTGAGGCCTTGGGGGGCCAGTGATTTACCCAAGGTTAGTACCGCTAAGGAGCTGCAGACTGAGGTGGTGACCCGAGGGTCTGACTCCAGATCCCACATGGGGGGAAACCAAGTCTAGGACTGTAGAGGGGGCACCCCTGGGGTGAGGGGGCAGCCCCAGAGGGGAGGGGGGCAGCCCTGGGGAAAGGGGGCACCCCTGGGGGAGGGGGCCGGTGTCACTCCCACTCAGTGGGGCTGTCAGCTGCAGGCTTTGGTCTGGGAGAAGGTCAGGTGAGCTCGGGAAGGGAGGCAGTGCCGTAGGCTCTGCACATGAAGGAAGTGGCATTTAGCTTATTAATGAAAAGCTGGCCGCCGGCGGCCAACCTCTGGCTGTGTTCTTCTCCAGTGATCTTCAGATCTAGAGCTAATTAGAATGGGAGACAGTTTCTCCCTCCTCAGAGTGTCTATCTAGGCTGGCACTCTCGTTTGATGGACGGGGACCCGCTGCCCAGAGAGCTGAGCCACTTGCCCAGAGTCACAGAGGAGCCCTAAGACCCCCCCCTCCCCGAATCTTAGGATCACACAGACCTAGAGCTGGAAGGGCCCCTCAGAGGCCTCCTGGTCCCACCCCTAATTTCCCAGATGCCTTGAATGCATCACACAGGGAGTGAGTGAGGCCTGGGTCACCTTTCCTGGTCCCAGAGGAGCCCAAGGAGGCTCCTGGGCTTGGTAACCTTTGCTGGAAGGGAAGGAGAGGAGGAAGCAGGGATGGATTAGGCACCTGCTGTGTGCCTGGCACTGTAGTAAGCACCCTACCTAGATGATCTCATGGGCTGCCCGCCGAGGGGCAGAGCCAGGGTCTCTGCTTGCCCTTTTCTGGTTCTGGGATTTGTTTATCTGATGCCTTTACCTCGGACCCTCGGGGAGTGACGCTGGGAAGGTGGGCTTCCCTGTCTGTGCCGGGGGAGCAGGAAGGGGCCACCCGACCCTGCTTGTTACCCGGGATTCCCTGGGCTATAAAAGTATCACATTCAAGGACGGTCATGGTTGTGCTGCCTGCCCCTCTGGAGGGGCCACCGTGGGACCATGGGGGAAGGGGTCAGGGACTGGGAGGGAGACAGGAAGCTCCACTCTGCTACCTGTGAGACCCTGGGCAAGTCGCTTCCACTTTGCCTCAGTTTCCTCATCTGCAAAGTGGGGATAAAAAGGTGAGCACCAAATGAAAATGTATTGTCAAGCAGTCACCCTGGTGCCGGGCACACAGGAGATGCCGCGTAAATGTTGGCTCTGAATGCCTCAGACGCAGGATTTGAACTTGGGTCTTCTTGACTGCAGGCCTGGGGCCCTATCTTGCAGATGGGAATAGCTGCCTTGTCCCAGCACAATCAGAGGTTTGGGTCAGATCAGCAGTTGTTCAGCTGGGAGCTGTGAACTTAAAACTTCTCTTTTGGTTACATTTTCTTGATGCATTTAAAGCTATTCTTCTGAGAAGGGTCCCTCCCTCCCTAGGCTTCAGGCCGCAGGCTGCTGCTGTCCTCCGACCTTGGAGGTGAAGGCTGGAGGCTCAGGCCAGTCTGGATCTGGCTGAGGTTGGTTTTGGAGGCCCCAGGGCTGGGTGATTCAGGGCGAGCTTGCTCTGAAGGGCCCCACGTTCCCTAAACTTCCTTCGTGAGCTGGTCTGGGTAAGTCAGTTCTGGGGACCTGGCCGCACCACCCCAGGGCTGTTGTCCAGTGTCTGGGAGCCAGGGTTTGGGTTATGGGGATTCCAGCCAGTCTGTCCTGCTCTGACCCGCCCCCCCCAACCCCACCCCTGCCTTTCTGCCTGGGTTAGCCCACCAGGCCGTTGGGAGAGCCAGGGAAGGAAGAGGCCTGTGGGTACAGATAGGATTAACGGCAGGTTGGTGGCTGCCTGCAAGGTACCAGGGAACCATGTGCCAAGGTCAGGAAATGAGTTGTTGGGCTGCGCGTTTCTTGGACCCTGGTGAAGGTCTTGTGGCTTTGGAGGCTGGGATGGGGGAGGGGACAACTGGGGGATTAAATCAGGGCGGGGCTGAGAGCTCCCACACTCTCTTCCTGTAGCTGGCAGAGGATCTTCCTGGACGCAGAACTCCAGGTTTGGAGACGGCCTTCCAGACTGTGCCACGTGAGTGGGCTGAGGGGCCTGGAAATGTTTAGCCTGGAGATAGAGTGGGAAGTGCGTGCGTGTGTGTGCGTGTGTGCGTGTGTGCGTGTGTGTGCATGCGCGAGTGCGTGTGAGGGAGAGCACTAGCTTCCAGTATTTCAGGGACCCTCTATCTAGAGTTGGAAGGGACCTCAAAGGCTATAAGGAGGTCTAACTAGATTATTTTACAGAGGGGGAAACTGAACCCCAGGGAGCAGGGTCAATGACTTGCCCAAGATCTCTTGGTGGTGATGTAAAATGGACACACAGAAACGTGAGACTTGCCCTACTTTAAAAGAACAATATGATAAAACTTTACTAATACGAAGATATTAGTATTCAATTTTAAAAGCTTGGGTGTTCCTAAGTATTTCTTAAAAACTGACACTAATAAAGTCATTTGTAGTATAGAAATTAAGCTATGTTCACACAGAATATAGTTCTGTATGAATACAGCTTGATTTCTGTCCTACGCCCCTTCTGAGCTCACAGGGCAGAACTCAGAACAGTGGGCAGATGGTACACAGAGGTCAAAGTAAAGAAAACCTTCCTGACAATGACTGCTCTTCTGAACATGCTTCCTCAGGGATATGAAGTGCTCCTCTTCCCTGGGGGACTTGAGCCTAAGATTAGCTAGATGACCCTATGGAGAGAGAGCCCAGCACAGGTGGGCAGACACGGGCTTGGATCCCGACTCTGCCACTTAGTTCTTCAAGAACTTCAATGATCTTGGGCAAGTGGCTTCCCTTTGTCTGCGTTTCAGTTTCCTTCTCTGTAAAATGAGCTGGTTGGAGGTAATGACTGCTGGGAGACCTCTTTTCTCTGTAAATAAATGATCTGTGACCATAGCTAAATCAGATAGTCTGTGATTCTCGGACCATGGGGCGGGGGGAGTTTTATTGGTGCTTCTTCTTTTGACATCAAATAAAAATCTGGTGCCTTTGAGAAATGTGCCTCCTCAGTGGGCCCTTACACTTGCTCTAGGGCCAGGGTTGGTCATTTTCTGTGTCCCATCTCTGAGTCCCATCTCTGAGTCCCATCTGGGGCCAGGATTACTGTTTTTCTCACCCCCTTTCTGAATGAGCCTTCTGATTGCCTTCTATCTTCAGCCTTCATTTCACCCTAAAACCACATACTCAGGGTGGTGCTGAGGGTGTGGTTACCGGCATCTAAAAATCCCAGGCACGCACTGTTAAAACAGTCCTTTCCTTGGATAATCAGTGGGAAGGGGTGATGGATGTTCTGTCTGGGTGGGGCAGGATCAGAACGAGGGAGGTGGGAGAGGGGGAGACTCAGGGTGTTCGTATACTAGGCAGTGGGAGAGGTCTGGCCAGGTGGGCAGAATGTGTACCTGGGAGGGCCCCTGGTCTGGTTGGGACTGCTTGGCCCCTTTCCAGAGATGAGGGAGATGGCTGCCATTAATCGTTTATGGAGCGTTTTCATCTTGGCAGCTTGCCTGGCAATCATTTTTATTAGGCATCCCTCCCCCCAGTCTCTTAAAGCTCAAGGTGGTTCTCCCCATTGCTCAGAGGTGAGAACCAAGGCCTAGAGAGGTTGACTCCCTCCTTCTTCCTTTGCTGCTCCCATGCCCTTCATGACAAGCCTAGTCCAAAAATTTTATCTCCTCTAGAAAAACCTTTCCAGCTTAATCCTAGTCATCCTTTTTATGACTCAGGTGTTCCTGCAGCCTCACTCTCCTGCCTCCAGGTCTTTGCCCAGGCTGACCCCATACCGGGAATGTCCTCCCTTCTTGTCTTTGCCCCTTGGAATCTATTAGAATATAGTTCAGGTGCTATCTGTTATGTTAGGCTTTTCCTGAGGCCCACACCTCCGCCTCTTTTTTCCCCTTTTTGTTTATTTTTGGAGGCAGTTGGGGCTAAGTGACTTGCCCAGGGTCACACAGCTACTAAGCTACTGAGATTTGAACTCAGGTCCTCCTGACTTCAGGGCTGGTGCTCTGTCCACTGTGCCACCAGCTGCCCCTGGACCTCCCTTTTGAATATTTATACATTTTACTGGTATCTGTTGTTTTTCCATCCCCTTCCTTTCTGAATTTTTTTCTCCCTTCTTCCTGACCCAGCACATTAACCGCTTAACAAAGAATAAGAAGAAAGATGAAAAAAAGCAGGTCAGCAAAACTAATCAACAGAATCTGAGATTGTAGTGTTCTGCACTTGTAGTCCCTGCCTATGTGAAGAAGTACCACCCCCTCATCTTGTGAACCAGAAACTGAGTTCTCTTAGAAGTAAATGACATGGGGGCAGCTATGTGGCATGGTGGATAAAGCACTGGCCCTGGATTCAGGAAGACCTGAGTTCAAATCCAGCCTCAGACACTTGACACTACCTGTGTGACCCTGGGCAAGTCACTTAACCCTCATTGCTCTACCCCTCTCCCACCCCCCACCCCCCGGAAAAAAAAAGAAAGAAGAAAATGACATGCCCAGCTGGTGGGTATTTTAGGAACTCATGTCTTCCCAACTCAAATCTCGTGCCCCAAACACTGTGCCCCACTATATCCTCTCTTTCTACTCAAACTGGCTACCTGCAGGGGCCTCTGCCCTCAGTGAGCTCTCGGTTTTAGGTGGGGAAGATGTGCCCATGAAAAAAGAGATAAAGACCCATGGCAGTAAGTGGTGATGATGTGAATCCAGCTCTCTAGAACCTGTCAACCAGGGCTGCTAAATTACTGTGTGTGTGTGTGTGTGTGTGTGTGTGTGTGTGTGTGAGAGAGAGAGAGAGAGAGAGAGAGAGAGAGAGAGAGAGAGAGAGAGAGAGAGAGAGAGAGGGAGAGAGGGGGGGAGGATTCAGGGAATGCAAGAGGGGCTCAGTTTGGGGGGAGGCCTATGGTTGAGCAAGAGTCTGAGGAGGCACATTATCAGGGCTGTTACAGAGACCTTAGATTCTATCGTGCGGTCAGAGGTGGCTTGTGGAAGGGGGGTGGTTTTTAAGTTTTACCAATTGTTGACCAGCACCAAATGACGGTGAAGGAAGGTTGATCAGATGGGCGAGGAGGGAAGGGAGGGACCCTGCTGATGACCTTGGGCAGGCTCCAGTGGGAGCAGGAAGGAAGGGACAGGGGAGAGGGACATTCGGAAGACAAATGTGTTGGGATCTGGGTTAGATAAGAATTGTTTCCTTTGGTTTGGTGTGGCCGGCTCCCAGCACAAGGTTGTGCAAACAGCAGGCACTTAATATGTGTTTGCTGGCTGATCTATGCATATTTAGAGTGGTCCAGTGCCCTCATCCTAGAATCCAGTCCCAAGGAGCCCATGGGTAGATAGATTCCAAGGGGTCCATGAGCTCAGATGGGGGGAAATGATGTCATTGTTTGCACTGACTTCTTGAAGTGAAGCAGCTCTGTGCTGAAGGCAGGCGACAGCCTGGTCGTGCCAGGCCTCATGGGGCTGCCAGCGGGGTCCGTGACACAGCAGGAGATGAGAATGCCTGCCTGCCACAGGGCTCCCTTTCCTCACTCTGCACCCCCCCCCTTCCCATGGGTCCCTGCAGGCACCTTGGTTTGTCTCCCTTCTCCCAGCTGGCTGGACTGCCGCCGGGTGTCCCGGGAAGCCCCTGCTGCTGCTCCCAGGCCATCTCCACTGCCCCGCTTTTGTCTTCCCCTGCCTCCAGGACGCCTGGGGTGATGCATGACAGGCCTGGACCTCAGTTCTGGGAGATGTTGTCCCCATGTCTATTCTTTGTCCTCCTTTTTAGACATTCACCAAATGTTTGTATGTAGTATCATTGTGCCTGGAAGCCCCTGAGAGCCCAGAGGAAAGAGATCAGAAAGGTGGGCGTTTTCCTACAGGGAAGGACTGGCCTTGATCCAGTAGGAGAGAATTGTATATGGAGACATGTCGACTAGTCTGGGACTCCACACAGATGAGCTGGGAGGCGCAGGGCCAGTTTGTCTGAAGAAGATCTGGCGGGCTTAGTGGATCATAAGCTCAGGGAGTCAGTGGTGTGACGGAGTAGGGAGGGGAGGCAACAAGCATTTATTAAGCACCAACTATGTGCCGGGCACTAGGCAATGTGGTCACCTGGATGCACCTGCCCCACAAGGGCAGAGCCAAAACCATTGGGGGATGGTATAAAGAGGCAGTTTTAGGCTGGCTGTTAGGAGACAAGCGCTGAGCCTCAGAGCTGTCCCATTGTGGCTCCCCCTCCTCTGAAGGCCTTCGGGTAGAGGCCCAGACCGAACTACAGGGTATCTGAGGTGCCACATGAGCCAGGACAGGCCTCTTCTATCCCCCTTGAGGCTCTCCTCAAGGTTGGTTCTGAACCTCAGTCTTCTGAGTGGAGGCTGCAGGGCTTGGCGGGGTCTGGGCTGCACTGACAGCTTACCAGAAGGATGGAATCACACACACAGTAAAAATACTAGCCCCCACCCTGGCTACCTGTTTCTAAGCCACAGTCAAGGCTGATAAGCGGGCCTGGGCCCAGACGGGGTTTTGCCTTGATGAGCTGACAAGAGAGCCGGGCACCAGGCTCTTGTCTCCTTGGGTTGGGGCCTCTTGCCCGCTGCTGGCTGGGCTTTCTGGAGGCCTCTCCTTCCGGACGGTTTGGGTGCCAGGGTGCAAGCGGGAGACGCCCTGGAAAGGTTGCTGTGTCTGCGGGGGGTGCCGGGCTGGACTCTGGCCTCTGTAGATGAACTGAGCATGTGCCAGCCCCTGAGTGATTAGGCTTACATTGGGAGGGGACGGGGAGAAGAGGACTGCAGAAGGTGGCCCGGGGTCACAGATCCCAGCTCAGAGGCCTCACGCCGAAAAGGCCACCTGCAACGACGAGATGGAGGCAGGGCGGGTGAAGTGACCCTTCCAAAGTCCCAGGCAGTAATTGTTCACTGGAGCGGGAGTGGATCTCAGAGGTCATCTCTAACACTGATTTTCCGTGGGAGGAGACTGAGTCCCATAGGGGTGAAGTGATGTGACAGGTGACCCAGGCAGTAAGTGTCAGAGCTAGGATTTGAACCCAGGACCCCTGGCTCCTAAAGTATTGCATCCTGTGCTCAGGTCTCTGGCCATCTTCCCAGCCCCTCTTCTTGACCTTGAAAATGATGAGTAATTCAGAGCTGGGAGTGTTCTCAGGACAGGTGGGATCCTTCCTCATGGGTATCTTCTGAGCCCAGGATCTTGGAGCCAAAGGGGATTTCAGAGACCATCTTGGGGTTAGAGGTTCCTTCACACCCCTGGATGCTGAGACTCAGAGGGTGGCACTTGGCACTTTTTCCCCCCGCTGAGGAGGAGATACCGGGCTCGGAAGGGAAGTGACTGGTCCCAGATATTGCGCGGCTCAGAAGCGCTTGTGCCTCCTGCCTTTCCCACTCACGCTGGGGTTGATGTGGTTCTGCTGCTTCTGCCTTAGGCCTCTCCAGCCCAGAACTCGGGCCCTGGAGCTGGGCTGTCGCCACCACCCCCACGCTTTGGGCACAACCTTCAAAGCTTTCTCTGTTCTGGGAATAGGGCTCGTCAGTCAGCCGGGGTGGCGGGTTGGCTGCCAAGGGGGCCGGCTGTTGTTCACTTCCCATCCCTGCTGGGACCTTTCAGAACAAAACCCCTTTCCCCGGCCTCTCCCCATTAGAAAGTGAGGGCTCTGCTTTTGTCCGCCTGCATGGGCAGCCCCTGCCACTTAGGAAGAGCTCGCCTGAGCCCCCTCCTCCCTCCCTCCCTCCTTCCCTTCCTCCCCTCATCTCCCACCTAGGCTGGTTCCCTCACCAGTGTCTTGTCCTCACTTCTCCCCCCCCCCATTTATACTGGGCAGGCCAGGAAATGAGAGGGAGCCTTGGATGGGGAGCCAGCACCTGGGCTTGGGTTCAGGCTCTGCCTGCTGGTTGCTGAGGGTCCTTGTGCCGGGGGCCAGTGTCCCTTCTGTCACACACTGCTGGTATTGGCTCAGGGGCAGGTGTCAGGCTGGGCGGGAGCCCTGTTCCCTGGGCGGCCATGGGGAGGCCCTCCTTCCCCCACAAGTCCATGCAGGTCTGAGGGCCCCCGCCTGCAGGAAAGAGTTTTCCATTGGTCAGAGAGTGGGCTGCCTGTTCCTGCCTGCCCTCCTGCCTCCTCCCCTGGGCAGGCTTAGCAAGGGTGGGGCTCACAGGGGCCTGGAGATGGCTTAGACAGCTGGACATCATCCTCTCAGGCTCCTGGGTTGCTCCCCCCCCATCCTGCAAGGCCTGCTTGGCTCCCAACACCCGATGCCAACTTGGGCCCTGGCTATGGAATGGGAGGCCTTGGGTTCAAATCCCTGGGCCTCTCAAGTGAGAGGAGGGGACTGGACATGAGCACCTAGGCTCTGGATCTCTGATCCTATTGCTCTGTGACTTAAAAAGCAAACAAAACGTCTCATTGGCACATTTTGTTTAGATCGCCGACATTTTCTCCCTCTCCTTCCCTTATAACAAAGAATCTTTAAAAAAAAAAGAAAGAAAGAAGAGGAAAAGAGGAAGAAGGCAGAGGAAAACGGATTCAGACCTTGGAGAAGGCTGCTAGTGGACGCCCCTGCCCCTTCTGTAAAGGAATGTGGGGAGGTGTCGTCTCATCTCTTCTTTTGGGGGGCTTCCCTTTTGTTTTAGGGTCCACAGCTCCTAAGACAGGGCGTGGCACATAGTAGGTGTGTACTTGGTCGGGCTGAGCTTTCTTTAACACCCTGATCCCCGTAACATTAGTGGGAGGGGGGACGTATTCTGGCTTTGGAGCAGGAGGACCCGGGGTTTCCTTGGCCTGCCTGTCTGGGCCTTGGTTTTCTTCATCTGTTAAATGGGGTTGCAGTGTGTGCTAAAACCACGGCAGCCCTTGGACAAGTCTTGTGTTTCCCATGGGGGAGGGGCTGGCCCTGACCTTCTGGGCCTGCTTTCTTAAGACTTTAGTCTTAGCAAGTCTGGAACCTCCCTAAGAGAACCCCCTGCTCCCCTCCCCCAGGCAGACCCAGAACATCTGTCCCTCTCTCTGCTAGAGGTGGGCATTGTGGAGGTTACACATGGAAGACCTGGGTGCCAGTCTTGCCTCCAACCAAGTCTGTTTGGCCTTTGGTGTCCTGGACCCCATTGTCTCCCTTATCTCCCTTCTCCTCCCCCACTTAGAGAGCCATTCCTCTTAACCACAGAAGAGGGAAAGCTAGCAGTTCAGCAAAGCCGAGTATATGCCACGTTCTGCACCTGTAGCCCCCCACTTCCACAGAGAAGGGAGAAGATCATTTTCTCATAATCTTCTCTGCAGCTGAGCCTTTTTCTCCCCCCCCCCAACATTTTCATTATTGTAGCTACTTTTATTTGCTTCGCTTTGCATCAGCTCATGTAAGTCTTTCCATATTTCCCTGAATTTTAGAAATGTGTTCTGGGGCACTATCTCATGATATTCATGCGCCACAATTTGCTCAACTATTCCCCTGGTTGACTGGCACCTGCTTTGTTATAAGTGTCCTTACAGAGGTTTGGGGGGCCTTTCTGTGCCCAGGGAGCAAGCTCTCTGGAGATCCATAGGATGTAGGGGAGTTTCCATAGGGTGTTTCTTCACTCACCAGGAATTTCTAGATATGGAAGTCACATGACCCCTCTTTCCCCACAAAGCCAGTCTGGGCTGTGAGTAGCAGGGGGCTGTGCAGCCAGCCCAGGACCCGAAGGGGGAGCCTGGTAGCTGTCAGGATCTGATTGGCCACCTGTGGAGATCTGGAGTGGCCTTGAAGCTCAGGGAGCCCATAATGTCAGCAGGATGAGGAGACAGGACTGAGCCCTGAGGCTGACCTTTGAGACAGAGGCCTTGGCGGGTCCAGAGTCCAGGAGTCCTACAGAGCACGCACGGGGGCCGTGCTTCTGGGCAGGAGGCTGGGACCCAGAGGGACTGCCGAGGCCACTGTGCCAGCCCCCCTCATCCCACCACTGAGAGAGGAGGCCCAGACAGGCGGAGTCATTGGTGCTGAGCAGCACAGGGGGAGTAAGGGCAGAACCGGGATCAGAAGCTCAGCCTTCTCTCTGCTGCATTCTCCTGCCTGGCTCAGGATTTGGGCCTGTGTCCGTCCGTCCGTCCGTCCATCCATCCATCCATCCATCCATCCATCCATCCATCCATCCATCCATCCATCCATCCATCCATCCATCTGTCCGTCTTTCCACCCGCCCACCTGCCCACCATTTTTATTCATGGTTCTTACAGCTTTAAATGCAAGCCAGGTATCTGGTGCAGTGGATAGAAGGCCAGGCCTGGAATGAAGACTGGAGTTCAAATCTTACCCTGGACACTTTCTAGCTGGGCGATGCTGGGCAAGTCATTTTATCTCTGCTGGCCTCAGTTTCCTCAGCCCTAAGATGGGGACATCTCCCTCTCAGGACTGTTGTGAGCATCAGATGAGACGACATTTGTGAAGTGCTTAGCCCAGGGCCTGGAACACAGTCAGCGTTTAATAGATGCCTGTTCAGCTACCACTTGGGAGGCGGCTGGGTTACCAAGTGAAGGTGGAAGGATGGAGATAAATAAAGCAGAGTGTGCTGGCCTTGAGAGGTGTTGGTCCTGCCAGAGGAGAAGTACAAAGGGAAAACTGGCCCAGAGGGGCTCCTCAGTGACCGGCGCTTGCTCTGTATTCACCTGTGTCTGTAGGAACTGTGTGGTCCAGCAGAACTTGCCCCCACCTGCCCCTGGAAGGAGGGAGGAGAAGGTGGCATTTGGGGTCAGCCTGGGGTCCTCCTGGGCTGCCAGCCAGAGGCAGTGACGGGATCCCAGATAGCATCAGGGGAACTTCAGGGCCATCTGGCCCGAGGGTTCCAAACCTTTTGGGGTTTTGGGCAGCCAGCCGGGGGGTGGGGAGCCAGGACGTTTTTAACAGCATAAATAAATACATAGGATGGCAAAGAAATAGATTGTGCTACAATGCGGCCACAACTCTTAACTTGCTCAAGATTGCCCATCGAACCAGCTGCGGAATCAGAGGTGGATGGAGCCATGGGGCCTGATGCCCATCCCAGTCAAGGGGAGCGGGGAGGGGCCGTTTGGCAGCTGGGAGCCTGTGGTTTCCCTCGTCCCTGCCTACCTCCGTCCCCCCACCAAGGAGGTGCTTTGTGTAGCCTTTGAATCATGGGGTATGTGTGACTGTGACTGTGTGTACACACACGTGAAACCGTGCATGTGTGTGAGACTGCATATGTGTGCACATGTGAAACCATGCGTGTGTGACAGCATGTGTGACAGCATGTGTGAGACCATGTGCATGTGTGACTACATGCGAGACTGTGACTGCACATATGTGAGACTGATATGTGAGACTGCTTACATGTGTGACTGCACATGTATGACTGTATGCATGTGTGACTGTATGTGTGACTGCACATGTGTGTGTGCGTGTGTGAGACTGTGCGTGTGTGAGACTGTGCGTGTGAGACTATATGTGTATGACTGTGTGACTGTGCATGTGACTATGTGTGTGTGTGTGTGTTTCCTCTTTTCTTCTCATTAATCTGTGTCTTGGGCCTAATGGGGAGCTCTCTCCTCCAGCACCTGACTGATCTTCTTGTCACACTTGTGGACCACCGGAGGACTACAAAGGCCCTTTTTGTCTACTGGCACTGGGCAGAGCCATCAGGGTTTAAAGGAAGAGGAGGTGGGGTGGGGAGGAAGGCCGGGCCCCTTTTGAGGCTGAGGTGGGAGGGCCTGGCCCTGGCTCCCCTGGGCCTCTGCAGAGAAGGGGGCTGTCTTTGGGGGTGGGGTGGGGGTGGTTATAGGCTGGATGTCGACTTCTTTTAGCCAGACAGAAGAATTTCTAGACTTCAGATCCTCAAGCAGAAAGAGACTAGAGGCCATCTGGTCTGGCCCAGCCCCCACATATTACAGACGAGGAGACTGAGGCCCATGGCGGGGCATGAGGATGGGAGGGGTGTGTGTGTGCGGTGGTGGTGGAGCTGAATCTAAGTCGGTATCGGAGACATCGGGAGGGTGTTTGAAAGTCGGCCAAAGGCTGAGCATACATGGTGATCTTCAGTGCCCACAGCTATAGGTGCTAGGCTTACCTCCATTTTAGAGATGGGGGGTCCTGAGCCTGAGAGAGGGGACATGACTTGTCCAGGGTCATACTGCTACTGAGCATCAGAGGCAGGATTTGAACTTGGATCTTCTGAACTCTGCCTAGTGTGTAACGCAGCTACCTCTCTTTAGAGATTTGAGGGTGTCCAGTCCAGGGGATGGAGGGCAGAGGGGTGTGTGTGTGTGTGTGTGTGTGTGTATACATTCGATATTAAGGGCAGTGATAGTAGCTCACCTTTGTGTAACGCTCTAAGGTTTACAAAGCACTGGTCTCACAGCCGCCCTGTGAAGTCAGGTCCAGCCAAGGGGGCTGAGAAGGCTTCAGGTCCCTGTCACCTCTGAGGCTCCCTCTCCTCATCCACAAAATGGACTCATAACCCCCCAAGTAGCCTTTTTCCACTTGGGATAACTGGGCTGGATGGGAGTGAAACCTTCCTGACTTGGTCTGCTCCCATCTCCCTACCACTGCTCTTCAGTTTCCCCTTCCTGTCAAACAGGTTCCACAGTCCCCCTTCTTCCAGGCAGATATCCTGACAAGGGTGTTTTCCTGGGACCTCTGTGCAAGGGGACAGTGGGGAAAGGTGGGGTAGAAGGGCCTCTCTGTGGGACTCTTGGCCAGCCTCCCCCCTTTCGGGTTGGGGGCCCAGTGTCTGATGCCCGAGAAGGCCCTCAGACTCACTTTAGAGGCTGCAGGATCTCCTGTGATCATTTTAGAATGATGGTAATTAATGAGCTTCCTCCCGAAGGCCTGCGGGTAAAATCGGGCTGATGGATGAGAGCATCCGGCCCTGCAGGCCTGTGTGCTAATCATGCCCAGGGGAGACACCGTTATGTGTCTCACACACAGAGCCGCTTTCATCCCCCCTACTCTCTCCATGGTGGGATACTCCCCAGCTCCTAGACAGGGGCTCCTCGGGCCCGCCCTTCTCTTTGGGAGACTCCGTCTCCCCCCCAGCCTCTGCGCTTCTGCTGCCGGCCCCCTACCCCTGCCCTCCTGGGGAGAGCGTTCCTCTTTAGAAGAGCTTCTCCAACATCTCTGGACCCTGCACCGCCAAATGGAGGCTTTGGGGGAAGACTAGCCCAGCCCAAGCCCTCCTCCCTTGCCCCTTGTTTGTTTTTCTAGCTCATGGTAAGAGCCTGCATGTGTCTGACTCACGTGGTATCCTCGCGCTCTCCTCTCCTGCATCTCCTTGGTGGAGAGTGGGTCCAGTCAGCTCCGACGGCCAGTCCTTGAAATGAGGCGTTTATGAAGTGCCTACTGTGTGAGAGGCTGGGAGTACAGAAGAAGACAGCGCCATGCTGGAGGAAGTGGAGGAAGGGGCCCAGCCTCGAAGGAGTGGGGAAAGAGGCTCAGGGTAGATGGCAGGACTGGGAAAACAGGGGGTGCTGGGACAAGGGAGAGAATTCCAGGCAGGAGGGGCTGCCCAGGGAAACTCTGGGAGTCTAGAGATGGAGGCCTGGGTGCTGGCTTGTGGAGGTCCGGAGGAGGCTGGAAAGGAAGGAGGGGCCGGTTATGAAGGCCGCAGAGGGTGTGAGAGTCAGCATGGAGCGGTGATGGGCCCTGGCTGTCATTGAGCGGGGGTGGCAGAGACCCCCACCCAGCACCTCTCAGTGCTCTGCCCCCTCTCTCCCCTTGTGAGATCCTGGAGGAGGGAGGAACTGTGGTGGTGACAAAGGGCGCGGATGCTCTTGGATGCATTTGGCTGTGTGTATGCACATGTGTGTGTGGGGGAGCACGCGTGTGTGCATGCATGAACACACACACCCCATATGTGTGCACACGCTTGGCAGGGTGTTCCCCATGGAGTAACTGACCCTGCCATCCAGTCCTTTTCTCTCTGACCCTTGACTCTTCTCCCAAGGCCCTTGGGCAGCCACCCTTGGGCCAGAACATCCCTGACCTGTTCAGAGTCCAGTGTGGAGGGGAAGCCTTTGGGCCTGGCGGCAGGAGGGGACTTTTAAGATGGTTATTTGGGAAAAGCACGTAAATTAAATAAGTAATCAGTAAATAAACAAGTAATGAAATTAGCAGGGTGCCTAATTACATGAAATTCATAATTATGTATGGATGCCTGCCTAATAATTTCACTTGTTTTTAATCTCTCGCTCTGTTCCATCTTTCTAACCAATACATCTCCCTTTCCCCAACTCTTTCAAACCAGGTTCTCAGCCCTTTCTGTCTCTGGGATTGAGAGGGGCCAGGTAGCGCTGCTCTCCAAAGAAGGGTCCTTCTTGAAGCAGAGTGTCTGCTTTGGAACCTCAAATCTTAGCTTCCTTGTCTGGCAAATGGGGACAGTGATAATGCTGGCCTCATCAGGATGCTCAGAAGAAAATGGATTGTCAGGGTCAGTGACTCCAATGATTTTTTTAGGGAGAGGGAGGTGGGAGGGGACCATTATTAGGGGTAGGTGGACAGTGATTCAGAGGAGCAGCAGATGATGGATCCGCCTGGTAGAGTGGACAAAAGTGCTAACGTCAGGAAGATCTGAGTTCAAATTTGGCCTCAGACACAAACTGTAAAACCCTGGGCGCATATCATCTAACCACTGCCTCAGTTTCTTCATCTGTAAAATAGGGTTATTAATATTACCTACCTCCTAGAGTTGTGAGGGTAAAAGGAGATTTTGGCAAAGTGCTTTGCAAACCTTAAAGTTTTTATAAATGTCAGCTACTTATTAAATAATTAAAAAGATCTGTGTGGCTCATGAATATAGATGCTATATTCAGAAACAACATGGGTTCAGACAGTCAGTAGTTGTGTCACCTTGGGTAGTTCACCTGTCAGCTTTGTGCGACCCCGGGTAAGTCATTTTATTTCTCCAGGCTTCGGTTCCCTCCCTTATCTATAAAATGAAGGCTTTGGACAAGATAACCTGGGGAGGGGAGCGTTCATCAACTAGCCCAGTATCTCTGATCTCCCAGACCAAAGGCTTGTGCTTCAGTCTCTACTCCTCTCTTGGCCAGCTATGCTGCCGTGGGCAGGTCACGTCAGCTCCTTGAGAAGCTGGCCCAGCTGACCTCAGAGGTCCCCTTCCCACTCTGGCTGTCAGCCTGTGAAAATCCTGGGGACATGGTAAAGGGATGTTAGAGCACGAGGATGTTTTATGTCTTTCCTTTGCCTGACTTCTCATTTCAGCAGAGCGGGGAGCTGATGACACTTGTCCAGGGTCACAAGAGCTAATAGCTAATAGCTGTGTGACCCTGGGCAAGTCACCTCACCCTCATTGCCCCACAAAAAAAAAAGAAAAAATATTTTGATAATAGCATTTTAAAAAATCATTTATTTTAACATTAATTAAAATATTTTTTGGGTTCCAGATTCCTTCCTTCCCTCCAGCTTTCCTCCCTCCCATTGAGAAGGTGAGCAGTATATTAATTGTACATGTGAAATCATACAAAATATATGTCCATATTAGCCAGGTTGCAAAAAAAGCTGAGAAAAATGAAGAAAGTGAAAAAAATTATACTTCAGTTTGTACTCAGAGTTCATCAGTATTCTCTCTGGAGGTGATTTTTGTCATAAGTCATTTGGAATTGTCTTGAATCTTTGTCCTTTTTTTTTTTTTTTTTTGGTGAGGCATTTGGGGTTAAGTGACTTGCCCAGGGTCACACAGCTAGTAAGTGTTAAGTGTCTGAGGCCAGATTTGAACTCAGGTCCTCCTGACTCCAGGGCCGGTGCTCTATCCACTGCACCATCTAGCTGCCTTGGATCTTTGTCTTGCTGAGGATAGCGAAGTCCTTCAGGGTTGGTGGTTGTACAGTATTGCTGTTACTGGGTACAATGATTTCCTGGTTCTGCTCGCTTCACTTTGCATCAGTTCATACGAATCTTCCCAGGTTTTCCTGAAACCATCTCCTTCATCATTTCTTAGAGTACAATAGTGTTCCCTCACGGTCATCACCACAACTTGTTCAGCCGTTCTCTAATTGATGAGCATCCCTGTGGCTTTCAGTGGCCACCACAAAAAGAGCTGCTAGAAATATTTTTGTACAAATAGGTCCCTTGCCCCCTTTTTGGATGTCTTTGGGATACAGACCTAGTAGTGGTATTGCTGGGTCAAAGGGCATGCCCAGATTGATAGCCCTTTGAACATAGCTCCAGATTGTTCTTCAGAATGGCTACAGTTCACAGCTCTGCAGACAGTGCACTAGTGCCCCAGTCTTTCCACATTTGTATGACCTTCCGTAGTTTTGATTTCTCCTACTGAAAACTGCTGCTTCATATCCTTTGACTATTTGGGGAGATAATTGTATTTTAATGTCATTGGGTTCTGTGGTATAATCCTATGTATTTATAATTTGCATTGAAATCCATCCTGAGAAGAAGGATGGGGGGGAATGTCACTAGCTTGCTCAAGGGGTGTGTGACTTGTTGTCTGTCCTTCATTCTCAAAGAGGACCATGACATTGGGATGATGTCATGACTTACAGTGAATTGGATTTAAGTGAGGGAGGGCTGTGCAAGGTCACCAGCCTCACTCTTTCCTCCAGAGTCATCTTGGGTCTGGTGGCAAGATTTACATCAGAATGACTGGAGATGGCCCTGGATGTTTGAGGTAATTGGGGTTAAGTGACTTGCCCAGGGTCACACAGCTAGTAGGTATCTGAGGTCATATTTGAACTCAGGTCCTCCCAACTTCAGGGCCAGTGCTCTATCCACTGTGCTACCTCGCTGCCCCATGGGGGGGTGGTGGTGTGCATGACACAGAAAAGGGGAAGGGCCCTCCCCACTTTGGGTGTGGGTTGACCAGTTCCCTAGTGGTTGGTTCTGTGACTTGCACTTTTGTAAAGTGAGTTCTTGCTGCTCTCATTGGTGTTTCTTGTAAATCTAGATTTGTAAGTGGCAGGTTTACTTAAATCGAATTAGTGCTTTTTCTTAAAAAAAAAAAAATCTCTTTGAGGTGTGTTTGTGTGTGTGAAAAACAGGTCCTGGGCTCTTCCCCAGAAATAACATGCAGAGAGCCGAGCAGCTGGCTCTGTGTTCTCGCTATCTCTTCCGGGTGCCAGGCCAGTGCCAGCCAGCTGGCAGCAGGAGCTAGGCATCAGATGTTCCGACTTGAGGAGCCGTCCTCGGCCGTGCTCAGAATTCACTCAGACTCCCCCTGCTTCTGTAGCTGGGTCAGGGGCTGGCCTTGCCCACCCTGCATGTGCTCATCTGGCTTCATGTCAGTAGTCTGCCTCTCATCCTGTTTGTCCTTACCAGCCACATGTGGAGAAGGAGACAGTGGGTGTTGTACCCATCTGCCAGCTGGGGAAATCGAGGCCATTTCAGTTCTTTGTTCAGTTCTTTGGTGGCAGTGCTTCTTGGTGAGGGGACCTCTTCACTACTGAGGTGGAGTTGCAAGTGCGCTAGGAAACCTGGATTCTAATTCCAGCCCCCCCAGTTGTAAGATCGTGGGGTCGGCGGCCAAGCCAGACCTTCTGGACCACTGAGTCCTCTTTCCTCTCCCCATTCCCTTTGAGATGAGCAGAACGAAGGCTATGGAGTGATTGCCCACACTTAATGGACCAGTGTCCTTGGCCATCTGATAGTCTAGCCTGCCTGGGTCGGCACAGGAGAGAGAAGGCCAGTCACGGGTTCGTGAGGTCCTGGTTTCATATCTGGCCTTGGGCCTTCAGTGGCTGTGGGCAGGACCCTCGGACCTTCAGCTCTGGCCGCCATTCGGGGCTCCCCTCAGAAATCAGCAAGAAGGTGTGGACGTACTTCATTAGCTGAGGGGGTCGCCTATTTCTAAGTAGGGAGACCAGAGGCCTGTCCAGCCCCGTCTCTCATCCCTTCTGTGAGTTAGGCATTGAAGATGAGATGCAGGGACAAAGACGGGAAAAAGAAATGGTCCCACTCTCAGCCAGCTCGCTGACGCTGTGCGCTGAGCCGGGGTGTGATGCAGCCCAGTCTGGTGTCTGGGGTGGAAGCTGGGCAGAGCCGCCCCGGCCTGGTTCTCCATTGCTGGAAGTCGAGGCAGTCTGAATGACCAGTTGCTGGGGACAGTTAGGCCCCAGAGGCAGGGTGTCACCATGGAGAGAACACAAGATTTGGACTCAAAGGATGGGCCTGAGTTCGAATTCCACCTCAGACATTGTTTAGCTGTGTGAACCTGGGCAAGTCACTTGACCTCTGTCTGCCTTTGTTTCCCCATCTGTAAAATGAGAGGGCTGGACGAGGTGGCCTCCGGGGTCCCTTTCAGCTCTTAAGTCTATGATCCCAGAGTGGATTTTTCTATAACAATATCATATAATAATATTACTAATGTAATAAACATAATGGTAATATATAATCACATTATTATAATAGCTAGACTTTTCTATACTAATAAAAGCTACATTTCTGTAGCTCTTGGAGGTGTGCAGAGCACTTCATACAAATACTCTCTCCTCTGGTTCTCTTCCTGGGGGCTGGTGCTGTTCCTATTGGGGTCACACCCCGACCCCCTCTTTGCTGCTCCCCTTTTATTCACAGTGAGCTCACTGAGCTTGTCCAGCATGCTATGCTTTGTGCCCTGGGCCGGTCACACCCGGCGGGCTTTCCTTCTCTCTCAGAGGCATTTCAGGGAGGGCCCGAAGCTGAACCTGGGCCGTTGGCAGGGGCCGCCTGGGAGGTTTGCAAACACTTGAGCTGTTGAGGTGCCTGGATCCCTTCCAGGGAATTTTTCCTTCCTTTTAGACAGAATAAAAACAGGCTCCTTTTGCTCACGGGCTTTTTTCCTGTGGGTGGATTGTTTTTCTTTTTGTTTGTTTCACTTTGGGTCTACCCCATCCTAGGAGTTAGAGTTGGGGGGACCTTCAAGGCCAACTACTCCAACCCCCTATTTCACAAATGAAGACACCGAGGCCCAGAGAGGTTGGGGTTTGTCCCGGGTCACTTTGCTAGTTACAGACCTCAGGCCTGTAGCTCTTCCTTCCTCTCTGGAGACATCTGGGTTCGGTATTGACCGAGCTTGTCCTCTGTGTCAGGGGCCTGGGTGTGGGGCTGGAGAGAAACTTTGGAAAGGGTAAGACCTAAGATGGATCTTCCCCTGGCTCTTCTCCTGACTTGTGCACCACTGCACTGTGACCTTTTCACCTTGGACTTTGCCTTCGCCCTCGCCCCTGGGGCCCCCTTCCTCTGATCGACTGGCAACTTCCCCCCCCCCTGCCCTTTGCTCTTGACTCTCCACTCCTGGCCCCCCAGGGGATGTTACTCCTGGAGAAAAGGATTGTCTTGTAGGCATCCCCAGAGAACACAGGAAGCGTTTAATGCGTGCTTGTTGGTGCAGTCCCCAGCTGGCTGAGCAGCGGTTTGGTGGGCTCAGTCAGGCTGCCCTTCTTTCTGGGGCCTGCGTGGGACCATCTGTCTCTAGCCTCCAGGTCCTGAGAGCTTAAAGCTGACCAGAGTAATGTAGGTGCTCGGGCTGGGAGGGCGGGGACCTGTTCAAGGTCATACAGTCAGTCAGCATCTGACACAGGATTCAAACTTGGCCCCTCTACCACCGTTCTGTCTTTGGGATTTTTTGAGTGATGGATCGAGGCAAACACTTGGGTTTGAGGATCTCCTGGGAGCTGGGGTTTGTGCAATGCCAGGAAGGCTGGCTTTGGGTGGGGAGGCCCATGGCGGCAAATGCCACCTGGGACACAGTCTGCCTGTACCCCCTTGGGCAAGGCCTTCCTTTCCTGAGCTCTGTACAGGGGGTTGATGCCTGGCTGAAGCCTCTTCCCTCTCTTGATCTAGGATGTGACATTATTCAGCCCCTCTGGACCTCAGTGTCCTCACTTGTGAAATGGGAGGGATCGGGCTGGCCAGCCTCTGGGTCCCCCCTGCCCCCTGCCACGCTGTGCTGCCTTCAGCTCCCACACCAGTGAGCCTTTAGACCAGAAGCTGGGGCTTCCCCAACCTAGGTGGCAGCTGTTCTTTCTCAAGCTGGGTGGTCCCTCAGATGCTAGGCATTGGGCATAGAGAAGAAGGCAAAGGACAGTCTTTCCTCTCAGAGGTCACAGTCTGTGGGGGGAGATGACGTTCACACGATTCCGTGCCATCAGCCAGTCAGCATTTATTAAGCGCCTCCTGTGTGCCAGGCAGTATGCCCAGCTAAGAGGCAGTGACGGAGGAGCCCTAGAGGCTTGGCACTGTCCTCCTTGGGGCCGGGAACTTTGCATCTTGTCTCTCTAGCTCCTGGCCCAGTTTCTGGAATGGGGCGAATGCTTAAAAAGTAGTGACGCGGCGCTGTCATTTGGGAGATGAAGACATTTGAGGCCTGGAGGGGCCTACCTGAGCGTCTGCCGCAGAGAATCCTGGATCTAGAACGGGCAGGGGCCTGGTCCAAACCCTGCCTTTTAGAGGGGAGAAGGGAAAGTCCCGGAGAGCTGAGGATGCGGCCTCCCAGGCCCTGGCGCAGTGTTCAGCACACAAGTAGGCGCCTCATAAATGCTTGTTGCCTTTCCCCTTAACCTCCCCTGCCCAATTTTGCATTTATCTCATGCAGCTTTATTCACCGGTGTCTGCCCCCGCCCTGTAAACTCCTTGTGGTGTACCCTTAGTGCCCGGTACTTGGTAGCAATAGATGCCTGTGGATGAACGGCTTCAATCAGTGAGTGATGGAGCCAGGATTCACAGTGCTGAACTCTGACCCCAAATCCAGCTCCTGGCTCAGCCCCCGTGTCCCCCCGCCCCGTGTGACTCAGAGGCATGACATCCTCAGACCTGGGGATGCAGAGTATGCTGGGGCCTTGAGTGGGGAGCGATCTCTGGTGCGGTTAAATGCTGCTTTCTGGGACCTCTGCCGTGGAGCCCAGGACAGCCTCCCCTCCTGGGGAGCGGAGCCTGTGGTCCTCCCTTCCCCCCTCCCCCAACCCTGCCTGGTTTTGGAGCTGAAGCACTTCTGGGTGAGCGATGCCCGGGAATGGGACTCTCTCCTGGGCTGGCCTGGTACCCCTGGAGCAGAAACTTTCTGGGCTTCCGGGCATGGAGCAAGCATGCCCCACCACTTTGAGAGACCCTGAGGTGGGGGGCGATGGGGAACAGGCATCGGGCCTTCCTTCTGGGCCCTGCCCCTGGGCCTGTGGTTTGGAGGCAGGCTGCAAACAGCTTCGAGGGATCAGTGACTGCCACAGTTGGAAGTTAGTCTTGTTCACGTAATTAGCCTGGACAGCCGGCTGCTCACAGTTGCTAGGGTGTGGGAATGGTTACAGAAGAATGGGGGAAACAAACCCCCAAACAAGTGCAAGGCCTGCTCCCTTCTCTCTGTAAAAATGGCAGAAGTTTTACCTTTTCCATTTATCAAAGGCTGGCTTTGTCCCCTTTGCCTGGGCTTTGCCCCCTTGGGGGGTGACCTGTGGCAGGCCACTCCACTGGGAGACTCCGGGCCTCAGAATGGAGAGCTTGGTCTCTTTTTGGAACCTTTATATAAAGTCATTTTGTTTTTCTTTTCGATGTGTTGTTGATTAGTCTTACAGGTCAGATGCTATCTTGGGCTCCTTTGGACTGTTTTTATCTTGCCCGGCCTGGGGGTAAGATCAGCAAACCCTGGCCACCCACCCCCTTGTCTGGGCCCGTTTCACTTGCTTACTGCAGTGGCAGCTGTCTCCTGGGCCCTGGCTAATGTGAAGCTCCTAGACTTTGGTGACCTGGGAATCCCTGACACCAGCACCATGAGCCAGTGAATACCAGGCAGAGCCCATGTGGCTTCTGAGGTTGGGGGCAGGTCTCTCCCCTCCCCGCTTCCCTGTTCACGGTCAGGAAAGTCCTCTGGTCTCCGTGAATGGGGCTGAGCTCTGGACTGGGAAGAGGAGACTCTTGGGAGGAGGAGTAGACAAGGGCTGCCATGGATCATGGCCCAGAGCCAACCACGGGGACAGGTGTTGAGATATCCTGTGCACTCGGTTGTTGATCAAAAGCCTTTTTTTTTTTGGGGGGGGGTCTTTGTGTAGGGCTAGTCAGCTTGGTCTGGATGTTGTTGGAATTTCCCAGAGGGCCAAGGGTATTTCTCATCTCTGAAGACTAGATCTCTCTTTGAAAGAGGCTTAAGCATTAGAGGAGGCGAAGGCGAGGAGGGGGAGTCTGTGTAGGGGATGGGGTCTGGGCAAAGGTATGGCACAAGGTCGTGAAGGCCAATTTGGTGCAAATTTGGAGTGTGCAAAGGGGAGGAAAGGCTGGTTGGAGCCGGATTGAGGGGGGCTCTGAATGCTATGCCCAGTGGGGAGAGGATGTCTAGAGATAAGAGGGGAGCCACTGATGCAGAACTGAAGGTTAAACTCCTACTATGTGCCTTGCACACACTAAGTGCTTTATGCCTGTGTTCTCATTTAATCCTCACATCAACCCTCAGAGATAGGTGCTATTATTATCCCCATTTTACAGAAGAGGAAACTGAGGCACGGAGTTCAAGTGACTTGCTTGAGGGTCACACAGGTAGTGTCTGAGGCTAGATTTGAACTCAGGTCTTCCTGACTGGAGGCCCAGGACTCTGTGCACTGTGATCTCTTCCAGGTCTGGGTCTCTCCTAAAATTTTAGGTTTAGACTTTAGGTCAACGGGTCCAGACCCCATCATCTTCAGAAGAAGAAACTAAAGGCCATAGATGTCTCCCTGTCACTTTCCTGTGTCTTTGGCCACTTCTTGAATTTTTCTTGGGTGAAACTGAAGGGACCTTGATTAAGTAAATGTTTACCAACCACCTTTTTATTAAGCAAAAGACACCAGGCCAGGCCCTGAGAGAAATATGGAGCTGACAAGCAAACACAGCCCCTGCCTGGAGGGACTTCCTGTCTAGTGGGACAGTCAAAGACAGGCACAGACAAATATCTGGCAGGAGCTGAGTATGGGAGGGGGCAGGGAAAGGAGCAGCACCAAGTACTTTGGGGGCAGTTGCAGGCAGAAGAGAGAGAGGGCAGGGTGGCAGATCATGGAAGGCTTCCTGAAGGAGGTGGCACTGGAGTGGATCATTGAAGGCAGAGGGGGCAAGCACGGGTTCCAGACAGAGCCCTGGCTCTGGTGTCAGAGAACCCGGGTTCAAATCATGACCCTGCTGTGTGCTGCCTGTGAGACTGTAGTGACACAACAGAGAGGGTCCTGGGCTTGGAGTCAGGCCAGAAATTCATTTCCCTTCTCAGCTCTATGTCAAAAGGATTTCAGTACGTAACCTTGAGGAGTGAAATGAATTTCTGGCCAGACACACAGTAAGCGCCTAATAAATGCGTGTCAGCTTGACTTGATCTGCCTGGCAGGAGGTGATTGGAGCAAGGCTCAGGAAGGGGAATGGTCTGAAGTCCGTCTGGTTGGGAATGGTCTCAAGTGCTGAGCTCGGGTGCCTAATGTTTGGTCTTGGAGGCCGTAGGGAAGCAGCCTGTGCGTTAAGATGGTGGTTTTGTGGTAGGGACGACTCAGGAGGGTAAAGACCGCCGGCGTGAGACCCCTTGTTGTCCAGGAGACAGCAAGGGCCCTATCGGTGTGAGCCGAGCAGAGGGACAGGTGTGTAGGGGTGTGAGTCAGATGCTGCAGATGCCCTGTCTCCCACCTGCTTTCTCAGCTTCTCTTTCTATCTGCTGCCAAAGCTGTTTTTCTTTCTCTGTCCTTGAGGACACTCAGGAATGTGGGTGTTGAAAGCAGGTGGCAGCCTTTTGGGTCGGCCATGCCTTTCTCCATCTTTGATGTCCTATCTTCCCATAGAAACTCAGAGAATCCAAGCTGCAAGCTCATCAAGTGAGCCTTTTGGCCGCCCTCTCTCCCTTTCTGGCTCCACCCACTGACAGGCTGCCTTGCTTTTCCTGGCCCAACACCCCCCCCCCTACTTCCCATCACCAGAATGCCCTTCCCCCTCACTTTGGTCTCCTTGGGGCCTCCATGGCCCCTGGACCCAGCTTCGACCCCTCCCCTTACCAGCTGGAGGCCTTTCTTAGCCCCCCTCCCACTGCCAGAGCCTTAGAGCCTTCCCCCCACATTCCCAGCCATTCTCACTCTTGGTGCTTCGAGGGCACCCAATTGTGGGCAAGTAGAAGGGAAACTTCCTGAGGTCAGGGACTTTGGTATTCCTTTGTCCCCAGAGAAGGTATTGTGTAAATGCTGGCCCTCAGTAGCTATTTTTTTGGGGGATGACGCAGTTGGGGTTGTGACTTGCCCAGGGTCACACAGCTAGTAAGTGTTAAGTGTCTGAGGCTGGATTTGAATCCAGGGCCATTACTCTATCCACTGTGCCACCTAGCTGCCCCCCCTCAGTAGCTGTTTACCTATGATCTTAGTGAGGTGGAGGGTTGGCCTGGACTACCTCTGCTGGCCATTTGGCTTGGCTCATATGGATCCCAGGGGCTTATTGAGCAGGTGGAGAGAAGCGATGTCACAGAGCAGCAGAGCTGACATCCCCGTGTGGCAAACATGCAGCAGCCATGGTAGCTGCGTTTGCAGCGTCTGAAGCCTTTGAAACACCTTACCTGGTACTGCTCATTTATTGCTGGTGACAGCCTGGGGAGGGAGGAGTTGTTATTAACCCATTTTACAGATTGAGGAAACTGAGAGAGCAGGTGACTTGTCCAGGGTGATGGCGTCCATGCCCGCGGCAAGGCTTCACTCTGGTCTTCCTGTCTCTGGTCCAAGGCCCGAGGCCTTTGTGAAGCTGCACATGCCTGTGCTCCCCTGAGCCTCTGAAAGAAAACCAGGTGCCCTGCTCTGCTCTCCAGGCCCCCTCAGGGGACTCACACTGGCTCCTGGAGAGCCAGGAGGTGTTGGAGGAGCAGTCCCCACTAACCCTTTCACCAAACCCGGATCTGAGCCCGCCTGGCGCCAGCTTCCTGGAGCTTTGGTTCCAGGGGCTCTCGCGGCCCATCTCCTAATTAGCTTTGGGAGCTGCTCCGATTTGCTTAGACACTAATGCGTCTTTAAAAATGTATTTTCTTTTTTTCCCCTTTAAATTAAATTTGCCCGTGGACCTAAATAAGCGGAAAGGAATGTCGTTAAGTCATCACCGGGCTATTGTTTTGTTTCATCGGAACCTGGTGGTGTTCTGCTGAGTCGGTGCTTTCTCTGCGCACAAGCTGGGATTTGTTCCCTGCTGCTCTTAACTGTTCTCCCCATCCTTCTTGGCTGGCTTCCAGGGGTGCAGCTCTTCTGAGGAGTTGTTGTTCCTTCCCTGGGTGGCGGAGCATGATGCAGAGGTGGGGGTGATGACGGATTGGGGTGCTGGGAGCTCCGGCCCTCATAACTTACTGCTGTCGAGAAAGGGCCATCCCCAGTTTGAAGTGGGGTGGCAGTAGAGTGGGAATAGCTTCTGTGGATATTCCTACCTCTTTGGCTTTGCCTGTGCTGGTTATCCTGCCTGAAGTGCCCTTCCCACCACTGTCAAATAATAAGAATGGCCTCTTTGGGAGGGGGGGGAGGGAAGCTCACCGTCCCTTTGGGGTTGCTATGAGGAGACTGAGGCCCAGCCAGGGGAAGTGTCTTGGCCAGGATGGGAGCCTCTTGTCTGGCAGATTGCACGTCTCCCACACTGTGGAGGGAGCTTAGCGATCTTCAGTCCATCTTACAGAAGGGGAAACCAAGGCCCAGAGAGGTTAGATCTGAGCTCACACAGCCAGTGAGTGTCGAGGGCCTCTTGAGACCAGATCTTCTGATTCCAAGTCCATCCTGCTTCTGCGTGCTGAGCTGACTCGGTACCCAGCGATGCCCTGATCCGCAGTTACTATGAATAATTGCCTGCTCGGTGCTAGGCACAGCCTCCAAAGACAGTGCTCAGATTCTGACTCTGATCCAGCCCCTGGAGGTGCTCGCCTGGGCTCACCCCCACCTGAGGGTAGATAGGTGTGGGGAAGGGCTTTGAGCTGGAGAAGGGAGGTTCAAGCTCGCTCTTGCTCGCTCTGGCTCTCTTGCTCACTTTTGCTCACGGTTTCTGTCTCCCCGCCACCCCCTGCCCCTGTGCCCCTTGCTCCCCTTACCTTACCTTACCTAGACCAGGGCCCCAACACCTCACCAGCAGGCAGTCAGTAGACATTGTCTCTCTGTGATGACGGGTGTGCCCAGGGGAGGCCGGGGAGCTGCCTGTTTTCCCTTTTCCTCTTGTGGGGGCCGCTGTGGGCAGGAACGTGGAATTCTTTGCCAGGTGGCTTTCTCTGCCGGGGATTTTCCCAGCCTGTGTTTCTGAGCCTGGCTGCTCCGCCCTGGGCAGTCACACCGTCATCTGTTATTGCTGCTGTGGGGGCAGGGCACGTGAGCCCCTGGGAGACAGCAGGGTCCCCCACTCAGCATCCCAGCCACTGACTAACAGTGATCTCCTTGCCATTCTTTACTCTGGACGCTCCATCTCCACTCTCTTAGCCTTTGTCCTGGCTGTGCTCATGCCTGCAGTGCCATTTCCACCTCCTCCCTGCCGCCTCTGAAGCTCAGCCCAGACCCAGGCCCCACCGTCTGTGAGAGGCCTGCCTGCCCCCCATGTGCTGTCTCCTCTGTTGGGATGTGTGATTCCTGAGGGCGGGGACCAAGCACAGTGCCTGGCACAGACTCTCACATCAGTGTTGGTGAGCCCCCCAGGCCTCCGTTCCCTCACCTATAAAAGTGCCTTCTGTCTGCCTGATAGAGGTTTGAGGTCAGGGCAGTAACAACACCTCATTACTTGGTATTTCTTGTGTGTCTAAAGGATTGTTGACTCTGGAGCCAGAGAAATGTAGATCTGTGCTTCACGGGGGAGGGGGGCGGTGTTGGTTGGAGTAGGGGGCTTCCAAGGCGGGCACAGCCAGGGCTGCAAACTGTCCGCCCCTTTTCCTCAGAGGGAGGTGGAGGCAGGGCAGAAGGATGGAATTCTGGTGGGGGAAAAGTGGGGGAATCCCCCTGCCCCCCCTCCCCCGAGCATGTCTGTGCCCAAAGACCTGAGTTCAGATGAAACCTCAGTGTTGGTACTTTGGAAAACAGTTTAACTCTCCTATCTGTGATCTTCCTTTATTCTCACATTAGCCCTGGAGGGGGTGGGGGGGAGGGGGGGCAGGGCTTGTTTGGCTTTCCCCTTCCTTTTTAGACTCAACCTTGTTTATGTCCATCCGTTAATGCTTGGGTTATTTTCCATCTACTACTACCTTTTTTTTTTTTTTTAGGGCAGTGAGGGTTAAGTGACTTGCCCAGGGTCACACAGCTAGTAAGTGTCAAGTATCTGAGGTCAGATTTGAACTCGGGTCCTCCCAAATCCAGGGCTGGTGGTTCATCCACTGCGCCACCTAGCTGCCCCTCCCCTTCCTTTTTAAAAACCTTTTTTTAATAGATGGGGAAACTGAGGTACAGAGGGATTCAGTATCATGTCCCACGGTTGAATAATGGAGTGAGTCTGCCCCCTGGGCCACACTGCCAGGTAGGCTTCTCGAGGGCCAAGCTTCTTTGTATCTTCTCTCAGTGCTCCCCAGCCCTCAGCATAGAGCCTGGGATGTGCCGGGCGCTTCCTGAGTGGGCTCCATCCACCCAGAGACCTGTGAGGTGGCTTCAGCCTCCCTGGGGCCTGAGCTGGGATTTCTCATCTGTGCCCTTTCCCTTTCCACCTTCCCAGATGATGCTGGGCCAGAGAAGCCCCAAGAGAAAGACCTGGAGCCTGGCAGCCATTGATCACAGCCCCTTGGGATCCTCTGACCTCACCTGCCCTGGTGAGAAAAGATCACACTCTCAAATGTAGAGGCCCTGGGTTCAAATTCTGCCCCCATGTGGGCTCCTGTGCCAAATGAAGGGGTTGGGACTTCCTGTACCCCAAGGAGCTGTTCAGCCCTTGGCTGCTCCCAGGATGGAAGGACACTTCCAGGAAGGAGCAGGCTGGTCCTGGGCATCGGGGTTAGTCTCAGAGCTGCTGCCCGGCTGGCTGGGAGATTTCTGGAGAGTCTGGTGGGCCGGCCTGGCCGGGTTTTGGGGAGGCCCGAGCTATAAAAAGGCCTCCCTCCCGGCTCCTCGGTGTCTTTTGGAAGCTGGCCAGGGTTCCCATGGCAACAAAGCATTATTACTTACCGCGCCAAGGCTGGGAGAAAATGTTCCTACTTTGGGCTTCTCCACAGGAGGGGCGGACTTATGTAATCCTCGTGTTTATAGGCTGAGGCTGGCAGGAGCCGAGCGGGTAATTACAGGCCGTGCAGCGCCCTGTCCTTGCGGGTCCTCCTGGCCTGGAGCTGGGGCCGGGCAGGGCAGGAGGCGGGCTGTGCAGAGGGCCCGCTCCCCGTTGCGCCTCTGCCAGGCGGCCACGGAGGGCGGCCGGTCTCGCGGGAAGTCAGCGCCCGGCATGGGACGGCCTGCCTGGGCTCCCATCTGCCAGGTGGGGATGGGAGGCATCTGATCCCGGCCAGGCCGCCTCGGAGAGCCGTGGCTCTGGGCTTAGATGCCGAGGATCATGTGACTGCCCAGCCGCTGGCAGCATGATTTTCAGTGGGGGAGCTCAGGAAGTCTGCGGACTGAGCTGACCCGTCTGGAGGCCGGCAAGTTGGAGTGCTCTTGGGAGCTGAAGACTGGGAATGCCTGGCCGGGAAGAGGCTGCTCCCTATGCGTGGGCTTTGGGTAAGACAGGCTTGGCAGGCTCTGGTGGAGAGAACCCCGACCCCACCTGCCGGAGGGCTTTGGGAGGGTCTTGGGCCGCCAGCCCCCCCCTCACCAGTCACTCCTGTGGCAGCCGGAGAGATGGAGAGGGCGGCTGGGCTCTGTCTGCTCTGCCGGCCTGCGCGGTTTTTATGAGCCGGCTGTTTAGACAGGCCTGGCGGGAGCGTTTCCCATCAAGTTTTATCTTAGCTCAACACAGAAGTTCTGCTGCCACATTTGGCAGGCTCTGTCTTGGTCCTCGGGGGAGCTGGCCAGTGTCTGGTGGCAGCCAGGCCTCCCCTAGGGCCAGGGCCACTGTGGTGGGTGGGTGGGGGCTGGGAGAGAGGCCTTGTGTGCGCTTGAGGTCCGCTGCCCCAGGAGCCCAGCTGGTCCTTGAGCCAGGAGCTGGAGGGGCCTGCTCCTCGGAGTTTTCGCTGGCAGAAGTTTAGGGCGAGAAGCAGCGGACCGGCCGCCCTGTTGTGGGAAAGCTCTTGTCTCTCTTTCACAAGAGCTCGAGGAGCCAAAAGGATGCCTGCATTCCGCAGATACTCTCCCACCAGCATTTCGCAATGGCCCGCCGCCCCGCCGGGGGTCATGCCCATTCTGGTCTGGTGGCACTGGCTGGGTGCACTTGGGGCCTCCAAGCAGCCTTCATCCATAGGGTTTGTGCCTGGGCAGGATGCCAGGCTGAACTTGAACTTGGCAGCTTGTCATGTCAGAGCAGGGTGTGTGTGTATGTGTACCTGTGTGTGTGTGTGTGTGTGTGTGAGAGAGAGAGAGACACACACACACACACACACACACTCACACACTCATTCTCTCTCTCTCTCTCTCTCTTTCTTTCTCTCTCCTGTGGAGGGGGCGGGAGGGGAAGGGCCCAGCTGGGTGTGGGCATCAGGAAAAGCTCAGGTCACAGCGACTTGTTCTGCCGTGAGCTGCAGGCCTTGGCCCCTGGCCAGGTGTCTGTATTGAAAAGGGAAAGGGTACAGCTCGTCGAGACTTGCCCACTTAATTGGCCAGGAGGAATCTCTAAAAAATGTGGGGAGCGTCAGGCGGCCTTCCAGCTGCCCAGGAGGAGAAGAGGGAGCGTTTTGTTCTGAGAGCTGCTGTGGGTGTGTGTCTCTGGGCTGGGAGGCTGGGGCAGGGCCCCAGGGAGGCCGTGGTTAAGGGTGGACTGCTTGCAGAGAACATCCTGGGGTACACAGAGAGACCCTGAGTGGCTTCCATTGCTCCCACAGACGCGCTGGGGTGGAAAGGGCCAGGAGCCGGGAGGCCCAGCAGCGGCTTTGAAGGCATGCTCTGACCCTCATTAGCTGTGTTCGGCCCCTTGTCTGCTGAGGTCCCATTTAGCCCCCTCTCTCTGAGTCTGAGCCTTGGCCTCTGCAGTCTGGCATGGAAGGCCTTCTACAGCCTCCCTTTCCAGCCTCATTGCCATCTTCCAGACAGACCTGCTTCTTCTCCTTCAGTCCTGCCTGGTGGCCTCCCTGCCTCCCTTGGCTCTCCTGCCCAGGTCCTAGTCATCCTGCTGTTGGTCAGTCGTGTCTGACTCTGTGACTGCATGTGGGGTTTTCTTGGCAGAGATACTGGAGGGGTTTGCCATATCCTTCTCCAGCTCACTTGACAGATCAGGAAACCGAGGCAAACCAGGGTGAAGTGTCCTCTGTGGGCCGGCCTCTGTTCTGTTTGCAAGGTAGACAGGCTGGGCCGGGGACCTCGGAGGCCCTGTCCAGCTCCTCATTCCTGGAGCTTCTGGTTCTGCTTAGGTAGATGTCATGTCTCCTCAGGGAGGATTAGGAGGACAGACATGTCTTGTGTCTGTGCCCTCAGTGCCGAGCCTGGTGCATAAAGTCCTTGTGGAATTGAGCCTTGTCTCCCCTTCTCAAGCCCCTCAATAAGTTGTTGGGGTTTATTTGGGAAGGCTGGGATCCCCAAGGGGCTGGCGGTGTGATCCTGATGGTCTGTAGGACTTCTAGCCTTACTGTGGCTCTGGGCTGCTTGTGTTTGGGAGGGGCCCTTCAGAGGGGAACCTGACCGTCCATCTCTCGGGGCATCTCTGTGTTTCCTGGCCCCTCTCTGTCCTTTCCCCAGGCTCCCTGGGGAAGGCTTTGGACGTTAGTGACCTGAAACGCAGTTTCCCCCAAGTCCGGGCTGTTCTGGGCTCACCTGGGCTGGGGGATGAGATTGTTATTATGGATTTCATTCCAGCCTCCCCTGGACTTAGACTCAGAGCCTGGGGAGATTTCGGGCTGGAAGGGCCCTTGGGGGTCATCAGGGAGTCCCGGACGCTGGCATGGGGCAGCCATTCAGGGACCCCCAGTGAGCATGGGGAGCTGGGTCTTAGGCTGTGTGGGGCCCCCGACTGGCACAAGCCCAGACACAGTCAGTGCTCGTTCGTGGCTGTGGGGCTGCGGTCCCTCATTTCAGTCCTGCCTCCCACCCAAGCTGGTTATATGGAGCCCCACGTGACCCCTTTTGAGATCCTCTCTGTACCGGGCCTGGATGCCTTCATTGAAGGGGAAGGAGGCTGGGTTTGGGATCAAGGGCCTGGGGTCCAGTCCCATCTCTCTTTACTGCTTGCATCTCTGTGCCTCAGTGTCCTTACCTGTAAAATAGGGGGCTTTCTGAGGGCCCTTGCAGCTCTGAGCCCCCAGCTTCTCCAGGCTGGACTGTCATCAAGGACAAAATGAACTAGAAAGAACTCAATCTGAGGGCCTGTGAAATCATCGCCCGTCTTCCCCCAAACAGGCACATAACTACCCACCCATCCATCCACAGAGACTTCATTTCCTTCTTTCATCCCTTCAGTAAACACTTCCTGCACACCAGCTGTGTCTGGTGCTTTGTCTGCACCAGGGGAAGGCCCACAAACGCTATTTACCTGCTCCCTTTGTCTGCTTTGGCCTGACCTGGGGAGGAGGCTGGTCTTCCTGGTCCCCCAGAGCCCTTGGGGGGGCGGGCTGTGGTCTGTCCCCTTCAGGCCCCCCTCAGTGGTACCAAAATACAGCAGATGCTCTGTTCCCCGGGGAGGAGGGCACTGCCCGTTCCCGGGCCGCACGTCATGGCTAGGGCCGCAGGGACAAAACGTACCTATCCAGGCCAGTCCTGTTGAGGGGTCCCTGTCGCCAGGGAAGAGGCTTTGCACCTGTTGGAGCCCCCTGGAAGTAGCCGGCAGGAGCTGCCTTGTTTTCTTCTTTTTCTTTTAACCCCTGTGCCCCCATCATCTCCGCCATGCAGAGGCCAGCCAGAAATGCTCTTTCCCCTCCTCCTCATCATGCTGCCACACGCTTGTATCGCACTGTGGTGCCCCTTGCTAGGGCTTCCTTCCTGACCCTTGACCTTCCTTCCTGGCTGGGTTCTGTCACCCCTCCTTCTGTGCCAACCCCCTCCCCAGTGGTGGACGATGATCCCCTTCCCTCCAGGAGCCCCTGGAGGCTTTGAATATCCCTGCTGCCTTGGGCAGGGGCCATGGAGGCCACCTCCCCCGACCTTACAGGTGAGGAAACTGAGGCCTGGCATCACATCCATTGCTCTTTCTACCCCAGCTCTCCTCTCCAGCCACTGGGACAGGTTGCTCATGTGGGTCCAGTTTGCCTGTGAGCCTTGGCTTTTAGGGATTGTACGTAGGTGGGAAAGGCTGGCTCTGGGCTGCGAGCTCCCAGTTTGGGAATCCTGGGGACCTCTGGCCTTGGGCCGTCTCCTCTGGGATTTCCTCCCTTCTCTGTCACCCCGGTTTTCATTTTTGTCCATCTCTCCCCTCCTTTTTCTCTGCGTGCTTCTCCTTGGTTTCTTGGTCTCCGTCTCTGTTTCTCTTGCTCCATGTGTGTCTCTGCTTCTGTCTCTGTGTTTCCGTGCGTCTCCCTGTTTTTGGTCCTGCCCGTGACTCGCTCTTTGCCTCTGTCTGCGTCTCTTCTGAGCGTGTCTCTGGCTTTCATCCCAACCCTCTGACCTGGCCTTTGTTTCTCACCTTCTCCTTCATGCACTTCCTGGAAGCCTACCACCTTGATGGGGCCGACGGACCCGGCACATCTCTGCCTGGGGCTGGCCGTGGAGATCGGTCGACAAGCGGTGAGAAGCTGCTCTCAAGCCCAAGAGGGACTCCCGGCTTCTCCTCGCCCCTCCTGGTGCACGTTTTCAGTGACAGGTTGTCCTAGGGAAGAGAACGGAGTAGACGGCTTCCACCCCGCCACCCGCCCCGGTCCCTCATTGGGTGGTGGGCAGTGCCCCAATGACAGCGTCCACATGGGCTGGGAGGCTTACAGGACTTGGGCCAAGGGACACTGGCTGACCTCCCGGGGCCCTCTGCTCAGTGCTCTGCTGCTTGGTGGGAGAGGAGGCCTGGGAGGTGTGAACTGAATAACCAGGGTTCTCCAGGGATTCTTTTCTCTCCAATGGCCTGGTTGGGGAGGAGACCTGAGAGAGACAGAGACAGAGACCGAGACAGAGAGAGACACACAGAGAGACGCAGACAGATGAGACAGAGATAAGACAGAGAGACGGGGAGATACACACAGAGACATACATAGAGACAGACACATACAGAGCTGCATGTTGGCCCAGGCAGGGAATGCAAGGAGGCCTTGAGGGATCCTTGAGCCAGACTGGGCTCCTGGCCCGGCCCTCCCTCACTTCCTGGCCCTGTGGCCTTGGGCCATTCATACCTGCTTGTAGTTACAGATTGAGAACTGGAAGGTACCTCAGTCCAATACTCATTTTTACAGATGAGGAAAACTTGCAGGACCTTGTGTCAGGTGCCCCTGGATGGGTAGCCAAGGCCCAGGTGGTCTTGGCTCTGGATTCCGGTGCTCAGCCCACACCCCGCATGGCTTCTTGTGGACTGCAGAGCCGGCGGGGCCCTCCCGGTCTTGGGGGAGAAGGTCCTTGTGTGGTATCAGGTCACTCCTGGAGTATCTTCACGCCCCCTCGCAGAAGCGTGGGCAGCCGTGACCACACGGCTTGGACTTCTCCCAAGCATTTGTACATCTGTTGACTCATTTTAAATGACAAGAGTTTACTGCCCCTGGACTCATTACAGGCCGGGGTGGGAGGAGGGATAAACAGGAGCGTGAAGTGCCTGGGCTCTTGCGGTTTCCCAAGTTGTTTTCTCTTTGGGAACTGGACATTGGTCAGCAGATTCAGGCATTTCAAGATTCAGAGAAGGGTCAGGAGGATTTAGAAGGAACCGAGAGCTTCTGATGCATTGGCCCCTTTTAGAGAAATACATTTGTTGTGAACGGTTGTCACCAAACTGCTTTGTGGCCCCTGCTTCTGCAGCCTCCCCGCCCCCCCCCCATCTGTGGCGTGCAGCCCTGCTTGGCTGCAGGGATGGCGGGCAGGGCCGAGAGAGGCCCCGGGGCTAGGGATGGGGCTGCCCCTGTGCTGGGTTTGGGGGCTCCCAGGGTCTGCTTGTTTGGGAGGAGTAGGCTTCAGAAGCAGCAACTCATTCAGGCAGTGAAAGCCCTGCAGACGCAGCCGACAGGGACAATGCTCTTTGGAAACCTTAGAGGGCATTCGAGAGGACTTGGAAGGGGGGTGGGGGCAGATGTCCCCACCCCCACCCTGTGCTTTCTTTGCTCATCTGCTCTGAGGGCTTCCTTTGGTCATGCCACAAGGGCAGGATTTGAACCCAGGCCCTCATTTGCTTCAGCCACTATAGTGGGCTTAACTCCTTCCCCTTCCCAGTCATTTGGTAGCTCTCATTCACCCATTTGGAGCACAGCTGGAAGGTTTACAGAGAGCTCTGGGTGTGCTGACCTCTTGTGTTTGGTCCTTTGTGGTTAAGCACGGGCAGGCCTTTGCAGACCTTCAGGTACTGTGGAGACGTGGGCCGTTCGTGTTAGCCTTAGTGTTAATGTTATAATATAACATAGCAATAGTATGAGTAGAAGGGCAGCGGGTGGCACTGTGGATAGAACACTGGGTGTGGAGTCAGGAAGACCTGAGTTCAAATCCTGCCCCAGTCCCTTGCAGGCTGTGTGACCCTGGGCAAATCACTTTACCATGGTCTACCTCAGTTTCCTCATCTATAAAATGGGGGTGATAATAATACCACCTGCCTCACAGGGATGCTGTGAGGACGCCGTGAGATGATCTTTGTGAGGTGCATGGTAGGCAATGTATAGATGTGAGCTGTTGGTGATAGAATCTGCATTGGCCTCCAGGATGTGGAGAACTGCCTTTGAGGGTGGCATCAGCCTCAGGATCTGGGGACTTCGAGCTTGCTCAGGGGCAGAGTGGGGTGGCCACAGTTTCAGAGGGGATGTCAGTCTGAGCACGTGGGTGCTGACTACTGTATGAAAGTGGGCCGAGTTGCTTCATGGGGAGTGAGTTGCGTGTCTTAGAAGGGGTTCAAGATGAAGATGGCTGCTTTCCGTGTGAGTTGAGTCACTGCATGGCCAGTCAGATCTCTTCCTGCTCTCAGAACTTGTGGTTGATGCTCAGGGAGGTGGGTGGCAGTGTGCTGGGTAAATTTGGAGGCAGAGGATTTGGGTTCAAATCCTGCCTCTGACTCTCCCTGTTTTGTCCTTGGGCAAGTTGCTTCATTTCCCCAGGCCCCTGTGTCCCAACGTATAAAATGGGGGTTGGGAGCCGGTGCCTGGACCAGCTGCGTCACCTCTGTAGCCCCTTCTGGCCCTCTGTTTATTATCGATGAAAGCTTGGCCTTGGTCACTGTGCCAGCCCTGCCGTGTGCTAACTTGGGCCTCAGTGTCCTCCTCTATCAGTCAGGGGGCCTCTAATGTCCTGAGCTCCGGCATTCAAGGGGGCTGCTGAGAAGGCCCCTTGCATCTGGCTCATCTGCTGCTCCTCCCTGGCGGGGCCACCAGAAAATGATCCCTCTGAGATGGCCCCAGTGGAGAGCTGGCTGGCGGTGGAGCACTGGGTAATTCCAGAACGATTTCTACTCTGCACTTCCCGTAAGAGTTACCGGTTCCTCTCCTGAATCTGCTGCTGTCTGGCCATGGCTGGTGGGCCTGGGGGCTGCGGGAGGCAAGACTGGAGCAGGGGCCGAGGCGGATGGAGGTGATCCTCTCCTCTGTGGCCGCTTGCTTTCTGGGGGTCGTTTCCATGACAACACGGCCTTTGTTGGGGGAGCAGTCGCGGGTCTGTGAGCCTAATTCCCTGTTCCTGACATCATAATCACACCGGGCTTCCCTCCTGCAGGGGATTATGGCTCCATGGGAGGTGGAGGCCAGGGTGGGAGAACGGACCACCTGCCCTGTGCCCTGCCTGGTGAGCTCAGGGCCCAAGGGCTGGCCTAGGTGCTCGTGACCCCTTACATGGCTCTGCTGGGATGGGTGGCTGTGGATGGAGATTTGGCCTCTAGCCCAGCCTCCGACACTTGGTGTCAGAGCTCTAGAGGGTCCTCAGGGGTCAGGTCGCACCCCCCCCTCCCTTTACAAATGAGGGGCCTGAGGCCTGGGGAAGGGGAGGAGGAACCATAGAGGCCTAACCCTGTCATTGTACAGATGGAGAAACTGAGGCCCAGGGAGATTGAGTCCATGCACCAAGCCTCGTCCTGGGGCCAGACTTAGTCTTTCCTTTTTTTTCTGACCATATTCTGACACAACCTGCTTCCTTTGTCCTTCCCCCCGCCCCCCCCCCCCCCCGGGTGTCAGTCCGTATGTTTAAGATGTGATGCTGAGAAGGGGCCTTGGGGTAGAGGAGAGAGGTTAGGAACCCTGTGCTAGGGAGGCCAGGGAGAAGAGCTTGGAACTGCGTCAGCCAGGCACAGAGCACTTATTAGGTGCTTGCTGTTTGCCGGGCACGTGCTAAGCACTGGGGATAGAGAGAAAGGCAAGACCACCTTGTGCCCACCTGCCACTCAGGGAGGCACCTTATGGCTGAGACAGTCGGAATTTGGAGAAGGGGATCACGACCTCTTGTGGAGTGTGTTCTCCATCGGAGAGTCTAGTATCCTCCTGTGGTATCTCGTTTGTCGCTTCTGTCTCATAGGGTGGTGGTGAGAATCAAATGATCTGTAAATGCCAGGGGCCCATTTCCTCCCGGATCCCTAATAATGACGCCCCTGCTCTTAAGAGATGATATTTCTGTAAAGGTCAATTCTTCAAGTATTTATGAAGCGCCGATACAGGACAGGAGCTTCAGAGGCACGCAGAGAGATGGAGCGGGAGGGAGGATCAGGGAGAGCCAGGCTGCCCCAGTCTGGCTTTGAGTTCAGCCAGGGATTGATTCCAGGAGGTGGAGATGAGCAGGGAGAACGGGTCAGGCATGGAGGACGGCAAAGGGGTGGAGGCTGGAGGTGGGAGGTGTGTGGGGAGAATGTGCAGCCAGCCTGTAATGCAGGTTGTAGCCAGTATGCAGGGAAAGGGCTTTGTGTTAGATCCCGAGGCAGCGGGAGCCATTGACTCCCCTTGAGCACCAGGGTGGCGGCCAGCCCCCTGCTTAGGGAATGTGGAGTTGTCATCTGTCTGGAGGATGAACGGACAAGCAGAGGGACTGGGGCTTTGCCAGGAGGGATGACTGTGAGTTATTAGGGCAGAGAGAGGAGGGTGGGCTTGGGCGAGGCCAGTGGCCCATCTGGGAGCAGAATCAGGATGTGGCCTCTGATGGGAAGTGAGAGGGAAGAAGCAAAGCTCTCCCAGCCTCCATTTCTGGAAGTGTTCCACTGAGACGCCCCCCCCCCATGCCTGCCTGGCATACCTAGTCCTCTGGCTCCTGATTGTAGAGAAGGGCTAGCTGACTCTCAGAGGCACAGAGTGTGAGAGGGAGGGGCTTGGTCATCATCTGGCCAATATTTATAGAGTACCTACTGTATACAAGCATTTTCTGGGGGAAATTCAGAGCTTGGAGACGGTGGGGATCCCTGCCCTTGGGCAACTTGGGCTGGCCCCCATCCGACCTCCTCCTGGCCTCCCCTGGCTTCCTTCAGCATGGCTGCTACAGCCCCCGGCCTCCCTGGGGCCTTCCTCCTGCCCAGCTCCTGTACCCCCTGCTCCCTTGTTTGTAGAGGCTCCGAGTGCCCTGCATCTGAGGTTTCCTCTCCTTGAAGTGGAACCTTCCTGAGGGCGGGCAGTGCTTCACCTTCATCTTTGTAGCATGAGGACCTGGCACTGGGAAGACCATTGATCAGTGCTTGTAGATGGATGGATCGTGGGAAAAGACACCAAGATTAGTAGTTAAATAATAACCTCTTAGTAAAAGAAGAATGATTTGGCTTTGAGGTTGGTTTGTTTTTAAACAACCACACTGTGAGATAAGTGGCACAAGGACTTATTTCCCCCTTTCACAGATGCAGAAACCGAGACCCGGAATGGTTATTTATGATGAGTTAAATGTTAGAGAATTTAGGCTTCTGGATGTCAGAGACTGCTTCTCTTTTATGTGAATATTTCTAGGCCTAGCACAGTGCCCGTATATCTTCGGTGTCCAAGCTCAGTGATCTTTTCTGTTATGCTCTGCCTGCTCTTGTTTCTTCACTTGCCCTTAACCCTCTCACCCCCTCTGCCCCAAAGGTTGAGGACACAAGTACTTAAGAGCTGAGGTGGGGGGAGAGGGGGAGAGAGAGAGGTAGAAGCAGAAGGGGAGGGAGGGAGATTGGGGTGGGGGATGTTGAGGAAAGGGAGGGTTTGAGTTCAGATCCTGGCCCAGCCACTCACTGTCTTTGTGACCTTGGACAAGTAATGTTACCTCTGTGGGCCTCATCTGTAGTTTGAGGGGGTTGGATCAAGTGGCCTCTGAGGTCCCTGGGACTGGACATCACAGTGTCATGTTGGCTGTGAGATGGAATGGACCTCAGCAGCCGTCTAGTTATTATTATTATTATTATTATTATTATTATTATTATTATTATTATTATTATTATTATATAGTGGTAGGGATTGGGCCTATGATTTCACCAGTCAAGGGAACTCCTAGGTGAAGAGACTCCAAGTCCTGATTCAGCTGCTACCTGCCCAGGTAGACAGGAGGTAGGGGCGGGTTGGCTGCAGGAACTGAGGGTCACACAGTTAGGCGGGTCTTCTGGGTTTAAAGGCCAACGCTCTATCCACAGCCCCATATGTACTGAGCATCCTTACACAGCTCTTAAGTACTAGAGCTGAGGCTTCAGGTCTAGCAGGAAGAAGAGAACTTTGGGGTCTGAGTTTCTGGGTTCGAATCACATCTCTGCTACTAGCTCCCAGATTACCTCAGGCAAGTCTTCTTGGTTTCCTCATCTGTAAATGAGAAGAGCTTGCACCAGATGGCTTCTGGGGGTCCCTTCCAGTTCTAAAGCCCTCATTTTTTTGTCTCCAGATTCAGCGTCCCCCCTACCGTGTGCTGCACCGGTGTTTGTTTGTCTACTTGTTATTAGACTGTAGGCTCTCTGAAGGGCAGGGGCTGGTTGGATTTTGTTGCATGCCCTGTGTGAGTGTTTTTTTCCTTTTGCTCTGAGGGTGGGCTCACTCTCCCCCTTTTGACTTGGCACCCCAGTGCCGAATGTGCCCCCGGCCCCTGACTGCCAGACAGGAGGCTCCTCACATAGCCTATGGGGAGAAGTGATGATACAAGGTGGGGGCAGACGAGATTCTCTGAGGTCCCTTTTAGCTCAGAATCTCAAGGGTCACACAGGTAGCCGGATGCTAAGAGCCCAGCTCTCTCATTTTACAGGTAGGGAAACTGAGGCCCACAGATTGACGTGATCATAGATTGAGATTAGCTGGGAAGGGGCCTCAGAGGAAGTGTGGTCTAACTCAGCCCCTCATTCATACAGAGGGGTGAACAGGGCCCATTCCTCCTGAATCAAATCAAATCATAGACAGTGGAAATCAGACCTGCTTGTTTTCATGTTAAAACAAAATAGTTTCCATTTTGTAGCTTGTTTTCATTGTGTACTGAAGAGGTAGAATGTCTAAGTCTTTTCTTAGAAAACATCCCAGACTCCATTGCAGAAATGAAGGTGATGTGAGCATGGCCTCGAACCCGGGTCCATTAGGATCACGGGACCCACAAGCCTCATCTGGCCCAACTCACTCATTTGACAGACGGAGGTGACAGAGGAAACAGACACTCACATCGGGCCTGCCTGAGAAGCCAGACAGGAGAGAAGACTTGATGGTGTAGATTGTAACGAGTCCTCACTGGACTCCGAGAACCCGAGAAAGAGCCCAAAGAAGGGGTGGGGAGGTGGGCATCCGGGCCCAGGAAGGCTGGGTCCGAGGGACCCCCCCCACCCCCCGCCCAAGCACTGCCATTGTCTTTATCCAGTGACTGTGACTGGAGCCCATAGATTCTCGAAGAGTTTATTATTACAAAGAACTGGTTTTCCCCGAGCATTTCCAACCAAAGCCTCTGAGTAGAAGGCGGCCTGTGACCTGGGCTGGGCTTTCATGGAGGTGGCTCCGGAGCCCATCCCATTTCATGCCACTCAGTTCCTTCCACATGCCCTGCCCTGGGGGGAACAGAGACAGAAAGAAAAGCCAGGCTCGCCTTCCGCCTCACTGGCTTGCCACACGTGCAGACTGAGGGCCTTAGAGGGGCCCCCACTTCTGGGATCTTGGGATGCTATGAGGGGCACCTGCCCCAGGGGCTTCTGCTCATCCCCCTCTAGAGAGATGCTGCAGCCTTGAGCCATCCCACTGGGAAGGCCTCCCCCCCCCCCCGGGGGTCTGGTGGGTGGGGGAGGGGACAAGGGGCTGCTGTGGAAGACCCTTCTGCTTGGGAGGCTCAGCATTCCTAGCAAATGTGTCAGTAGGAGATGTTGGGGGAGGGGATGGTAGCACCAAGAAATCCAGGGCTGGCACGAGTTTAGGGAAAGCTCACCCCTGGGAGGGAAGGGCATTGAGAAATCTGGACGGGGGCTTTCTGCTCCCAAACTCCATTTATTTTTGCCCCCAGCTGTAATTAGCTGGGACGGTTTCCCCTTCGCTCATGGTAGGTATTTCCCAAGCACAGATGTGAGGAGAGGCCAGCCGGTAGCACTTCCCAGCCAGGATGGGTGGCCTTCCCTAAGCCAAGAAATCTCTGCCGAGGACAGGAGGAGAGCTGAAATCTGTGTGCGTAGTTGTGGAGGAGGGAGTCGAGTGAGGAAAATGGGCTTCCTCCCACTGCTCACCCAGCTGTTGATCCCTACTCCAGATGTTGTTGCTGTTGAGAAGTGGCAGGAATTCAAATGAGTTCTTCCTTCTCTCTTCCCAGGGCTAAACAATAGATTGTAGGATCTCAGACCTAGAATTGGCAAGGTCCTCAGAGGCTGTCTAGTCTGACCCTCATTTTACAGATGCGGAAACTGAGGTCCAGAGGAGTCAGAGGATTTGAACCCAGGTTCTGAGACTCCAGAACTGGGGTTCTTTTCACCAGACTGCCTAGAGTGTGGATACCTCTGCTCCCTCAGTGGCAAGGGAGCCAGGAGCCAGAGGGTGCCTTCAGACTGACCAAAGGCCTCCATTCAGGTTGTTCAAAGGCCCAGGCACATGGTAGCTCTGCTTCCTGAGGCAGACAGCACTGAAGTTTCAGGCCCCCTCCTCTTGAGCAGGTCTCCTAGAGCCGGAGGTAGTATCCAACTGCAGAAGAGTGAAATAGAGGCCCGGAGAGGCACAGAGTCAGGATTCGAACTTGGGCTCTCTGACATAAGCTCCTGTAGGGGGGAGGAACAAAATTCTAACTATTTAGTAATGATAATGATGAAGCAATTATTAAGCCCTTGCTGCATACCAGGCACCGTCCCACAGTCTTTACCTCCAGGGGCTGACATTCTGATGGACTTGGCCTTCACAGCAGCCCCTGGAGGAGGCTCCCAAGGATAGTGCTACCATTTTACAGATGGGGAAAGTCAAGCTGAACGAAGTGGGTAGAGTCATCTGAGGCTGGCAAAGTGTTTAAGTGCCCTCTCACACTGGATGGTGGTGGAGGGAGAAATGGGCCTCAGCCTGATAGTTGGGGCCCCTTGTGGGCAGCATCCCTGGGCTCCCTCTGGACCTTTGCACCCCCCTCTCTTTAGACCTGCCCAGCCCTGCCCCCAGCCCTGGGCCAGTCCTCCTCTTTTCCCCGCTTTCTGCAGAGAAAATTGCTGTTTTAAAGGCCAGATGGAGGAGCAGTGTCTAATGGAAAACATGTTCCTCCTGGGGAGCTCATAACTTAATGGGGGAGAACCAGGGAAAATCAAGTTGAATGTTTGTAAAATGCCCAAGAGAAGGGAGCGGTCGGCTTGCAAAGCCGCCTCCTGCAGCAGCCTCCCAGCCTGGGCAGACCCAGGGAGGGGCCCTCTTGTCGCCTTTCCTCCTTTCTCCCCTTCTCTTCTACCCCCCCCCACCTTTGGGTCTATATCATTTTGAAGAGAGCCGGCTGGGGTTGGAGAGAGGATGGTGCTGGCAGGCCTGGCCATAGCTCAGTGAGCACACATGTGCCAGTTCAGTGAGGCCTCTCTCTGGTTCTGTCTGGTTGGGGCTGGGCTTGTAAAGGAGTGTGGGGCTTCCGGCTCGGGGTGGGGGGGGTGCAGAGCAGACTTTGCCAACGTTGGGGGGGTGGCAGAAGAGAGTGGGGTGACCGTTTTCAAATCCACCCATAGCAGGGGGTCTCTCCCGTCTGGATCTAGTGGAATGGAAACTCCCTGAGGATAGGGATGACTCTTTGCCTGTGTGTTCCTGTCCCATAATAAATGCTGGTTGATTGGTAGATTTCCCTGAGGGTTAGGGTTCTCTCTAGGGGCATGTGGGTAAATGTTTAACAACCAGATATCTGAACAAAAAAGGGACACATTTAAAATTTAATCTGCATTTTTATTATTTCTTCTGGTCACTTTCTTAAGTGTTGACAACCTAGAAAACAATGAGCGTGTGACTACTCCGCCTGGCCCTGGCATCCTCCCTCTCATTCCCTCCTCCGATGATGATGTTCTGTCTACTTGTCTTCATACACACTGTATCCCCTCAGTAGAACGTTGGCTCGGTGAGACCAGAGGTGTATTTTTGCCCTTAGATTCCCAGATCCTGGCTCAGTGCCTGGGCCCTTGGTTGGTGCCCACTAAGTGTTCGTTGAATTGGTTTGGCATGGCTCTCTTTGGGTAGAGGGGAATAGTCATAATAATGATGCATGGTTAGATGTTTGGCTGGGGAGCATCCATTCCCACAGTGCTCTGGGGGCGGGGGAATGTGCACATGGCGCAGAGTAGATTCTCCTTTCCTCATGACTTCATATTACAGACTGACCGCCCTAGCCGGAAAGCCCATCGACTCAGATTTGGAGGTGGAAGGAGTCCCCATTTTGTCTAGGCCAACCTTCTTACTTAACGGTTGAAAACCCCCATGCAGTGACTGCTCGGAGGAAGTCCCAGTACCAGGTAGCTGTCGCCCCAGCCTCTGCCCACGGGAGGCGGCCTGAGGCCTGAGCAGTGGGTAGCACGGCCAGGCTGGGGGCCGTCTTCTTGGCCCAGCACCCTGTGGAAGACCTCCGGGCACGCTGATCGCTAAAGTCCTCTGGGATGGCGGTGCAAGAATGCAAAGAAGTCCTGTCAGATGAGTGAGGCTGGAGCTCTGTGAGAACATGGCGTCCTATTGCCGGGTTAGGCCTGTCTGTAGGATGCGTATCTCCCACTAGGAAATCTCATGAGGCCTAAAGGAATTGGGGGTGTTTAGTCTAGAGGAGACTGAGGGCTGGCTGTGGGGGGGCCGGCCGGGAGGGGCAGTGCTTGTTCAGGTATGGCTTGGACTTGGAAGACTTCAGAGGGCCCTTCCAGCGGAGTCTGGGTGATTTTTGTCAACAAAGGCTTATTGATTTAGAAGTTGGAGGCACCTCTGAGGTCACCTTGTCTACCACCTCCCCAATTTACAGCTGAGTAAACTGAGGTACAGAGAATGTAAGTGAATCATGAAAGTCAATGGTGGGGCCAGGATTGGAACCCAGTTCCAGCATAATATGGTAGATTTAGAGATGGAAGAGGCTATTTGAGGGGATCCAGGCCTGCCCCCTCATATTATTCTTTGAAGACATGGAGGTCCAGAACACTCCGCTGCTCCACATAATCACTTTTTAATCAGCTGTCTCTGCCTCCTTCAGACAAAAACCAGAGGGAGCAGCTCTGTGCTTCAGACGAGGATTGGCCACCCAGGGCCCTACAAGGGGAGATTCTCCCAGCGGGTCTAAAACGGGCCTGGTGCTGCTCCTCATCGGCCTGAATTCTAGACTGATGGGCAGAGGAGGGAGGCCTGTCCCACCCAAGGCTTGTTGGCCTTTAAGAACAGTGATAACTGCATCTCAAGCTCTGTGAGCTTTACCTAGGGCTGTGAGATGTATGCTGTAACCCTGTGAAGGGAGCGCCCTAAATATCTCCCATTTACAGCAGAGGAGACTGAGGTATACCTGTGTGTGGGGGGGGGGGGGAGGGAGGGAGAGGGAGAGAGGGAAAGAGGGAGAGGGAGAGGGAGAGAGAACAAGCCTTGCCCTGTCTCCCTCTGGAGTGTTTTTGTATTGTTCCCATTCCCCAGCAATCACAAAGCAAAAGGAATCATTAGGATGTGAAGCTCCCTGGGCTCCTGAGAAAGGGCAAAGATGCAGACTGGGAAGGAGGCGGCAGAGATAAGATGGGGGTGGAGAGGCCCTGAACAGCAGGTTCATCCTGGGAATCCTCCAACTGTAGCAGGGCTTTTGTCCTCGGGATATAAATAATCGGAGCGATCTCTTTGTGACCTGGGTAATTTGTTCACCAAAGGCCCCTCTGGGGGCCAAGGCCTTGGGTTTCGCTGACATGCTGGGGACATCAGAGGGATGCTCGCTGCCAGCCCGGGGCCTGGAGCCTTTGACAGCTCCCAGGTGGCTGGAAGGCAGCAGCGATTCCCGATTCTCGTGTGCTGGGGCCTTTCCTGCTTGGCCGGTTCAGCTCTGGGGAGCCTGGGGTGGCCTGATCCAGAGTTGGGGGGCTGGGGGTGAGGATACCCCTGGGCAAGCCCTCCCTCAGTCTTAGAGGGATTGGAGTAAGAAAATGAATGGGGGGGCAGCTAGGTGGCACAGTGAATAAAGCACCAGGCCTGGATTCAGGAGGACCTCAGTTCAAATCCAGCCTCAGACACTTGACACTTACTAGCTGTGTGACCCTGGGCAAGTCACTTAACCCTCATTGCCCCCCCCACAAAAAAAATTATAAAAAAAAATTAAAAAAAAAGAAAGAAAATGAATGGGATCATTTGTTGACCCACAAACAGTTTATTGGATGCCCACACACGCACACCTCCTCTCCCAGACTAGTCCAAGGCATGAGACAAAACTCTGCCCCCTTCTTTGCAATTTCCCTCTGCCTCTGGGAAGATTTGGTGGGGCGGAGGGGACCACAGAGAGGCTTCATCCTTGGGGTCCTTGACAAGCAGCTCCAGGGCATGTGGGTAGAAGCAGTCAGAATTGGTGTTTCGGGTGATGATAACTAGGGTGAGGCCAGCCGAGCTTTGCCCAGGGCGTGAATAGAGAGGTCACGGGCAGCACCATGCAGGGAGGTTTGCCCTGCACAGAGGCGGCAGCCCTGTCCCTGGAGGGTGGCCTTGTACATGGAGGCTTTCTTGCACCCGCCCCCCAGGGACTTCAGCCCTTCCTTCTCTTCCCTTGCTCACCCCCATCTCACTGTCTTCCTCTCTACCCCATGGCCACCTGACCTCCCCTTCATTCACCAGCTTAGCAAGCTGGGTGGCATGGCTGGTATTTCGTTTTCTTCTCACTGGCCACACACCATGTAATTACCCCACTCCTTATCCTTTGTGCAAACACGTTAGGCCCAGCTCTGCCTGAGAGGTGGACAGGGCACCTGCGAGCAAGCTCTGTGCCTCTTCCTCTGTCAGATGGGGATTGCACTTGCCCTTCTTCCTTGGGGATGGCTGCAAGGATCAAAAAATAACAAGGATGAGGGGGAGGAGGAGGAGGACACTGACCATTTACTGAGCTTTTGAAGCTATGCACTTTTCGGTCGTTACTTTATTTGAGAAGGTGGCCGTGAAGATGGGGAGTGAGGGTAGATGCTTATTGTCACCAGGGGAGTTATAGGTCGGGACAATGGCTTCCCTCTGGCTGGGAGAGTGGGGGATCTTCTGTGCTCTCAACAACAGGAGACCCAGATTGTTCCCCAGAACTCCAGAATGTCAGCAAGGGCTGGAAAGGGCCTCAGAGGCCAGGCAGCCCTTGCCAGGTGGAGCCAGGAGTTCTCACCTGGTCCTAGTGGCTCTGTGGGGAGGGATGGTTCACCCCCTCGTGGGGCAGCCATTTCCCATTTTGGGCAGCCCTCCTGGTCAGCAGGTGGCCCCCTGCAGCTGCCCTGTGTGGTTCCCAGATCTGGCCTCTGGGGTCGAACAGCCCAGGCTCATCCTGACCCCTCTTCCACAGGACCATGGTGTGAACGGAACCATGGTGTTCAGACTTGGTGACAGCAGTCATAGCACTGCTCCTCCAGACCCAGGAGCCCTGTATTCTTCAGGGGATCCTTAGACAGCCCAAACCCAGAGCCCTTCCCCGTCCTGCATTCCTCCAGACACTCTGGCTCATCACTGTCCTCCCCCATCTTCTAGGCATCTGATGAGGATGTGGGGCAGGAATTCATGTCGCCCCAGCTCTTGGTGCAACATCCTGTAGTACAAACTGGGATTGCCTCCACGCTCGACTTGTGTTGAGCTTTGAGACCACTAGAAACCTCAGATCATTTTCTATGAAGCTTTTACTATTATTGTCAGTATGATGTTCTAATCTGAAAACGTAGGTAATTAGAGAAACAGGGATGTCAGGCTTCCCCATCCCTGTTCCCTTGCCCTCTTCCCACTGCTCCAGGTATTGCAGGCCTGTCACATAGGCCTTGGGATTAATGTGGGGGGAACTTCCCCCAACAACAAGGGCCATCCAAAAGTGGCTTCCTTTTCCCTAGGGTTCTGTAAGCGAGCGAAGGCTGGCTGATCGGCCGTCAGCATTGTCATACAGAGGGGTGGGTTTCAGCAGACCGCTGCCGAGGTCCCCTCCAGGCCTTGAAGTTCCGTGATTCCTTTTTCTTAACATATGTGGCCAGGGGCACGTCATTTGGCCTCTCTGGGCCTTGGATCCCTCATTCACAGAATGGGAGCATTAGGATCATGGGCTCATCTGTTTGTAGCCGGGAGGGCCCTTAGCAGCCACCTTGTCCGCACGCTCGTCTTACAGGTGAGCAGGGTGAGTCCCGGATTGGGGAAGGGACTTCTCCGTGGCCACAGAGATAGCAGTCCCGGAGGTATTTGCACCATCTCCCCAACAGGGCTGTTCTTGGGAGTCCTACAGATGAAATGCGGGGCAGCGTCATCAAGGCTTTGTCTGCTTCCCTGGCTGAATGAGAGCAAAACCAGATCTTAAGTGTTTGCTCTGAGCCGGGCACCGTACCAGCCATTGGTGGGTAGGTGAGGCGGTTCCTGCCCTCAAGGGCCTTACGTTCCAAGGGGGAGACAACTGGGGTGGGACAAACTTTGTTACCAGGAGCTGTGGGTGTCCTGAAGTGAGAGCCCCTGGTTTTTATCTGTCTCCTCTTCTCACCCACAGGGGTGGCTATCCTTTGGGGCGCTGGCTGGGTCTCCCCTCGGCTACTGTGGACAGAGCCAGCTTCTGCTAAGTGTGGGGTTGGGGAGCAGGGCTCTGGCTGGCTTTGGAAGGCGAGGGAAGGTGGTGTGCTGAGTCCTGGGGAAGTGGGATCCAGGCATGACTCAGGGACAGACAGAGAGAGTGAGACCAGAGCCCAGATCAGTGACATCACAGACCGGCTCGGAGAAGCCTCCATTTTTCTGGCTGTAGCCGCCTGGATGGCATGGAGTGATTTGTTGGCTCCTCTGCCCCAGGGCAGGAACTCTGGGCTCAGGGAGAAGGGATTCAGGTTTTGAGATGGCCTCTGTCTGTCTCTTCTCCCAGAGGCCTGATGTGGTCCTGGCTCTCGTGGGCTGTCCTGAGTCGTGGGGGGAGGGGAGGACGAGGGATTAACCAGATCATAGCTTAGGGCTCACAGGTATCTCAGAAGCTCTCTCCTCCATGCCCCTTATGGAGTCTAAGGTTGAGGCCTGAAAGTCACACAGCTTGGAGATGGGAGGAGTGGGGTGGTGGGTCTGTGGCCCAGGAGCAGGGGAAAGATGCCGTGTATGACCTTATTGCCTGTTTAATGCTCATATTCCCTGGATAGTAAGCCACGTGACCCCCTGACCCTTGCAGGCCAGGGGCTGTGGGGGGAGCATGCCCCTGCCCCCCGGCAGCTCTCTCTATTCGAAGTTGCAGGAGAGATGCTTATTTGCATTGGTGGATGGCATCTCCTCGCTGGGACTTTCCTACACTCATAAAATCACAGATACCATGGGGTCCCCTGGGCCCCAAACGAGGCAGGTTGGGCTGGGCCATCTCTGCAGTCCTGTCTAGTGTGATGTACTGAGGCGAGATTTCATTAACATCAGGTTTCAACCCACTGAGCCTTCTGGCCTATTAAATCCTGCTAGGCTTTCCCTGGATGCCTAGATGGGCCCCCTCGGGTGGGGAGAGGATGAGCAAGAGGGAGAGATGAAGCCAAATTCAGTTCACCAGTGTTTTTGCCGTCCTGGCTTTGGGGGGCACTGTAGGGAGGGTGCTGTGCATATTTGGTGGTCTTGCAGTGTTCCTGGGAGGTAGTGGGCACACTGAACGAGCAAATGATTGAATGAAAAGGCATTTGGTTGTTGAGTCGTGTCTGACTCTTGGTGACCCCATTTGGGGTTTTCTTGGCAGAGACACTGGAGTGGTTTGCCATTTCTTCCTCCAGAAGGCATTTGTGAAGCACTTAATATGTGCCGGCGATCTGCAGCAAGGCAGACGCTGCTCTTGTTAGCTTCCCTTCTAGTAGCCTGTGACAGCCCAACAGAGGCGGCAGTGGCAGATCAGTCAGTGTCCCCATTTCACAGATGGGGAAGTGGACGCCCAGAGAATGCAAGAGCTTTCCTCGTGGCCACACAGCACTAAGCCCTGGAGCTATATGTCTTCCTCCTGCTAGTTTGGCTCCCTGGGATCCCCTCCCTCCATTTACAGAATCTCCCCGACCTGAATATGAGTCTCTCTCTGTGTGTCTAGCACTTAGCGCTGAGCCTGGCATACAGTAGGTGCTTAATGCATGCTTGGGTCTTGAAGCAGATTGAAGAGTGGGAAGATGGGAGGGGGCTCTTCCTCTCCTCTCTGTTCCTCATTTCTCCCCCCAGTTACTGCTTCCAGCCCCGCTCCAGGAGCAGGCCACTTGCCTTCTGGGAGGAGTTGTGGAAGGACCCCTCCTTGGAGTAGGAGAGGAAGGGCACCCTGCCCAGGTGGTGCCCTGCCCCACCCTCTCCTGCTGGTCCTTGAGGGGGTGGGGATGAGGAGAAAGGGTCCTGGGGGGGATTGGGGGGGGGAGTCACTGCTATCAAGCCGGCCCCAGGTCAGAGAGGTGGGCCTGTGCCCTCTCTCTCAGTGAGTCTCTCCTGCGTTTCCATGCTGACCCACCTTGGCTCATTGCCCAAAGCCAAGCATCTCATGTTCCCTGTCTGTGTTGAAATTGGATGAGCCAAGATGGAGACAGATGACCAGGCCCGATACCCTGGAGCCGATGACTTTCTCTTGTAAATTTCCAGTTTGAGGAATGGCCTCGGTGAGGGGCTGGCGGAGGGAGGGGGGGGGGGCAATAGAGCCAAGCTGGAGACACACAAGCGCGGCGTGACGGCTGGTGGCAGGGAAGCTCGCCCTCACTTTGTGCCGCAGCAGATGGAGAGCAGGGACACTGGGCTTTGGAAACCTGAGCCTTTGGCCGCCCATGGAGGGAGGACCAGGCTTTGCCAGGTAAGCCATGTAGATGCTGGCTGTGCCTCACCACCCGGAAAAGGGGAGCCTGACAAACATGAGGATCTTGGATAAGAGGCTGGCGGGGCCTTAGGGAGCATCCCTCCCCATCCCCATTTTACAGATGGGGAAACTGAGGCATAGGGAGCCCAAGTGACTTATCAGAACTTCTTAAAAGGAGGGTTCTCCCTCCCACCCAATGACTGGCATGTCCCAAGTGCTTTTCTTTCTTCTTCTTCTTTTTTTTTTTTTTTTAGTGAGGCAATTGGGGTTAAGTGACTTGCCCAGGGTCACACAGCTAGTAAGTGTTAAGTGTCTGAGGCCGGATTTGAACTCAGGTACTCTTGACTCCAGGGCCAGTGCTCTATCCACTGCGCCATCTAGCTGCCCCCCAAGTGCTTTTACTAAATGCTTGTTGATTGATTATTGATTGATTGATTGGGTTGCCAGAGCCAGGGTGCTCTGCTTGCCTGCCTAACCCTCCTGGATTCTTTTCTCTGCCATCATGGGGCTCACCTGAGCGGCCCCTTGGGTTCTGACTTGGCCTCTCTGAGTGTGTTTCCTCCCCTATAAAATGGGGATCCAGTGTACCTCCCGAGCTTTTGTGAGGAGAAATGACTTTGTCAGTCTCGGAGCCTCTGGATAAAGCCGTACCAATGGGCCTTGTTACTTTTCTCGGGCTTCCTCAGGGCGTGATTACAAGTGGGCTCTGCCTTAGACAAACCTAGTAGACAAAAACTGGGGGGGGGATGGGAGAGGGGGGCACAGGGGCAGGGATTGCGCACTTCACAAAGCCATCCCGATATTCCGTCAGTCTGGAAGTTCACAGGGTCCTGGAAATGTCAGAGGGCATCGAGTCCTGATCTCCCATCTTACAGATGGGAAACTGATGCTTGGAGGTGACCTTCCCAGAGCCACCCAGGGAGTGATATGGCAGAGGAGGGGTCTGACTCCACCCCCTGCACCACGCTGCTTCCCAGGTGCTTCTGGGGGATCCAGGCTCACTGTCACTCATTTATAGAGCACTCTCTGGGTGTTATTTCCTTTGACATTATTGCCCCCATTTTGGGGAGAAGGAAGTTGAAGCTTGGGGGTCATGCTGCTAGCGTGCAGAATTTGAACCTGGGTCTTCCTGAGTCTTGAGGCCAGCTGGAGCCATTGGGTCATGCTGCCTCCGGGGTCTTGGGGCCTAGCTTGGATAGACCCCATTCGCATGCCCCCAAAACTTAGGAGAGTACAGAGTTGTAGATTCGTGTTGAAAGACACCTTGGAGCTGAGCTAGGCCAGCCCTCCCATTGTCGGGGGGAGGGAAGGTGAGGCCCAGAGAGGGCAGATTGCCTCCTCAGGATGCTCAGCTCCTCTGCTCTTGTGGAGGGCCCTTGTCCAGGGTCATGCAGGCTGGCAGGGAGGGAGGAGCAGAGCCCCAAAGTTCATGCTGAGCTGCCTGGGGCAGGTTCCCAATTCAGTTCCACAAACATTAAGCGCCCAGTGTGGACAAGACAAACACAAATCTTGTCCTCAAGGGGGAAGAGGATCTCCTCTTTTCTGAAGCTTGTCAGAGGAATGAGGGCCCCCTAATAGTGGGTGAGATCAGGAGAGGCTTCTCAGAGGAGGTGATGCCTGAGCAGAGCCTCTGAGGAGGAGAGACAGCGCTCGCTCGATGTAGATGAGATGTAGCTTGTGCTAAGATGGGAGATGGGATGTTAGAGACTGGAGATGGAAAGTAGATTGGGGGTGGCGGCAGGGGCCCTCAGCTTGGCTTGGAGCCGTCTGGGAAGCCTTCCTAGGAGGGTGGCATCGGAGCTGGGCCTTGCTTCCTAATTGATGTGGGGCTTGCATATGAGATGTTTGTTTGGATCTCCTCGCACCCAGGACTGTGTGTGTATGTATGTGTGTGTGTGTGACATAAAGGGTGTGTTGTGGGGGGAGACAGTCTTGCCCTTGCTTGTATTGATTCCACTCCAGAATCCAGTTTTCACCTGGCTCGTGTAAACTCTTCAAGGAATTCCCGGTGACTTGTTGTTGTGCACGTGAGTGCCACTTGCTCGCTCGGGGTTTATCTTCTGACAGTCTGATTATTAATTCAGAAGCTTGCCTAGCGATACGCAAATATCAGTGTCATCACGGATTAGTTCCAAGAAAATTTTAAGCATGTGTTGGTGAAGACATCTCCATTATCATGTCATCATAAGCCTGGTGTGTGGGACTGGGGTGCTCAGCCACATGCTGGAAGGTTTCTTCTGCGCCCATATTTAGGTAGGGCTGTGTGTGTGTGTGTGATATCTCCTCCTCTTTAAGACAATTCCAGGCCTGTAGTAATTAAATCTGCAGTTAGGGGGGGGGGTCCCCACCTTGCACTAATGTGGGGATGTATTGATTTTTCTGCATGGGGAGCTCAGAAAATCCCCTTCTGCTGTCAGGAGGTGCGTGTGCACTTGGCTCCTGCAGAAAGGCTTTGGTGAAGGGGGGGGGCGGGGGGGGGAGTGGGGGGGAGTGGGGGGGATGACACCCAGCCGGGCTGTCTCTATCTAATGGAGCTATGATTTCCTCTAGCATGGCGTCTCCCTGTGCCAGTGCACGTTGGCACCTGGCCTGCAGTGTAGAGTTACCTGGAGCTGGGAAAGGGTCCCAGAGCTGGCTCCGGGCCTCCTCTGCCACTGGGGGGGTCTCCCCGGGGACTCCAGCACATGTATGAGTGGAGATCCTTGGAGAGCTAGCGTCCTAATGGAGAGGAGTGCAGGCTTAGCCGCCTGCCTCACCTACATTATGTTAGGGGAGGGGGAGAATGGGAAGAAACGCAGGCATATAGATAGATTCGGGGCAGGAAGGGATGTCAGAGCCGTGTAGTCCAACCCCACCATGGGCCAGTTAACTGAGGCTTTTGGAGGGGATGCCTAAGGCCACACAGTAGTGTCAGGTACGATTTGAACCCAGGACCCGTGCTTCCCCCTCCCCAACCCACCCCAGGACCATTATCAGCTTCTGTGGGGGGTGGGGTTGGGAAAGGGAGGGAAGAGAGCTGCTCTTTTTATCCACTTCAAATAGAAGGAATGGGAGGCTCAGGACGTGGGGGAAGGCTGCCTGACCATTGCATGCCCTCTGGGGGCCTCAGTTTCCTCATCGCCCTCTGTTTTTCATCTCCACTTTATCCTGCCTGGAGGTTTTTTGGTCCGTAGTTGTTTGCATGTTGTCTCCCCTGTTAGACTGCTTGAAGGCAGGGGCTGTCCTTGACCTTTCTTTATGCCCCCCAGCACATAGTAGGAGCTTAATAAATGCTTACTGACTGATTGACTAATAGGGGATCAAACCAGATAATGTATGTGGAGCACCACTTCAAGGTCTGTTCGTGTTATATTCCTGACTCCCAGGTCCAGTGCTCCATACCCCGGCTGGAGTTGGGATGTGGGGAGATAGAAGCACTGAGCAAAATCTGCTAGTGGGTCGTAAAGCCAGAGTAATGGGACTTGGGAACTGTGGGCCACTGGACTAACCCCAACCAGCCGGCCATCCTCTCTGGGTCATGGATGACGAGGTTCTTGTGGGGAATAGGAGGTGGAGAATGAGGACACCTGGGTCCGTGCTCCGAAGCTGTGACAACTCACAGCTCACTCTGGCCTTGCCCTCTCTTGGTGAGCCTCAGTTTCTCCATCTGTAAATGGACGGAGATCACAGGAGTATTGATTTAGAACTGCGTAGGACACCCACACCCATGGCATTCCACACTCTACTTTTACAGATGGGGAAGCCAAGGTAAAGAGCAGTTCAGGGGCGCTCAGTGTCACAAAGCGCACAGGCTTATGAGCAAGGATTGTAACCCCAATCTTCCTCTCCGGTATGTGCTCAAAGATGATTGCTAAGGCTTCTTCCTGCTCTGAGATTGTGCATCTCTCTAAAGAGGCATGTTTCTCCTTTTCTCTCTTTGGGAGAATGTGGGAGCTTAGATTTAGAACTGAGAGGGACCTTCCAGAGCTGAGACCTGGAGAGGGAGGGCGTCTGGGAGTTCACAGGCTCCTGGGCCAGCAGCTGGGAGGGGGCTTGGGACCTCAGTCTTAGAGCCAGAGGGGGCTTGGGAGGGGTATCGTCTTTCAGATGAAGAAACTGAACCCCACAAAGAGGCAGTCAGGTGAAGAGGCCCGGCTCGGATCCAGAGCTTTCTTCCCCGTACCTGATGGATTCCAGGACTGTCAGGATGATGGTTGGGGGAGATCATCATGTCTTCCATTTGTGCCAAAAGGGGGAGGACAAAAGCCTTGCAGTGACTCAGTTTTCCCAGACTCCCTCTGCCCCCTGCTCCCCATCCTGCTGAGGCTCAAACCCCAGGGCCATCTCCCTTCCCCCGAAGCAGAGCCCCTACAAGACCAGGCGAGACTGAGGGAGGCAGCCAAGCGTCTTCGTTGAGATTGTTCCTTGGGCCCGCTGACGGGTGTCTTTGGGGTCCTTTGGAAGGAAGCCGAGAGCTCGTTTACCATAAGCCCTTTCCTTCACAGAGGAGAGCGCCGAGGTCCAGAGGGAGGGGAGCGGCTTGTGTCATGTCCAGCCGTCCTAGGAGGAAACGGTGGATGTGGCTGCTCTCCAGACAGGCTGACCCTGAAGATGGGAAACTCACACTTCAACTTCCCCAAAGCTGCCACAGCGTCTTAGCTTCCAAAATGAAACGGACTTGTGATGGATGGGTGTTTGCCACTGAGAAACGGTCTCTTGGAAGGTTCTTCCCAAACTAGAGTTTGGGGGAAGAAAATTTAGGTAGAAGAAAAATTGCAGGCCCCCGAGGGCAGGGCCTGCTTTGCCCAGGCCGGTGCTTCGCCTGGTCAGCTCTTGTTCAGTTGTGGGTCTGAATCTGGGAAGAGCAGTAGAGGGAAGGAAGGAAACAGACCTGTATTAAATGTCCACTCTGTGCCAGGCACGGTGCTAAGCGCTTTACAGACGGGATCTCATGGGATCCTCATCTGTAGAATGGGGATAATCTCCAGCCAGTCAAGGGGAGTGTCTGGGCGGCAGCCTTATTCTGGTTATTTATCTCTCCCCTCTTTGGAAATTGGGATTAAGATCCCAGTTCACGCTGACCTCAAGGGGGATGAAGCAATCAGGAAAATCGAGTGGTGGGAAGACCTGGGCTGGGATCCCTCCTCTGGGACTCTGAGCAGGTCGGGGTCATAAGCTTGTACCTGGACAGGACCTCAGAGGCCAGCCTCCTCCTTGGACAGAGGAGGAAACGGAGGTCCCAGCGGTTAAGTGACTGCTGAGAGTCCCAGAGATGGCAAGGAGCAGAAGCAGGTTTCTGATGCCTTCTCACTGGGGATCCCGTGGTCCTCTTCCCAGGGTCCCTCTGCCTTATTTCCAGGAACATCATTTTCTGCATCTGTAAGAGGCCAAGAGTTAGCTTCGCACAATGCCTGGTGCTTAATAAGTGCTTATGCCTTCTTTCATTCATCTGCCTTCCTCATAAAACTGTTGTGAGCCTCAGATGAGATCTGAGGTAAAGAGATTTGCAAAATCTCAAAGCACAGTAGAAGTGTCAGCTCTTAAGGTGGCCCAGTGGATAGAGCATGGGGCCTAGAGGCAGGAAGATGAGTTCAAATCTAGCCTCAGACATATATTAGCAAGTCACTTAACTTCTGTCTGTCTCCTTTTCCTCATAAGTAAAATGTATGTGATAATAGCACTTACCTTGCAGGGTTATTGTGAGGGTCAAATGAGTTCATAATTGTATACTGCTTAGCGCAGTGCCTGGTACCACATAGTAGGCACAATATAAATGCTAGCTTTTATTATTGTTGTTGCTGTTACTACTACTGCTACCACCACCACTTGAACTAAGGCAGTACAGAATGCTATTCTTGAGACCTCCCCATTATTCCTTCCTCTTCCCACATACGTGCGGTGCTATAGACCAGAACAGAATTAGGTGTTGCCTCTATAGAGAAACCAGTCATGGCCTCATGTCATTATCCTTTTTGTTATTATCATTATTTAGAGTCAGAAGAGGCCCCGTAGCTGCTGAGTCCCAAACCCTCACTTTAAGGTGTCGTGCCCAAGTGATCCTGGTCCCATTTCTAGCGCCCTGCCCACTGCACTGCGCAGCCTCTAGTTTTTTCCATTGGAGCTTGGCTGAGATTGCCCGTGAGTTTTTAATCCTGAGTCCCCTGTGTCCTAACATCATAATTGACATTACTCCCTGCTCTCCTGACTCCCAACCGCACCAGTAAGCTGACAGAACGAGGCCTGGACAAAGGGTCTTGCTAAATAGTGCTTCGGTTAGAGAAGGAAATTGACTTTATTAATGAGCACATCTGTGGGGCCACAAGGGATCTGGAGTCCTGCCAGGGGGGCCTCTTGGAGGGGGCCAGGCCCAGGCTGGGGCCCTGTACTCCTGGCAGGTGTGGGAGACGGTCCATTCTTCCCTTCTGGGAAAGTCGGCTGAGGTTCTGGCCTTTTCCCACGTGGAGGCCTGGGCCAGGAGCCACTGCCGGTTTGGAATGTGTGGAGCACCTCGGGCTGGCCGGATCTGGATCAGGCGGTGGGAAAAGAGCCGGGGGTTCTTGCCGAAGTGTTTTGGAGGGAACCTCTGAGCAGCCGAGGGCCAGCTTCTATGGGCTGTCGCACTGGAATTTCAGTGGGGAAAAGGAAGTTAGAAACGGCCATGGAGAAATCAGACTTTTATTTTTATTTGTTGTTTTTGGCCTGGGTTATGAAACTTTAAAATTAACTAGCGTAACTAGCAACGACCCTTCTGGAAGAGTTGGGTGCGGGAAGCTTGTGTAACTGGCCCCTTGTCTTTGGACAGAGGGGCTGGGTCAAGTGGGGGTGGGGGGGAGACATAAATTAATTTGGGCAATTCCTGATAACTGAAGCTCCTTTTGGGGTCCTGCACCCGCTTCCGCCTGTATGCCCCTTCTCTTCCTTTCTAGTGACCGGGGCACTTACATAGGAGGGACGATGTTAGGAACAGAAATAGGAGGGGCAGAGGGACACGGGTGAATGGCCTGGAACCTGGGTTCGGATCCTGGCTTTGCAGCCTGCTCCCTGCCTGGCCCTGGACAGTGCCTTCCCTCGTCCGGGCCTTGGCATATAAGGAAGGGGCTGGACCAGCTGGGTGGCCTCAGCTTCCTCCCAGCCCCAGATCTGTGACTCTGGGACCTCCCTGGGCACGTTTGCTCACCTCTGACAGGAAGGGATTGAACTCGATGGCCTTTCAAGGTCCTTCTGGCTCCTGGGATATTTGGGGCAGAGATGAGGGAATGCCCAGGGAAAGCTCTTCTTGGTTTCCATTAGTTGACGGCACTAGGGGGTGGGGGAAGAGGGGGGGGGCATGGTTGCTGCCTTCAAGTATTCACCATCTTCACCAGATCAGAGAAGTGGAGCTTGGAGGGGCCACCTGACTCCCCATGTTACAGACGAGGAAGATGAGGCCTAGGATGGGGAGGTGACTTACCCAAGGTCACACAAGGCAGTAAGTGACAGAGCCTGGGATTTGAACCCTGGTCCTCACATTCCAGTGCCTGTGCAAAGTTAAATTGGCCCTCGGTTTTCTGGGCCTATACCCCCAGCCTCAGGGCCCCTGAAGGATGTGCTGCTTGCTGGTTGGGTTGGCAGTATTGTGCACAGAGCGTGGACGTGGCCTCAGAAGATCTGGCTCCGACCTGGCTCTGAGTTCCTGCTCTGCTCAAGCTGACTGTGGTGTCTGGGACAAGTCATTTACCTCATGGGGCTTCCATGTCTCCATTTCTGAAAGGGGCGAGTTAGACCCCAAATCCTTTGTGTTTTGTACATACTTTCCGCCAACACATTGTTTTCCCTGATGAAGTAACATAAGCTCCTTGAGGACTGGCATTGTTTGGTTGGGTTTGGGCTTTTGGTCTTTGTGTTCCTTGGGCTTAACATGGTGCCTGATGCCTGGTGCCCGGAGGAGGGGCTCCTAGTTGTCTGATTTGTCTCCCTGGCTCTTAGCACAGTGCTTGGCGCGCAGTAGGAGCTTCATAATTGATTATTGATTGATTGGTTGAGGGTATGGCCTTCCCTCCCTCCATCCCTCGCTGCCTTCTGAAGTAGAATGTAGTGTGTGTGCGTGAGTGTGTGTGTATATGCACGTGTGAGTGTGTGTGTGTGTGCCCTACACTGCCCTTCTCCCTTTCTCGTCGTTCCTCCTTTCTCCCCTCACCATATTAGACAGCCCCCTGGTTTATCAGCCTCAGGGGCTAGCAGAGGGTGAGAGAGCCTGTGGACAGTTCCGCTTGTCACCCAGGTCTGAAAAATGGCAGTGACCCTGAGCCCACACGGTTTTCTCTCCATTAGGCCCTAGGCTCTCCTGGTTTCCCAACTCTTCAGTGTTTGCCTCTCCGTTCCTCTTTATCTCAGAGCAGCGAGGTGACCTGCTGAGGGCTGCCCCACAAGCAGACTGCCAAAGCAAGGCCAGGGTGCAGGCCTTCCGACCCCTGGCCCTGGGTTCTCTCCAGGTCCTTGGCTGTGGCCTGAGGAGAGGAAAGCTCTTTGGTTGTCGGCCTCCCAGACGCGTCTGTCAGATGCCCGTTTGTGGGAGTCCTTGCTGCAGGGGCAGCAGATGCTCCATTTGAACTCTGCCCTGATCCTTTGGAAAGCCCCTGCTTGGGCCCTACGCTAATGGGAGGCTGGGCATTAGGTGACGTCTGGGTTGGGAGGTGGCAGTAGATTGGAGAGTGGGGGGAAGGGGAGAGGGAGAGAAAGGGAGATGGACAGACAGACTGACAGACACGTGGGACCTTCCCTGCTGGGAGAAGGGCTGTTCTAAGAGACGGACCCCTTGCTGACCCCTGTTCCCTGTACCTCCTAACCTTGGGCAAGCAGCTTCTTTTGTCTAGAGAGATGACTTCCTAATTACTGGGGAAATACTGGCAGATCTGCTTGTGCCCTGGCTTCCAGGTGTTGAGAAGAGCCTCTTGGTAGCATCGGAAGGTATAGGGAGGCCCGGGGAGGTGCTCGGAGTGCCCAGGGTCTCACGACAGATGTATGCATGAGGGGAAGTAGGTCTCAGCTTCCTTTCCTGGGCTTAGGACTTGGTGGCCATCTGCTGTGCTCTTCCTTCTTAAATTGTAAGCTCCTTGAGAGCAGGGACAGTTTTCCTTTTGTCTTTGTATCTCTGGTGCCTAGCACAGTGCCCGGCATATATTTGGTATTTAGTAAATGCTTGTTGATTGACTTACTGATTGAATGATCTCGAGGAGTAAAAACCGTTCATTCTCAACCACTCTTTGGGTGAGGGACAGGGGGGCTGTGTGTATGTGTGTGAGTGGGTGGGTAGTAGGGTGGAGTTCCTGAGCTGTGGTCAGCATTATATTCAATATGCCTCTTGTCTTTCCTGTCCCTCACAGGTGCCATGTGACCAGGGAGGCACACAGATGATGTAGAGATTTTCTTGGATCCCAGACAAAGATTGAGAGAGAACCAGACATCAAAAGGGGGAGAAGTGGTCCTGAGCCTCCTGTCACCATGTCTGGATCAGCCCAGCCCGTGACGCAGACCTGGAGATCCTCGGAGCCCCGCTACCCTCCTCATGCCATTTCTTACCCAGTCCAGATTGCCCGGCCACATTCAGTAAGTGACCTATTTTAGGGCTGGGTGGTCTCTTGGCTTCTGTGTCATTCCCACCCCTGCCCCACTTTTCACCATATTCATAGGTGGTGATGTGATTGCTATGGGCCAGGGAAGCCACTTGGGTGTTCTCATTGGGGCCAGGGGCTCTGGGCTAGGGTGGTCTTGGCTAGATCTGAGATGGGTTGGTGAGGTTAAAAATATATTTTTTGATATTTGTTTTTTTTGGGGGGGCAGAGCAGGGAGGGTTAAGTGACTTGCCCAAGGCCACACAGCTAGTAAGTGTCAAGTATCTGAGGCTGGATTTGAACTCAGGTCCTCCTGAATCCAGAGCTCATGCTTTATCCACTGCACCACCTAACTGCCCTCCAAAATATATATTTTTAATTGCTATCTTTTGTTTTTGTATCACCTTTACTTTTGAATATATCTCTTCTCTCCTACTCAAGAGCCATCCTTTATAAAGAATAAAAAAAAATGCACATTAAGCAAATAAACCCATAAGACCATTCTTGCAGCATATTCTGCTCTCCCAACCCATAGTTCCCCACCTCTGCAAAGAAGGGACAGGGTGGAGTACCTTCCCGTATTTCTTCTTGGGGGTCAACCTTGGTCATTATAATTATATAGCGTCCAGTTTTTCTTCTTATTTTTCTGTTTACATTATTGTAGTCATATACATATCTTGTAGTGGAACATACAGCTAGGCCTCAATTAGTGCAGATAAGAATCCCTTAGAGTGGCCACATATGCACTGCATATTTCTATTGGGTTGGACCCAATGACCATGTTTTACATAACCATCTCTTCAGATGTTGCAAATTCAAATACACAGGAGCACTTCAGGGGATTTTTACTGCTAATCTGGACCTGCCTGTTTTCTGTTTTCCTGGTTCTGTTTATTTTTTTATTTTGATTTTTTTGGTGAGGCAATTGGGGTCAAGTGACTTGCCCAGAGTCACACAGCTAGTAAGTGTGAAGGGTCCAAGGCCGGATTTGAACTCAGGTACTCCTGAATCTAGGGCCAGTGCTCCATCCACTGCACCATCTAGCTGCCCCAGTTCTGTTTATTTTTACTTTGCATAAGTTCATGTAAATCTTTCCATCCCCCATATTCTTTATATTTCTTTGTAATTTCTTACAGTCCAGCAATATTCTAATACATTCATGTATCATAATTTGTTTAGTCATTCCCCATTTGATGGGCATTTATTTAATTTCCACTTCTTTGCCACTATAAAAGGTGTCCCTATAAATATTTTGGTGCATATTGGACTTTTCTATCTTTTGATTTCCTTAGGGTAAGTGCCTAGTAGTGGTATCTCTGGATATAATAATAATAATAGATAATAATAGCTGCTAATATTTATCTAGGCCTTATATGCCAGGCACTGAGCTAAGTGTTTTACAATTATTATTTCATTTAGTCCTCATAAAAACCCTGGGAGGTATAGGTGCTTTTATTCCTATTTTATACAAGAGGAAAATGAGGCAAACAAAGGTTAAGTGGCTTGCCCAAAGTCACATGGCTAGTTAGTGTCTGAATCTGGATTTGAACTCAGGTCTTGCTGATTCCAGACCTGGTGCACTATCCATTGCACCTGCCCTCAGGATCAAAAGGTATGGACATTTTAGTCACTTAAAAAAAAAGCATAATTTCAAATTGCTTTCCAGAGTCATTGGACTAATTCGTTGCTCTCCTGAGTGTTTTACTGTGCCTCCACCATTGACTATTCCCATTTTTTTCTGCCTTTGTCAGTTTGTTGGGTGAGAGGTAAAATTTTGATGGGCATTTCTTTTCTTATGAGTGATTTGAGGCAGCCTCATGTGATTGTTCATAGTTTGAATAAATTCCTTTGAGGACTGTTTCTTCATCTCTTTTGCCCACTGACCATTTGGAGAATCACCTTTGGTCTCAGATATTTGTCTTAGTGCCCCTTATTTCTTGGATATCGGATGCTTATCAGAGACTTTTGATGCAAAATTTCTTTTCTCAGTTGATCACTCCCAATCAACAGCTTTCTTTCTTACACTGGCTGCATTAATATTGTTTATGCAAATTTTAGGACAAAAGTCCCTCAGTTACATGTAATCAAGGCTGTCTGTTTCATCTCTTTTACTTGCCTCTCTCCCGTGTATTTGGTTAAGAATCCCTTGCCATAGCTATAAAAGGTCCCTGATCTGCTTCTCTTCCACTCTTCTGATGGTGTGATCTTTTCCTCTTTAGGTCGCTTACACATTCTGAACGAGTTGTGGCAGATGGTGTAGTGTGTTGGTCTAGATGTAATTTCTGTCATATTGCTGTCCAGTTTTCCAAGTTCTTGTCAAATAGAGAGTTCATCTTCAAGGAATTTAAGGTTGCAGGCTTGTCCAGCAGGTGGCTATTGAGCAGTTGATGTAAAATATCTCTAGCGTCGCCTCTTGTTCCCCGTGCCTCAGTTTCCTTCTTTGTAAGGTGAAGGGGTTGGGTTAAATGGCCTTCTGAGGTTCCTTCCAGCTCTTCTTCTATGATTGCCTGATTAAACTCCTCTCCTCCTTGAGTCTCAACTCTGCCACTTCTCCCTAGATGGGCCCCAGGTGCCCATGTGGTGTAAGATGGGCAGAGGTGGTAGAGGAGAAGCTCTTGGGGTTTTGATTTAGAATTGTCCAGGGAGACAAGGAGGGAATGGTTTGGGGGAGGGAGCCTTGGGCTTGGCCACAAGGGCGGGGCTTCTGGGTGCTGCCTGGCATCCACTGGGAGATGGGAGATGAGAGCCTCAGCCTGAGCCCCACTTGGGTGTTCTGTCGGGCTTGGCTGTGTATTTCAGGAGCACACTCTGTTTCCTCCTGTCACCCCCTGCAGGGTGTTCTGGGGACAACTCTCGGTCTGACTCACTTGGGGTCAGGGAGTGAGAGCCTGATGCAGCCTGTCGTTGTGCCTGCGTGTCTGCTCTGGGCTGCTCTGGTGTCCTTGGGGGCTAGCCTGCTGGTCTGGTTTTGAGTCGTCCAGAGCCCCCATTTCCTGTCTGTCACCAGAGATGGAGGCTTCTCATTTCTTCTCTTGGGTTGTGTTTCTCTAGATCAGTGGATGGGGATGAGATTCAGAGACAGAGACAAAGGCAGAGGGAGGGATGGATGGAGGGGGATGGATGGATGGATAGAGAGAGGGATGGATGGAGGGATGGATAGAGGGAGGGAGGGGGATGGATGGATGGATGGATGGAGGGGGATAGAGGGATGGACGGATGGACGGATGGAGGGAGTGAACATTCATTAAACACTACTTGTCAGGCACTGTGCACTGTGAGCACTGGAAATACAAATCCAAGCCGGCCTGGGTAGTTCCTCTCCTCAGGGAGCTTACATTCCAATGGAGGAAACCCAGACTTGAAGGGGAACTGGGAGGGGTGGGAGGAGGAAGCCCCCGATGAGCCAGCGAGGCCTGGAGAGTGAGTCACACAGGGAAGGAATGGCCTGGGCCCTTGGGAATGATCAGGAGACTTAAAAAATATAAAATTAGTTTTTTTTTAAGCAAACATCTGTTCGGAGTAGGGCTGCTTAAACTTTTCCCACTCATGACCCCTTTTTGCCCCCCTTGCCCCCGGGTATGGCGGTATGTAAGATAGGCATGCACAGCCTCTTACTGGGGCCACATTTTTGTGACCCACGGTTTAAGAAGCTTTTGTCTAGAGGACTCATTCGAATGCTCCTCAAGTAATTTACTCTCCAGCATCTGCGCTTGCGCCCGGACCAGGATATCCTCACTGTCTGGACCTTGGCTCTCTCACTGAGGGAGCCACTGTGTTCCCCAGTGGAGACCTTGAAGGGATGCACAGGCCTTCCGCCCCCCCTCATTTTAGGGGTGAGGAAGCTGAGGCCCAGAGAGCCCCCAGTCAGAGGCGAGACCTCCTGCCCCAAGGCCTGGCTCTGTGTGCTGACTCCAGGGAGTAGATGTGTAGCTTGTCCCTCCCTCCGCTGCCTCTGTGCCGGGTATCAGGGACTGCAAGATGAGTCAGGTAATCAGCAGGGGCCTATTAGGTGCCAGGGATTGTGTGAGGAGCTAGGAGGGCAAAGACAGAAGGTAACCAATTAACAGTAATTTCCAGCTTGAGCTGCTGTCTTTTCTCTACATGACTTCTTTGTTCAGATAGGGCCTCACGCCCTAGACCCAGTAACAAAAGGGTGGGGGGAGTGTCACCATTCAAAGAGCCTACTGTGTGCCTGACCTACCATGCTGGAAAGACAGATGAACAGGCCTGGTTACATGCCTCCTTTCTCAGAGCTTTGGCGGCATCTGTCCCTGTGCTGCTTCTCACGACAGGCCTGGGTAGGGGGGAGTAGAAGCCACGTCCTGTTATCCCATTTTGCAGATTGAGGAAAGGAAACTGGAGGTGAAGGGGCCTATGCAGTCCCTTAGTATCTCCTGACAGCCAGCCCAGGAGGGTGGGGCTCTGGTGTACCCTGAGTCTGCATGTAATGGGTAGGAACCAGACCCTTGAGCAGTAGGAGTGTGTGCATGTGCATGTGTGCGCGCGTGTGTCTGTGTGTATGGGCACATGTGTGAGTGAGGGTGTGCGTGTGCCCAGCACACTTCACATGTCTGTACTCGGGCTCACACTCTGGTCCTCCGGGCTCTGCCGCCTGCCCTGTGTGATACTGAACACTTTACTCCTCTCTCTGGTCCCTCCCTGCTACTTTCTTGTGTGAGTTGGGCCTCAGTTTACTCATCTGTAAGATGGAGGAGGGGTTGGGCCGGATGGGCCCTGAGCTCCCTTTTCCCTCTAGATCTGGGATCCCGTGCCTCTGTCTTGTATGACCGTGGGCGGGGCCTCATTTTCCTCATCTGTCAAGTCTCTGATCCCTGGGTTTGGGGTGTCTCTTCCCAGCCATCCAGTGGCCTGCTCATGGGGCCCCAGGGAGGGAAAGAGGAAGTGCCCGTTGGAGGCAGTTTCCAAATTTAGAAGTGGTTTTGCATATGAGCCCACTGCCAGGGTGTGTGAGGGGCACTTGGGTTGTTTCCTTAGCTCTGGTTGCTGTTCCCACAGCCCGTCACCCCAGTGACCCTCCCCTCAGTCTCCGGGCCCTCTGTGCCACCCCCAGCCGCAGTAGGCGAGGGGCCTGGGGATGCGGTCACCTCCTGGTGCCTGCTTCTGGCAGGTGTTTGGGAAGAACTGCTCAGGGTTCTGTGGGTTCTGTGCTTGGGGAACCCCCGCCTGAGGCTCCGTTCTGTGGGAACGGAAGTAGGCTCCGCTATTGATTAGCTCTGGGGCTTTCCTGCTTTTCTGCTTTCCCCAGGACCAGGGCTCTTCAGCGGGTCAGCATCATGGGATGGGGGAGGGCTCCCAGAAGGCAGACTCGTGAGCCAGGAGCCTGGCATGGCTCCCTTGGGAGGGGAGCTGCGGGGGGATGGGCGGGGGTCCGGGGAGTCCTTCCCTGGAGGAAAGGCCAGAGTTTCATGGCGGTGATGGCTGTGGGGGTGAGGGAGCTCTCTGGGGGTGTCTCTCTTCTCCCCCCGCCTTCTCCCCAAGGTACTTGTGTCCCTAAGCTGCTGGCTCAGATCCATTAAGGTCTAGAGTGAGAATTCTGACCTCAGGCTTCTTACTCTGCCTTGTTCCTTTTGGGAGCATCCATGGTCTTGCTTCTTCCTCAGGAGTCTGGTGTGCTGGGCCTGGTGGAAGGTGCCTGCCTGGCTCAGAGGGCCGCCCCCTGCTCTGGCCTCGTGGTGAGAGGACCAGGGGTCCCTTCCAGCTCTTAGTGCAAGCTCCTAGATGCCATCCCAGCCTCTCACCCACAAAGTGAGGGGTCGGGCAAGTCCTGCCATCTCTACCCCAGGTGTTCATGTAGACTGGTTGTGTCCCACCTGGGGCTGAGCATGCCCCCCTCGTATTGGTCTGGTCGGCCACTGTTGGACACGGTGCCTTGACCCCAACACAGTGATGTCATGTTGGTCCTCTTACAGCATGAAGGATGACAACTCACCAACAACATCCCTGGGCCTCAGTTTCTCCATCTGAAAAGTGAGGGGGTTGGACTAGCTCAAAACCTATGAGCTGTGAATAGTCAACTCGTCAGACAGCTGGCACTTTATAAAGTTCCTACTATATGCCAGGCACTGTGCTTAATGATAGACTGAGGAATGAGAGGAGGAACTGACTGACTTGCCTATGAACACTTAGAGTGTGACCGTAGGCAAGTCACTCCCCTTTTCTGGGCCTCAGTTTCCTCATCTCTCCTTCCCTCTCTCCCTCCTGTCATCTCTCCCTTTCTCCTCCCCTCTTCTCTTTGCAGGAGATGGGTGGTTACAGCTTTTTACTTATTTTGCCTCTTGGTTAAATTGTTGACTACTTTTGTTGAGCTGCTGTTTTCTCTTCTTTTTTTTTTAAAAGGGATTAATTAATATTTATTAAGTGCCTACTGTGCACCAGGCTGGGTGGTAGATGCTGAGTGACATAATAGGAGAGGGATTTATTCAGAAACGACGTGAAAAGAAAATTCTTCAATAAATATTTTAAAAGACTTTACAAGGGGCAGCTAGGTGGCGCAGTGGGAAAAGCGCACTGGCCCTGGATTCAGGAGGACCTGACCCTTATTAGCTATGTGACCCTGGGCAAGTCACTTAACTCTTATTTACAAAGGCTAGAACAAAAACAAACAAGCAAAAACAACCAGCACTGTGCAGTGTCTAGAGGACCCGAGTCAGGAAGGCTTGATACAGACTGGTGACCTCGGCTGGGCAGATGGCCTCAGCTCGGTGTCTGAGCCAGCCGCTGAGGGGCAGAGCCGGCGCTGACAGTCCTGGGAGGGGGCATCCTTCATCTGGAGTTCTGTAGGCCATGAAGTCACAGACCAGGAGTTTTAAAGGAGAGGCCACATGCATTCCTGGGTAGTGTTAGTAGCCTTCTGTGAGAGCCTACAGAGGGAAGTTCAGTCCAGTCTGGGGGTGTTAGAGCCGGAAGGCTCCTGAGACCCTTTGAGGAAGGGAGGCCTGAACTCACAAATGATCCAGTGGCCAAGCTGGGATATGAACCCAGGTCCTCAGCCCCCAGACCAAATACCCTTTTCCCACCACCCCTCCCCCCTGCTCTAGGTGCATTCTGGGATTTGTACAGTTTTTTTGGGGGGACATGGCATTGAAATTAATTTGAGCTGCTATAGTCTCTGTGTTCTAGTTCAGGGTCAGCCACATGAAATGCCTTCCCTGTTCTTGTTTTTGCCAAAATCCAGTGCCCCTTCACCTGCTAACAGCCCAGGGTCTCTCCCTGAGTGTCCCATCAGACATTCAGCCTGGGGCTATGGAGCGGGACTGGCCTAGGAGTCACCTTGGTTCACAGCCTGGCCCTGGTGGTGGACCCTGGGTAAATGACTTCCCTGGGCCTCAGTTTCCTCATTTGTAAAAGGAGGGAGTAGGATGAATAACCTGGAATCAGTCTCAGCCCCAGCGTTCTCTGATCTCTCAAGTCTCTTTCCACTTCGAAATGAAGTAATTCTGATTTCTGTTAGGATGCCCGTCATCGAATATTATATGGCTTTCGTCCTTTTCCAAGGGTCAGAAAGAGAAAATAAAGCGATCCCTACTCTTTTTCTTAGTCGAGGTGGGGGGAGGGGAGGAGGGGGGAGGGGTTTATTCTATTCCTTCCCAGTCCTCCCTTTCTAAAACTCACTGAAACTGGAGGCTGCATCAGTAAAAAGCCAGTGACCTTGTAAAGGAAAAGCCAAGAGCCGTAATTTGGCCCTGGCCACATGTTCCTCCTGAGGACCAGGGGTGTATATAAAAAAAAATAAAACATTTTTGTTTAAAGTTTTGAATTCCAAATTTTCTCCCTACTTCCTCCCTAAGGCATAAGCAATCAGGTATAGGTTATACATGTGTAATTATGTAAAACATTTTCGTGTATAAGACTTGAATAAAAGAAAAAAATTAAAGAAAGTGACAAATAAGCACACTTCAGTCTGTGTTCCATCCATATCAGTTCTGTCTTTGGAGGTGAATAGTATGCTTCATCATTAGTCCATTGGGATTATCTTGGATCACTGTATTGCTGAGAACAGTTAACACATTCACAGTTCTTCATCAAACAATATTGCTGTCTCTTTGCACAATGTTCTCTTAGTTCTTCTCACTTCACTATACATCAATTTATACAAGTCTTTCCAGGCTTTTCTGAATTCATCTTGCTTGTCATTTCTTATAGCACAACAATATTCCATCACCATCATGTACCACAGCTTGTTTAGCCATTCCCCAATTGATGGGCATTCCTTTGATTTCCAATTCTTAGCCACCATAAAAAGAATATAAATATTTTTGCACAAATGGGTCTTTTTCTCTTTTGGGGGGATGTCTTTGGGATATAAATATAGCAGTGGTATTGGTATCAAAGAGTATGCATAGTTTTATAGCCCTTTGGACATAGTTCCAAATTGCTCTCCAGAATTGTTGGATCAGTTCACAACTCCACCAGCAGTGGATTAGCATCCCAGTTTCCCCACATCCCCTCCAACATCCAACATTTTCATTTTTTGTCACATTAGCCAATCTGATGGGTGTGAGATGGTACCTCAGAATTGTTTGAAGTTGCATTTCTCTGATCAGTAGTGATTTAGAGCATTTTCTCATTTGATTGTAGATAGCTTTGATTTCTTTGTCTGGAAATAGTCTCCATTTCATTTGACCATTTATCAATTGGGAAATGACTTGTATTATAAATGTGACTCCAGTTCTCTATATTTGAGAAATAAGGCTTTTATCAGAGACACTTACAAAAATCCTTTCCCAGTTTTCTGCTTTCCTTAGAATTTTGGTTGCACTGATTTTGTTTGTGCAAAAGTTTTAAAATTTTATATAATCAAAATTATCTATTTTATGTTTTGTAATGCTCTTTATATCTTCTTTGGTCCTAAGTGCTTCCCCTGTCCATAAATCTGACAGATAAACTATTCCATGTTCTCTTAATTTGCTTATGGTATCACCCTTTATGTATAAATCATGTACCCATTTTGACCTTATTTTAGTATACACTGTGAGATGTTGGTCTATACTTAGTTTCTGCTATACTGTTTTCCAATTTTCCCAGCAGTTTTTGTCAAATAATGAGTTTTTATTTGGGTTTATCATATATTAAGATTACTAATGGTCAATTATTTATAGTCACTCCGTCCCTGGAGTGTTTGGGGCCCTGGTTGCCTCCTGGACACCTGACCACTGCCCCCACAGGTGGGCTCTTGGCGTAGGAGGCCAATCCAGGCATGTGATATGGCCAGGCCTGAGGAGCTGAGCTGGGCAGAGCAGCATTAGCCTGGGGGGACGGGGGTGGAGAGGCCTCCTTGCCTGAGCCAGACAAGTGGCTGTTTTATACTTTGTCTGGGAAAGAAGGCCAGGGCAGCTGAGGACCAGCAAGGGAACAGCTAATCCCCCTGGCTTTTCATAAGGTCAGCAAGCGGAAAAGGGTCCCCCCTGCCAGCTTCAGCCACTCCAGATGTGCCCTGACAGTCCGCCCCCAAGCCCTTCTGCTGTTCACTGCCAGAACCTTCTGGGTCCCAAGCTTCCTCAGAGGGATGGAAAGGGACAGACATTGATTGAGCAACTTCTATGTGCTAAGCATTTTACAGTTATCTCATTTGATTCTCACAGCTGCCTGGGAGGGGCTGTTGTGGTTATCCCAGTTTTCATGTTCAGTCGTGTCTGACTCTTTGGAGTGCTTTGCCATTTCCTTCTCCAGCTCATTTGACAGACGAGGAAACTGAGGCAAAAGGGGTTAAGTGACTTGCCCAGGGTCACACAGCTAGTCAGTGTCTGAGGCCAGATTTGAACTAGTGATCTTCCTGACCGTGGGTCCAGTGCTCTTTGCCTTGGGTGTTTGCTTTGGGATTTCATCTGTCCTGGTGGGATGAATGACTCTTTCTGCAATGCCGTGGAGATGGAGGGTGAGCATCACTCCTAGAGCGTGGCACCCACACGTGAATAGGCTAGAGATGCTTCGTACGCCCCTGAAAGGGCCTCGGTTTCTATTTTTGTAAAATCACAGGGTTTACCTGGGTAAACCATGGTCTCATCTCTGCCAGCTGCAAGCCACCGATGGATGGTGGATGCATCAGCCTGAGAGGGAGGGGCTTATTGGAAGTCTCTGGTCCAGTCCATACCTAAGCAGGAGTCAGTCCACTAGCCGGTCAACGAGCAGGCTTTTGTTAGGGGCTTCCTACATGCCAGGCGTGGTGCTAGAAGCTGGGACCCCAGAGAAAATGCGGAGCCCATCCCCGCCCTCAGAGACTTCTCCCTGCACCATGTGGATGCCGGCTGCCCTCTGCTCAAATGCCTGCCTTCTGAGGGGGCGGCTAACTCACCAGCTCCCCCAGGGCAGCGCATGCTGCCCTCGGGCTGCTGGCAGAATGGAGCCGAGAAGCAATGCCAGAGAGGCCAGGTGAGTCTGAGGCTCAGGGTGAATCTTAGCCCTTGCCTGGAGCAGTCATGCCCGTGCCCCTCCAGCTTTCAGCCTCCTGCTCTGTGACACGAAGGTCTCAGGAAGGTCTCTGTGTCCAGAGAAAGCACCTGCCGTGTTTCAGACACTCCCCTGTGTGTCCCCTTGGGAATCAATGCCCAGTGCAAGGTAGAGCTCCTTAACCCCTCCTCCCCTACCTCTGTCCCTGCGGTGATGAGCGAGGCTGTGAGAGGCAGGGCCAGAGAATGGGGGCAGGGACTCTGGTCCCTATGTGATCCCTGCAAGCTCTCCTTCCCAGGAGGAGAGGCGGCCCCAGGTATCAGGAGCCTGCAGGGCTGGCCCGGACCACATGGGGCTGTCCTGGATCACACAGGGGCAGCTGCTTTCCCCGTCAGGTCTCGGGCTGGTGGGCTTCTGGGCATGGGGGAGGGAGCACAGTGTTGCTGCTGGCCGGGATGGAGGCCCCAGCTGCAAGGCAAGGAGTGGGGCCTGAAACAATGAGCACCTTATCCCAGGGCTTGGAGCCGGGCCACACGGGAGAGAGATCTGGGTGACGCTCTTCCTTGGCTGCTGCTGGCATCAGCCGCCTGCCCCCTGCTCTTTGTTGGGCCTCGACTTGCTCAGAGCTGCCTATGCGGGCATCACCCTTGACCATCATTCTGCTTCTGAAGCCCTTCCCTTGGGTGTCTTGGGTGCCCCTCCGACACCTGGGCTGGGGGCTCGGGGGTCTGCGTCCCTGGTGCCACGACCACATTCATAATATTCATGATGACAACAAGAACCAGCACTTAGAGAGCGCTTCAGGGCTGCCCAGCACTGGACCCTCATAGCACCCTGGTAGGAGGGCACTGCTGTGCCCCAAGGACGAGTGGGGCCCAGGGATGGAGTGACCTGCCTGGGTCACACAGCCAGGGAATGCCTCAGGCAGCTTTCCCCTGCCCCCTCCCAGGCCTGCCCCCTCCCAGGCCTGCCCCCGGGAGGGCACATGTTTCCTCCCCCCCCACCCCCAGGCCATCTCACCCAGCACCTCAGATCAGGAAGGCAAGGCCTTGGGGGGAAGCGCCTCGCTGAGGGCGTCTGTGTCAGGGTGTCTAAGACCGTGTGCTTCTTCTCATCCCTCCTTCCGGGGTCGATGGCTGTGACGGCCCAGCTTCAGCCAGGGTAGAGCCCATTCCCCTTCTTTCCTTCCCTTTCCCTCATGCTGTACTGGGGGCCTGACTTTGGGAGGGTTCGTGCTCTCTGACTTCTTGGAGCCTCCGTTTCCTCATCTATAGAACAGGGGTAACCAGTAGCTGGTGCCCTGGACCCGGAGCCAGGGAGACTCCGGGAGACCTGAGCCCAGATGTGGTCTCAGATGCTTCCACATTGTAAGACCCTGGCTGGGTCGGTCGCTTCGCCTCTGTTTGCCTCCATTTGCCTCCGTTCTCCCTTCTGTGAAATGGGGGCAATAGCACCCACCTCCCAGGCGTCTTGTGAGATCAAACAAGAACAATGTGTGTAAGAAGTAACAGTCAGGGGCAGCTGGATGGCGCAGTGGATAGAGCACCGGCCCTAGAGTCAGGAGTACCGGAGTTCAAATCCGGCCTCAGACACTTAACACTTACTAGCTGTGTGACCCTGGGCAAGTCACTTAACCCCAATTGCCTCACTAAAAAAAAAAAAAAAAAAAAAAAAAAAAGAAGTAACAGTCATCATCGTTGTTACCCCCCCCCCCCCACAAAGCCAAGGTGTCAGACACGCAGCCGTGGGCCCTTCCTAAGCATGGCACCAACAAGAGGAAAATGCAATTGGGAAATATTTGACAAAATAAATGAAAATAAACCAGTGTGGATAATGTTAATGGAAGCTTCTCTGAGTCAGTCTCTGGGCCCCCAAGGTTCCTTACTGGTGGGTGGGGGGTGGTTGTATATCTCCCTCTTCTGCTTGAGCCTGATGCCACTGAACTTGAGGATCTGAGTGTGAATTTTGGCTCTGGGACCGAGCCAGCAGGAAGGATGATCCTCCTTGGGGACTCCACAGGTGTCGTGTTCCTCTTGGTCAGCCCAGCGCTAGCCTGTGGGGAATGCTTCATCGCTGTTTCTAGGTTCATCCTTGTGTGGCCTAGGGCCTCTTCTCTGACACCAGGGCTTTAACCGGATGACCGCCAAGAATCCCTTTAGCTGCTGATCTCGGTTCTTCGGCCCTCCCCTAAGGACCAAGACCACATGTGTGTAATGTAGCTTTGCAAACCGGAATGAATTACAGCAGCCTATAATGCTGGGTGTTAGGAAGTCAGCAGTACTAGCATTGGTTCCTTATGGTGACCCTGGGAAGGGGGAGCTATTATTATACCCATTTTGTAGAGAACACTGAGGCCAACAGGGAAGAGTCCATCCCAGGGTCACAGCTGAATTGAGCCGGGAGCTTCCTGACTCCAGGTGGGCACCGTGTACTGTGGCACCCCCGGCTCCCACGGTGGGTACTTGGGTTATGGCCGGGACCTTGGCCGTGACCCTGCTGGCCTCTTGTTTCGGGCCACTAGACCCGCTCTCTTTCCTGTTGTGTCTGGGGCCTGGCAAGGGGGGGGGGGGCTCAGGAAGCAGCCATGAATCACTCATGGGGAAAGACTTCCCAGAAACACACATAAAGTTCTGAGAGAGTTTTATGGATGTGATTGTAAAAGCTGCATTGATTTCCAGCTTCTTTGGTGGGATGGTGGGGGGAGAGGGAGGTGGGGAGGAGCCTGCTGCCTTAGCATTGGCTAAATGGAAACTGGAGAAGCCAGCAGCACAGGGCATGCTTAGGAGAGGCAACCGGCTGGTTTGGCTGGCCATCTTCTCATCCTGACTGTGCCACGGGTGGGCTTCAGATGGCCTGTCGCCTCTCCTGGCTCAGTTGTAGAAGAGAGATCTATCCTGAAGGGGCCTGCAGGGGAATGTTTAACACCAGGCTCTTGGTGGGGAGGTGTGGTAAGGAAAAGTACCCATGATAGACTTTTAAGTTTAATCTGTACCATTAGTATTTTCTTAACCACTTTCTTAAGTCTAGACAATCAACAAAACAAGAAATAAGCTGATTTGTTGAGTTTCTTGTTTTCCTGGGTATAAATGTCCACCCTGAAAATGTAATCACTGGCTCCCAGAGCTGGTAAGAGCTGGCTCCAGCACTGCCCTGGCACCGCCTTAACTGGCCGAGCTAAAGACCATCATGCTCAGTGAGTACTTTGAAGAGTCTGCTGTCTGCAGAATCTCTCTCTGCTTGGTCCTGGGTATACCAGCATTGTAGCAGAATAAATAGTCCCTGCCTGTCCTCGGGGAGCTTATTACCCTCTCCTGGGACTGGGACAGGAGTGAGAACATACCAAAGATGGTCATTTAAAGAGAGGGCAAGAGCCCCGGATCTCTGGGTGGAGGCAGGAAAGTTCTCATGGGGGAAGCCTTTGAAGGAGGCAAAGGAGTCTGTCTGCCAAGTGGGTCCTGGAATTTGGAGCTCTGAGGGAAGAGAGGCCACCTAGTCCATCCCTGCTCTGCCTCTGGCAATCACCTGTGTGACCCTGGGAAAGAGACTTAAGTTCTGTGGGCCTCAGTTTCCTTTTTCTGTAAATAGGTGGGACCTCCAAGGTCCCCCTTCTAGTCTAAATCTGTGATCTCATGATAAATGGGGGAGGGCTGTGAAAGGAGACCCAGCATTATTAAGCTCCTTACTCATGATTATGAAGCTCCTACTATGCGCCAGAAACACAAGGATCATTTGGCCCTCACAACTCTGGGAGGTAGGGGCTATTAGGAAGCCCATTTTACAGCCAAGGACACTGAGGCAGATGTAAGTGATTTGCCCAGGGTCATACAACTTGTAAATGTTTGAGACTGGATTTAAACTCGGGTCTTCCTGACACCAGGCCTGGCGTGCTCTCTAGTGCCCCACCTAGCTTTTGCAGGCAGGGAAACTGAAGCCCACAAAGGTGCAGTGATTCCTTGGCACCCAGTCCATCACCTAGCACAGTACTTTGCACCCAGTGGCAGAGCCAGACTTTGGCTCCTGCCACTGAAGACCACGTTTTCCTCACCGGGCCACACTGCCCTTCTGCTGTGCACCAGGGTAACAGGGTCTGCCCACCTGCCTGGCTGCTGGCACCACTCCCTGCAGTCTCAGCTCTCAGGACGCTCTTTTTTTTTTTTTTTTTTTTTGGTGGGGCTTTGGGGGTTAAGTGACTTGCCCAGGGTCACACAGCTAGTAAGTGTCAAGTGTCTGAGGCAGGGCTCTATCCACTGCGCCACCTAGCTGCTCCTCTTGGGACACTCTTTCCCTAGTGGCCCCAGTTTCTCAAGGACAACCATTTTGTCAGGAGGAGGCCTGGTTTCACCATCTTTGTCCCATGGGAAGAGAATTTGGCTTCTTGTGTTATTGTTTTCCTTATTCCCTGTTTTTCTTTTCCTTAGAGAGAGAGAGAGAGAGACGGAGAGATGGATAATTTTCTTTTTGGCAGAGGGGGAGGTGTTTCTAATTTCTTTAAACAGTGTGTGTGTGTGTGTGTGTGTGTGTGTGTGTGTGTGTGTGTGTGTTTGGAGTGAAAGCGACAGAGGCAGAGATCTGAGAGGTGGCTCACTTCATAAATTGGACCTATTGTGTGCAAGGCACTTGCTTCCCTGGGCCTCTTAGCTCAGCTGTAAAATAAAAGTGAGGAGATCCCTTTAAAGGTCCCTTCTTCCTCTGGCTCTGTGGTCCTCTGTACCTCGCCCTTTGGGGATAAGGGTGAGGAGAACAGAGGACTTCATCACACGCCAGTGTCCCTTGTGTGCCTGGGAATGGCGAGGCCTTGCACGTTTCCTCTCTCCTTTGAGCCTCCCAGAAGCCCTGTGATGAGGGAGGAGGGGTGGGATTCTTGTTCCTGATTGACTGGAAGCCCCTTGAAGGCAAGCCTTGGTGCCAGCTCTAGGTGACTCGGCCTCTTGGGTCCCACTGCGGCCCCAAGCACCAAATGCCCCCGCCTCACGTGGTGGGTGTGAGAATCACTGGAGACATTACATATAACTTGGTCTGAGGTCATTAAAGCGGGGTGCGTGTGTGTGTGTGTGTGTGTGTGTGTGTGCGTGTGTGTGCGCGTGCGCTCAGGGGCCACTGGCTGCGACCTGCTCAGCCCTCGCCTGGGCTCGGCCCTGGGAGGGCTTAAGAAGTGCTTGTTGCACAGTTTTTATTCCTGTTTCCCAACATGGGTCTGCTTTCCCTGTGAATTGTTTAGTTTAGGAAGCTTTGGCTTCCCGGTGTCAGAGGCGGGATTTCAGCCAGGGTGAGGGAGGCCAGGGGCCAGGGAGCATGCTTAGTAGGTCTGCTTTGCCTCTGCCCCTGACCCGGAAGGTCTGGCTCCTCAGGGCAAGAAGGTGCTCCTGAAGCCGCCAGATTCAAACCCTCTATCCTGGATCGGGGAGCTGAGGCTCATGGGGAGGGGATACCCGCTGGGGTCTCATAACAGGGGCACCAGACATGGAGACAGCAGAGTCTGGGTTCACCCTCTCTCTGCCTCCATCTCCTCAGCTGTATGACGTGGGGTGGGGCTGCAGGACCACTGGGGTCCTCTCCAGCTTGTTCTCCTGCCTGAGGATAAGTGGTGGTGGAGCCAGGATCCGAACCCGGGTCCTTGAACCCCTTGCCTGAGGGTGAGCTGAGTGCCCTCTCCCTGCTCTGGGCCGCACACTGACCCTTGTTCTCCCTTCTCTCCTTCTCCTAGGACGTGGGGCTCCTGGAGTATCAACATCATCCCCGGGAGTATGCTCCCCACCTGTCCCCCGGATCGCTCGTCCAGCCCCAGCGCAGACGGCCATCCCTGCTTTCTGAGTTCCAGCCTGGGAATGAGAGGTGAGGAGGGGCTGGGGCTGGGGAGGGGGTTCTGGAGGGGGGCCCGGGGGTCACTGCTCTCCTGCCAGGCTGACCCCCCTCCTTCATGTGGGCAGCCTGGACCTCGAGCCCCTGCCCTGCAACTGAGAGCCTCCAAGAGCTGCCCAGGTCTTCCTGGGCCCCAGACCCTACCCGACGCTGGACCTGCTTCCTGCCATTTTATAGAGTAGGTGACTGAGGCCTGGAGGGGTTAGATGGCCTTCTCAGAGTCACATCAGTATCTGAGGTGGGATCTGCACCCAAGTCTTATCCTCTGCAGGCTCAGTTCAAGTCCAGCTTCAGACATTTACTAGCTGGGTGACCCTGGTCAAGTCCCCTAACGTCTGTCTGCTTGGAGGTAATAGCAGCAGCTGCCTTGAAGAACAGAGTGACACTTGTAAAAGTGCTTAACAGGAAAAAAAAAAAGAAAGAAAGAAAGAAAAGAAATTCAGCAGGGGCAGCTAGGTGGCACAGTGGATAAAGCACCGTCTCTGGATTCAGGAGGACCTGAGTTCAAATCCAGCCTCACACTTGACGCTTACTAGCTGTGTGACCCTGGACAAGTCACTTAACCCCAATTGCCTCACCAAAAAAAAAAAAAAAAAGAAAGAAAAGTGCTTAGCAGGATGCCCAGCACACAGTAGGTGCTTTATAGGTGCTTGTTCCCCTTCCCCTCTCTATCCCCTGCACTGTGCTGGGAAAGCCTCCTGAGGGTCAGGGGTCATGCTGGCCCCTCCACTGGCCTGGCAGTGACAGTGGTCCAGGTGATCTGCAGAAGGTGAACGAGAGCCGTAAATGCTGTGGTGGGGGCGGGTTGTTGGGAGAGGGCAGGTTCTGGGTACAGAGCAGGGCCTGAGGCCATAATGCCCCCGCCCCTCCTCTTTCCTGCTCTGCTGTCTTAGATGAGTCTTCCCTGAGCCGTCCAGGTGGCCCCAGGCAGGGCCTCCCTGACACTCATCACCTCTGTGCCCTCGGGTGCGTCATCTCGTCTCTCTGGGCTTTCCTCGGCCTGGGTTGGACTAGGCGGTTCTGAGTGTGGCGTGGGCGGGGACATCTTGGGACAGCCCCTTCTCCAGAGTTATTCCAGGCCTCCCTAAGTCCTCTGGGTCACTCATATAAAGTAGGCCTCTGGGACTTGGGCTTGTTCCTTTTAGTTGTGTCCTGGAAGGCCCCGTGACAGCCTATGGCTGGCCGCCTGCCCTCCCAGGCCTCCTCTCCTCCAGACATTCCTCCCGGCCCCTCCGGTTTGGTTGGGGGACTCTCACCTCCTGCCTTGAGCCCCCATGAAGTGCCCCCTCCCCCAGCCTTAGTCAGCAAGCTCCCCATTCCTGGGTGAATTGTTGACTCAGCCAAGGGCGGGGCGGGGGGGGGTGTGCTCACTTACTCACAAGCTGCTGTTTGTGGGGCTCATTTTCACAATAACTGTCATTTCCTTCTCCACATCTGGGGGTGGGTGGGTGTGTATTCTAGGAAGAGAAAATAGTAAGAGGGAAAGCACAAAGGCAGGAGGCCCGAGTCAGGCCTCTGAGGTATAGCCCAGTCTGGCTGGGGCCCCGGATGAGATAGGGCTGATTTTGCCAGATGCCTTTTATTCCTCCCTCTGTCTTATTGTTACCAGGGTTGGCTCTTTGGGAGTGACATGTGGTAAAGCCCAAAGAGATGAATAACATTTAAGAGGTCCTACAGGGGACCTTAGAAATGGCCCAGACTCCCTTGGGACAGAGGTTAGGTGGGCAGTGCTGCCAGTGTTGGGTCAGTAGAAACACCTACTACGTGCTAGGCCCTGAGGAGATAGACAGGAAAGAGACAGCCCCCGATCTCAGGAGAAGGACACGCTTTGTCCCATGATGCCCCAGCAAGCGTCCGAGAGAGGAGGGGGCATGGGGGGGCGGCGCCTTGCTGGGCTTCGGGCTTCTCACATAGCAACAGTTAAGTCTTACAGAGTCACCTAGCGATGACGGGAGGTGGGCTCCTCTGCTGCACACTGACCAGCTGCTGGCCTGACGCTGGCCCTAGGCGGGTGGGCAGGGGGCAGGTGAGGGGATTCCAGGCCACTCAGCACTTGCCCAGGAGCTTTGATGAGAGGGGGGGATGGTGAGGGCACCCTGGCATGGGGGCATTTGTCTGTCCATGACTCTGTGTGTCCATCTCTACCAGTGATGCTCTCTGCCCTCACAGCGGTGTTTCCGGTCCCTGCCAGTGCTGAATGTGCACATCCGTGTTATCTACTCATGGGTCCCTGGATGCCCAATCTAACGTGCTCTGTGGCCAGGGTGGGGGCGGAGTGAGTCTCTGTCTGGGAGCCTAGGAAGGGGGGGAGGGTGGAAAAGAACCTTGGCCCGGTGGAGGCTGGGAGGTTGGCTGGCTTCCCTCCCCTGGCACCAAGGAAGGTGGGAGGGTGGAGGAGGAAGGGAGGGCCCTTCCCAAGCTGTGAAAAGCTGGGTAAGACGCGAGCCCTGCAGCCTCCTTTTTCCCAAAACGAATGTGGGAAAATAACGAATGAAAGAACAGCTGGAGGCAGCTGGGTTCTGGCTTCCTGTGTCGGAGGAGATTTTTAAAAGCATGCTTTAGGTGGGGTTGTCCCCAGCCACTCTCCCCTCCTCCCGGCTCAGGCCAGCCAGAAGCCCTCCTTTGATCTGAGGCTGCCTGCAGCCTCCAGCAGAGACCTGCTCCCCCCTCCCTCCCTGCACCGGGGTGGTGGGGGCAGTCATGGAAAGAAGGCCGTGCTGGGACTCAGCCGCCCCAGCCCCAAGGTTGCCTTCCTTCCCCTGTGCCTCAGTTTACTCATATGTAGGCAGGGGAGGTCTCCTGGATCCCCTGGACCAGGACTCTCAGAAATAGTGGCCTGCTGGGGGAAGGCCAGGGGTGTCAGGGGATCCTGGAGCATCAGCAGCATCCAGGGTTCTCAAGGGAGCCTAGAAGGGAAAGTGCTCAGAGATCATCTCCCATGCACCCATTTCACAGATCAGGATTCAGGCGCTTGAGACCTTCCTCAGGAGTCCGGCTGAACCCCTCATTTGGCCGAGGAGGTCAGAGGCTCTTGGAGGTCATCTGGTTCAGCACTTACCATTTGACAGACAAGGAAACTGAGGGAAGGAGCCGGCCCCTTGACCCGTGTTCTCTGACTCATCTCCGTGCCTTTCCCACCAGACCGCATCTTCCCAAATAACTGGGCCCTGAGATCACCCAGGCCAGAGCCAGGTCATTTTCTTCCCTTTTAAAATATTTTATTGTTGCTCTTCAATTCATTTGTTTTTATGTTCTGGTTGTCCACCAGTGACTCCCTTTCCCAGTACCCAACACCCTCCTTTGTAGAACAAGGAACCGAGCCAAGGAATGCATCCTGGTGGCCGTGCCTGGAAGCCCACGGCTTATTCCACACCCTCCTCTGGTACTCTCGGCCAAGATGTAGGAGGCGTCGGGACCGCATTGATGCCTTTCTGGCTGTCAGACGTTCCCCTAGGCAGTGCAAGGCCTTGGGACCTGACTCAGAGGCCTAGTGTCTTTTGGGGTCGTTGGTTGGGTCCTCCTGGCTGGAGGGTGCATGGATGGGGAGATGCCCTTGGGCCTGGTGGCCCCTGGAAGTCCTACACGTGTGTCAGGAGGCTTTGGCCTCAGTGGTCCAGCTTGGGAGTTTCCATTAGAGCCCAAGGTTGAGGGGAGGAGAGCAGTCAGTCCATCAGTCAAGGCTCAGGTGTGCCAGGCACACAGCTTGGGTCTCTGTTCCTCCAGTAGGAGGCTCTTCCTATCTGGGGGTCACTGAAGGGGGCCTCTCCTGATCCCTCGCCTGCCTTTGCCCCCTGACCACTGAGGGTTGATGTGCTTTTCCTCCTTTTCTCTTTGCCTCTTCGTCTTGACCTTCCTTTGTGTCCGGTGCTTAGCACAGTGCCAGGCACGTGGGAAGCAGGCAGTGAAGACGATGGGAAACGAGGAGGTGCGGTGTGGACCCCCTCATGGGAGCGTTCGAGCAGATGGGATTTAGCATTCAGAACCCTGGGGAAGTCCCAGGGCTTTAGGGACAACCCCTCCTGTTACATAGAGACCTGCTGATGGGCCCAGGTCACCCAAGAGGTAAAGAGCCCAACCAGGCTTGTTGTCCAGTCATTTTTTAGTTGGGTCTGACTCTTCCTGACCCCATTGGGAGTTTTCTTAGCAGGGATACTAGAGTGGTCTGTCATTTCCTTCTCCAGCTCATTCTACAAATGAGGAAACTGAGGCAAACAGGGTGAAGGGACTTACCTGGGGTCACATACCTAGTAAGTGCCTGAGACTGAATTTGAACTTAGGTCTTCCTGACTCTAGGTTAGGTGCTCTATCCACTGGATAGGGAGATGTTATTTTGGAAAGGGGCCTTAACAAAAAAAGAGGGAAATTTCTTCAACTTTCCAAGGAATCAAAAAGTTGTTTTTAGAAAAAACTATTTGAATTTTCTTTCTTGGTTTTTTGTTTGTTTGCTTTTTCTGCAGGGCAATGAGGGTTAAGTTACTTGCCCAGGGTCACACAGCTAGCAGGTGTCAAGTGTCTGAGGCCAGATTTGAACTCAGGTCCTCCTGAATCCAGGGCCAGTGCTTTATCCACTGCGCCACCTAGCTGTCCCCCAAATTCTCTTTCTCTTAAATTCTTTTTTTTTTTTTTTTTTTTTGGTTTCTAGTTTTAGTGAGGGTTTCAACCAGACTGGTAATTTTATTCCTGTGGGTATCTCCTGGTGTGGAAGCTCCATGACTGCAGATTGGAGGAGGGGGCATGGGGGGGCGGCGCCTTGCTGGGCTTCGGGCTTCTCACATAGCAACAGTTAAGTCTTACAGAGTCACCTAGCGATGACGGGAGGTGGGCTCCTCTGCTGCACACTGACCAGCTGCTGGCCTGACGCTGGCCCTAGGCGGGTGGGCAGGGGGCAGGTGAGGGGATTCCAGGCCACTCAGCACTTGCCCAGGAGCTTTGATGAGAGGGTCACCTGGGACACTGACAGGCCAAGTGGCTCATGGCCAGAGTGGGTGGGTGGCGGGGCCCCTCTCACTGGAGGCTGGGTGGCCCTGTGTCAGGAGTGCTTCGGAGGCTCCCTCACCAGGCGTGGTTTGCACAGGGAGGGACCTTGGTGCCCAGCCCCTTCACTAGACAGAAGAGGAAGTGGAGTCTCAGGGAGGTTCATTAGACTGGCCCAAGGTCACTCGGGTAGCCAAGAGTCTGTTAAAGGTTTAATGGAGTCTGCCTTCTCCCATCTGTCGGCCCCTGCTGCTGCTGTGGCCCCTGCTGGCTCCTGTCACTCAAATCCATGTTCTCCCACTTTGCTTATGCTGTGCCGTCCCCTCAGGCAGTGTTCTTACACAAAAGGAATTTATTTCCTAGGAAAAGACTCCTATCTCACTAGTCCTCTCCCCTGCCAGGCCCTGCCTGGCATCTTGATTCTGGATTCCTCCTTTCCTGGAGAGAGAGAGAGGGAGGGAGGGAGGGAAGGAGGGAGAGGGAGAAAGAGAAAGGAGAGAAAGGGAGGGAAAGAATGAAAGGAGAGGAGCACCCCTCCTTGTTCTTCTGCTTTCATGCCCCCCAGATGGTCTGCAAAGGCATCGCCAGCCCTAACAGGCCCCTTCTGTCTGCTCTGGAGCCGACCTTGCTGCCCAGGGTCAGGGGAACCAGGACCCCTGGGAGTCCCAGGACCATGATTGGGCATCTTCCCTTTGGCTTAGCTTAATGTTTAGCCATTGCCTTGGATTCAAGGGGGGAGGGAACAGTTTTCATGACAGGCCCTTGGCCTGTGACCTACAGACTCTTTCTCCGCGAGGTGGGGTTCTGGGCACGACTCTGGCCTTGGTCTCTTCTGTCTTCTCTTTCTACACACTCTCTCATGGTTGAGTTCACCCCTCTGTGCCTCCCACCACCGATGACATTCAGATCTAAAGCCAGCCTCTTCCTCTCTCAGAGCCCCCATCCCACTGTCGCAGGGGCTTCCCAGCCATTTCATGGTAGTAAGTGCTGGGCTTGTGGCCAGCGGTCCTGGATTTGAATCCTGCCTCCACCTGTTGGATGTATGACCAGCAGCCACTCTCCACGCCTCAGTTTCTTTATTTATGAAATGGGGATATTACCTGTATTTAAATTTTAAATTTGGCGTCATCTTCATTCCTAAATATGTATCCAGCCCCCTAAAAAGCAGGGAGGGGGAAGGAAAACAAACCAACCCATCTACCAAGGGGAACTGGAAGTGTGGCGAGATTCTTCCTTCCAAGTCCCCACTGTCTGTAGGATCTGTGTATGATACTCTTCTCCAAACCCCTCATCTCCTAGAAAGAAGCCCACAGAAGTCAGCACCAAGAGCTAGGTTCTAGTCCTGTCTTTTCCCATCTCTGTGTGTCAGTGTCTATGTCTATTTCCCCTCTCTCTCTCTCTCTGTCATTGTCACTCACACTCACACACACACACACACACACACACACACACACACACACCCTGGGGCAGGTTGCTTTCAGTGTCCCAGGCAGCTTTGTCAGACACCGTAAGTGAGAGATTGAGATACTGAGCTGGCTGTGTGGAGGGACTTCTAATACCAGAAGTTCTCGCACACAAATGACATCTCCAGTCTGGGGACCAGCGCACCCCCAAGGTGGGGTATGAGAGGCACAGCCGGAGAAGCCCTGTAGTTTCCTGTCGTGGAGGGTGGTGAGGCTGCAGGGAGATCATCTCATGAAGACACAATAAGATCTCAGAGCTGATGGGTTTGAGGAGGGGCAGTGCTGGCGGTGTGTGGACCTGGGATTGTACTTATGTAGGGCACTTCTGCGGAGGAAAGTCTGCTGATTCCGATCAGTGTCTGTGCTAATTAAATTTTCTTTCCAATTAAAAAAATCCCTCCCCCCCCCAAGCCTTGGAAGGAGCGTGCCCAGGCTCGCTCAGACTGCTTTGCAGCTTCCAGGGCTGTCAAACCAAGGGCTGCAGCCATATAGATGAGAGGCAGGATTTGAACCTGGAGCCTGCTCACTCTTCTTCACAGCCGGTTGGCCCTACAGACTCTCCCTCTATCCACTCTTTTGATTGCTCCCTGCCATTGCATTGCTTTACCGTGGCCTCACGGGCTCTGTGTACTGTGACCCCCTGATCTCCCTGCCCTCTCCCGTCCAGCCCATCTGCTGCCCTGGAGAGAATGTCACCCCCGTGAGGCAAAGCCAGAGACAGAGGAGGCATCTCCGGCCCCCTCCCACACATGTTTCCCTGAGGACCTTTGCTCCCATCGTCCTCTCATGGAGAAGGTGTGTGTGTGTGTGTGTTGGGGCTCTGTCCTCTCCCCTTGGGTCTCCATTGCCAAGTCTCATTTGATCCCAAGTGCCCGGGGTTACAGTGGACCCCAAGCTAGGACTCCCAGTCTGGCCCAAACTTGAGTTTATAGATGAAACAGTTAAGACTCGGGGAGTTCATGTCTCCTGCCCCACTGGACGTCGGCGAGCCCCGATACCCTAACTCACAAGTGCTCGTTCAGCCTGAGAGAAATACAAATAGTTATTTACAGGCAGAAGGGACCTCAGAGGTCACTTAGTCCAAAACCTTCATTTGATAGATGAGGAAACTGAGGCCCAACAGTGGACAGTGACTTGTTGGCAGTAGCAGGCCAAAGACACGATCCAGGGCGATTGCCGTGAAGCCTTGGAACTCATGGGGCCTTATGTGGGGGCAAAGCCCCTGACACCAGTGCTGAGAGGGTGGCAGGAGCCCAGCGGGTGGTTTGGGTGACGCCAGAGCAGACCGATGGGCCTGTTTCCTGGACGCTGGGCGAGGGGGTGCAGGGGGACAAGTTCCTGTTTCCCAAAGCAGCTTTGATTCCTGACCTGGGAGGGAGGCTCACGGGGTGGCGGCTGGCCAGGTCACCATGGGAATGGCCCAACGGCCCGCACAGTACAGAAGCCTCAGTGGGGAGGGAGGCAGCGCCACAGCGCCCCCTCCCCACCCCCCATGGCCTGGTGCCTCGGCTGGGAATTTTCCTCCTTCTCTGTTACCTGAAGTGCCTGCCACGTTCTCCTTTGGGCCTGGGAATTGTACTGAATTTGGAGTTGTGGGACCGCCTAATCCAGCCCCCACCTCCCTGAGCCTTTGCTTGTGCATAGGATTCTGCCGGCTCTGGAAGGGCCTTTAGCTGGCCCTGGGTCCCCCACCCACCCATCCAGGTCAGCCTCATTTTACAGAAGAGGAAACTGAGGCCCAGGGGGAAGTGTCTTGCTTATGGTCACACAGCTAGGAAGAAGTTGAAGTGGGGGTTGAATTAAGGCCTTTTCACCCTAAATCCAGGGCTGTTTTGGAGACTCCCACAGTATCTCCCAGCTTGCATCAGGTGCATGCTGCCCCTCCCCCCATTCCTCAGGCCTGTTCTCAGAAGGCCTGAGCCCATAGTGAGCCAGGAAGCTGAGCCTGTGATGCTTTGAGAGGCAGCTGCAGGATGATGCTGGGGGAGGAAGGAGAGAAGGAGAGGAATTGCCTGGAGCTTGAGAGGGAGATTCCTAGAGTAACTAAGTCCTAGCAAAGACCCTGGTCCCAGGCCGAGCACCCCCTGCTCCTGGCAGAGGCACCCCCCCCCCCCGCCAGGCAGATGAGTGGGGAGTGGGGGGGCGAGGGTGGAGGAGGGCCCATGTCCTTTCAGCCCTCGGACCTCATTCTCTGGCCTCCTCTAGCCTGGGAAGAAACAAGGTCTTCCCACCCATGACTGTTGGGAGCTGGGAAGGAGCATCTGGTCTAGCTCCCCGCCCCAGAGGGGGAGTCATGGGAGGGGTGCGGGCACAGCTCTCCTGGCCTCCTCCCATCACTGCTGAGAACCCTCCAGGCTCTTCTGAAGGCTCTTCATAGGGGTTTTAAACTCCTACACCCACCCCATCCGCTCAGAGAGTTCTTTTATTTGTTGAATGGGGGCGGCAGGGGTACGAAAGGAATCCACTGGGTCTGCAGGAAACAATTTACCAGTGTTGGTCATGAGATTGATTCTCTCTTAGTAGATGTAAGGACGCATCTATATTAACAGATGCAAAGGGTGTAGAGGGTGTGTCTGTATTAGCAGATATAAGGCCTGGGAGGGAGGAGACATGTAAAACACATGTAAAACTCAGGAGCTAGGAGTGCATCTATATTAACATGTTTAAAGCTTGGGAGGTAGGGCTGCATCTATATTAGCAGGTGTAAAGCTTGGGAGATGGGAAGCATCTACATTAGCAGCCAAAGCTTGGGAGATAGGGGAGCTTCTACCTTGGCAGGTATAAAACATAGGAAATAGGGGTGCATCTATATTAGCAAATATAAAGCTTGGGGAGTAGGGGAGTCTTCCCTTCCTCCTTCCTCCCTCCTCCTTCCTTCCTTCCTTCCGTTCCTTCCTTCCCCCCTTCCCTCCCTTCCCCTCCCTCTCTGTATCTATAACCCAATGACCTCATTGGACATTCAGTGTACTAGGTGCCCTCCTCAATTTTACCCCATATATGAGAACTCTCCTGGAGCCCATGGGCTCCCCACCAGTTAGTGTCCAGCCCTCCCTCGCTTTCACACATTCCCAGGTGATGTCCTTTACTCCTGTTCTTTGGAGTGGGTGCTATGTCCTTACCTTGTGTATGGTGGTTATTTTTTATTATTTAGATCAATCAACCATTCATCAAATATTTATGAAGTGCCCACTATGTGTTAGGCTCCATGAAAAGCCTTGTGATTTGTCTTTCCCTCCCTCCCTCCTTCTTTCTTTTCTTTCCCTTCCTTCCCTCCTTCTTTCTTTTCTTTCCCTTCCTTCCCTCCTTCTTTCTTTTCTTTCCCTTCCTTCCCTCCTTCTTTCTTTTCTTTCCCTTCCTTCCCTCCTTCTTTCTTTTCTTTCCCTTCCTTCCTTCCTTCCTTCCTTCCTTCCTTCCTTCCTTCCTTCCTTCCTTCCTTCCTTCCTTCCTTCCTTCCTTCCTTCCTTCCTTCCTTCCTTCCTTCCTTCCTTCCTTCCTTCCTTCCTTCCTTCCTTCCTTCCTTCCTTCCTTCCTTCCTTCCTTCCCTCCCCTTCCCTCCCCTCCCCTCCCCTCCCCTCCCCTCCCCTCCCCTTCCCTCCCCTCCCCTCCCCTCCCCTTCCCTCCCCTTCCCTTCCCTTCCCTTCCATTCTTTCATTCACTCTTTCTTCAGTGACAGTTAAGTTAAGTGACTTGCCCAGGGTCACACAGCTAGTAAGTATCAAGTGTCTGAGGCTGGATTTGAACTCAGGTCTTCCTGAATCCAGGGCCGGTGCTTTATCCACTGCGCCACCTAGCTGCCCCAGTCAGTATTTCTTAAGCACCTACTGTATACCAGGCTCTCTAAGTTCTGCCCTCTAGAAGCTCCCAGTCTAATGAGGTTGAGGTGAGGAGGGATGGTCTTCCAGGCACAGAGATAAGAAATGGAGGACAGAGGAAAGGTCACTTTGATGGGGCTGGAGAGCTCGGGAATGGCCTGATATGAGGATTGAGAAGAGATCTAAAGGAGGAGGATTAAAAAGCCATTTTTATATACTGTGTGCCGCTATACCATGCTAAGCACTTTACAGATCTTCTCCCGTTTGATCTTCACAGCAACCCCAGGATGTGGGTGCTGTTATTGTCCCTGTTTTTCAGATGAGGAAACTGAGGCTTTGAGAGGTTTGGTGACTTGCCCAGGGTCACACAGCTACTTAGTATCTGAGGCTGTATTTGAACTCAGGGCTTCCTGACTCTAGACCCGGCTTTCTCATCCACTGCCGTACCCACCCAGCTGCCCCAAAGGCCAAACAAAGGAGGGAGATAAAGAGGGAGGGAGGGGTTGTGGTGGTGGTGGTGGGGGCACACAAAAGGAAATAGAGAAGACATATTGACTAATTTGGTGATGTGTCTTGGAGCCAGGAGACCTGAATTTGAATCCTGCCTTAGATCTGTGCTAGCTTTGCCATGCTAGGCAAGCCACTTCCCCTCTACCTGCCTCAGTTTCCTCCTCTGTAAAATGGGGATAATGATAGTACCTGCCTCCCAGGGTCTCCTTCAAGTGCTCTGTGAAGGCGAGCTGTTTTTAGAGCCCTCACTCTAAGAACTAGGTTGAGAAGTGGGTGCTCTTGGGTGAGTCACTTCCTTTCCTGGCTCAGTTCCCTGGTTTACAAAAGGAGGGAGCTGGCCTTGGTGAACAGTGGGTCAGGGGGACATATTTCTTGTCCTGGTAAAGCTTCTAAACAATTAGAATTGCCCTGAGGTAGGAGTGGGGGTGGGGGGTGTTCTGCAGCACTAACAGAGAAGGACAGAAGGTCACGGCACCTGGGAGGTTGTCCAGTTAGTCCAAGCCCCTCGTTTAACAGCTGAAGAAACTGAGGCTGAGACGTTGTCTGGGATTTGGCCAGGATCACATCCATAGGCCCTGGGGGCTTGGGATTTCACACCCAAATCTTCCTCTGCCCCCTGAGTTACAGGTGCTGGTTAGGACGGGGCCGCGGCCTTCTGATCACCGGCCTCCAGGGTGGATCAGAGGCGGGTTCTCTTTACTTTCATGTGGTCATTTGGGTGTCCTGGTGGCCTTGGACACCGTTTCCAAGAGCCTCTCGAGCCTGGTCAGTAAGAGGCAGTTTACAACATGTTTGGATTGATGGAGTTTATTTTTGCATTAACTCCATGTCACAATGTCCCCTCCCCTCCCGCTGCATCCCCACGAGCCGCCCCAGTGACAGAGGATAAACCCCAGACCCATACCAGTGCTGCAGGGTGAAGCAGTGCCGCAGCCCCAGTGCCCGCGTCTGCAGTGAGAGGGCAGGTGCGGGAGAAGCTCAAACCAATTGACCCACAGCGTCTTCTGTCTCTGCCTCAGGTCCCAGGAGTTACACCTGCGGCCAGAGTCCCATTCTTACCTGCCTGACCTGAGCAAATCTGAAATCGAATTTATTGAGACGAAGAGGCCTCGGCTGGAGCTGCTACAGGAGCCGCTCCTTCGGCCCTCGCCCATGCTGGCCCAGCACGGGGGGACAGAAGACCTCTCCAAGGTAAGGGGAAGACCCCCCCACCTCAGCCCCACGCGTCCTTATTCTGTGCCGTTGCCTCCCTGATGGGAGTCTCTGCCTGGGATTGTAGGCAGACGTCTGCTTCTCAGACCTTCACTTCTGTAAGAGCCTGTTGGCTCCCCCGTTGTCATCTGCCCATCCACTCATCTGACTTCCCGCCCTTCCACTGTCCATTTGTCCATTCAGGAGTCTGTCTGTCTTTTGGTCCGTTTGTCATCCTACTGTCCATCCATCAGCTTTTCATCCTTCCATTCATCTTCCTCTTCCTGTTCATCCATTCATTTGTCCATCCACCCATCTATCCATCTGTCCTTCTGTCCATCCATCCATCCAAATGTCCATCTTTCCCTTAAAAAAGAATTTATTTAGCACCTACTGTGTGGTATACATAAGCATCTTAAGTACAAGGGACTTTTCCATTTTCTCTTTCTGTCCCTAGTACCTAATATGATGCGGGGCACATAGTTGGCACTCACTAAATTCTTTTGGTATTGAATTCAGGGCAGGGGGAAGGCAAACCCAGACTTTGCCTGGGAGGAATTAGGTGGGAAGATAAGATTTTTTAAAAAATACACACATGTACGTGTGTGTGTGTGTGTGTGTGTGTGTGTGTATGTGTGAGAGAGAGAGGGAGGGAGGCAGGAGAGAGCAAGTTTCTAGGCAGAAAGAAAACCAATCACACTCCTTTCTGACAGTCTCATCCGTGGCTCAGGGGCAGAGCGTCGATGGTAATTATAAGTGACATTTATATGGCGCTTTAAGCCGAGCAGATCAATCAGTCAGTCAGCATGTGCTGATGAAGGGCCTCCCGTGTGCCAGGCAGCGTGCTAAGAGGGGAAGGGGAAGACACAGGGAATTTGACAGTCCTCACGTTTCATGGGTGGACACGCGCATGCCCCCCACTCCACTTGGCCACATGTGTGCGAATGTATGGATGTGTGTGTGTGTGTGTGTGTGTGTGTTTAGTCCAGGGGGTGTAGGCCCTGCGCCTATGTTATGCACTGCTAGTGCATTCAGCAGAGTGAATGGGCACTTAGTGACTGGGCAAGTCGACTTACTGTGTCCCGGGCCTCAGTGTCCACAACTATAAGATGGGCACAGTAAGAGCTCATGCGGCCCAGGGTGGTTGTGATGATGTTTGGAAAGCGCTTTGCTAGCTGTTACTGTTTGTTGCTGTTACCATTCCTTTGAGTTAGCATGTGTGTGGAGCAAACCTGGGGCAGCTAGGGAAGGGAGGGCCCTGGTGTGCTCATGGTGGGAGGGTATTTGAGCCCCATTTCGGGGGAGGGGGATTTCACCCGCATCTTCTCATTTGGTCCTACAACCCTGAGGACCAGGGACTGTTGGCCCCATCTTCCATTTCCCTGCAGATGCGTCTTACCTTTGCTGTGCCCAGCTGCCTCTCACAGTACCAGGCAGTGGGAAGGATGGGGCCCCTTGGAGTGAGAGGCCTCTCTGGGTGGGTCCATTACGGCCCCTCCCCCTTTGCTTGTCCATCTTGCAGTGTGTATCACCCTCCCCACCTCCACCCTCGGCCCCTCGATCAGGGAGAGCTTCGGGATGCGTTGGTACCACCTCTTTCCTAATTGATGCTGGCCTTGGCTGAAAGAGTGGATGTTCTGGGCCGCCTCCCACTCTGGTCATTAGCCACATCAGTGCTGCTCCTTGGAGAGCCGGGGAGCTTGCCTGGTGGCTCTCGCCGTCCCCGCTAATTACGTTTCCCTGCGGTGTGACTCTAAGCTGCCAGGCGCTGCCTGCTTTCTCTTCCCCCAGCCCCAACTCAGGCCCCCAGCCCCTGGTAGGGAGGAGGAGAGCCCAGGGGAGCAGTGATTCAGAGCTGGCCCCTGGCAGCATTGGACAGGGGATGTGCCCTCCGTGAAGGGTCCTGTGCTTGGCCGAGGGACAGAGAGACAGCGTGTGGTGGTGTGGCGGGAAGGGAGGCTGCTTGGCCATTGGGATGAGTTGGGTGTGGAGATGGGAGACTCGAGTTCTAATCCTAGTTCTGTCCTGAAGCAGCCTTGCTGGCCCAGATAGCCCCCATCCTCAGCTTCCTCCTCTGGGAAATGAGGGGACTTGTGTCCCGCCTTCAGTCCCCTCCAGCTTCAGCTCTGTGATCCGTGACATGGGCTAAGAGGGGATGGGGAGAGCTGGGGAGAGCTCGGCTCTAGCTGGGGCTCAGGTGGGGCACTGCCCGGGGTCTTGGTGTGGCAGGGCACACCAAGGGCTCTCTCTGAGCATTTGCAAATCCTTCCCTTCTGGAGCTCGCTTTGAGCCCATCGTCCTTGGCAGATGACGGGGATTCCTGCTTTGTCTCTGTTCTCCCCACCTTGAGGACCCCGGTGCCTTTCTGGGATGGGGGTGCCCCCTTCCTTGGTGAGATGAGGAGACTGTCAGGCTGGATACTGCACCCCGGGAACAGCTCTGACCTTGATTCCCAAGGAGTGGGGCCCTGGCTGGGCAAGGAGCCAGCCCCAGGAGGGCTGTTGACTGCAGCTGGCTGAGGCTGAATGGGTGACATTAGCCAGCCGGGCCCACCCGCTACCTTGCCAGGCCTTGATCTGACAGTCAAATGAGGGCTTGGCTCCCCCAACCTGGGTCCATGCCAGGGCCTTGCTGAGGCAGCAGGGAGGGGGTAGCATCGGGGTTGTTGTCCTGAGGGTTGGTGCAGGTGCCCAAGGTCAGCAGGATCCTGGAAGCTGCTGGTAGCAGTAATGGTGTGCCTGCTGCACCGGGCCAGGATGTGCTCCCAGCTACGGCAGAGGTGTTAGGGCTTCGGGGCTTGCTCTTTGTCCTCTGACCCTGTTACTCCTCTCCCCAGTCCAATGCCCTCCAAGTGCAGGCCCTGAGTTAGGCACAAAGGGAGAGTGAGGAAGAGAGAGCGTTGCATGGTCCAAAATCACGCCCTCCCGGCTTGTCCCTTTCTTTGAGGCACTTTGGGAGAATTGAGTGTAAGATCGCTGAGGGCAGGCCCTGTGTCATTTTTCTCCCCTCCTGGCATCTAGTCTAGAATCTTTTCGTTTGTGGATGGTGTTGCCACAGTGCCAAGTGAGAAATCTCTGCAGTTTTAGCTGGGACGTTCCTTGGGCAGCAGCCCGCCACCTGGCCCACTTGTTGGGTTTGCTGTGACTTGTCTAGACTGTACCCTCCTTGAGGGCAGGGAGGGTTTGGGTTTTTTGGTCCTTATATCCTCAGCACCTGACACAGGTCACTGCGCATTGTTTCTGGACCTTTCACAAAGCTTGTTGGATTGGATTGGACAGGCTTGGTGGAGGAGGGCTGTGGTGAGATCTAGTATGCAGTAGGAACCTAATTGATGTTTGTAGCATTGAATGGAATTACCTATAGTCAGTGTGAACCTTATTTTACAGAATCCTGCAGTATTTTTCTTAGCCCCTGCAGGAGTTACTAGGTCCCAAGTACAGGTTGCTGGCAAACAGAGCAGTGCCTCAGAGCCCTCAGGAGTTGACCCTGCATTCTCTCTACCATTTTGTGAAAGCACATTAGGTCTGAGATTTCACATATTTCACACCTAGCAAATTGGCAAAGAGGACACAAAATGGGAATAGCCAGTGTTGGAGAGGCTATGGAAAGGTAGCCACACTTGTACATTGTTGGTGGAGCTGTGAATTGTCAGGCAGTTCTATAAACAATTCGGAATGTCAACTCTTCCGGTTCTGCTCACTTCACTAAGCATCAGCTCATGCAAGTCTTCTCAGGTTTCTCTGAAATCTTCCCCTTCATTGTTTCTTACAGCACAATAGCGTTCCCTCATAGCCACCTACCATGACCTGTTCAGCCTCTCCCCTATTAATAAGCACCCCCTATGTTTCCATGTCTTCTCAAAAACCATGGTGTCAGACAGAGCTACTAAACCACTGTGAAAGTGAGGGGGTTGGAAAAGATATACTCTCTTTTCTTTTCTTTTTCTTTTTCTTTCTTTCTTTTTTTTTTTTGCGAGGCAATTGGGGTTAAGTGACTTGCCCAGGGTCACACAGCTAGTAAGTGTCAAGTGTCTGAGGCTGGATTTGAACTCAGGTTCTCCTGACCCCAGGGCTGGTGCTCTATCCATTGTGCCACCTGGCTGCCCCAAAGATGCACTCTCAGGTCCCTTCCAGCTCTCTGTCTATAGAATTGGTGGTCTGACAGCTTCAGGGCTGCGAGGGGGTTCAGTCACTAAAGTGCTAGACTTAGGTGGAGTCTGGAGACCAGAATTCAAATCCTACACCTAATACTTCCTGGCTGTGTGACCCTGGACTAGTCACCTCACTCTGCCTCAGTTTTTCTCATGTATAAAATGAGCATCATACTAGTGCCTACCTCATAGGGTTGTTGACTGAATCAAGTGAGATAAGGCATGTGAGGTGCTTTGCAAACCATAATGCATTTTATACATGAGAATTATTATGATTATCATCATATTATTACTATGATATTGGCGACATGGTGGTGAATTGCTTGGCCACCCATCTCAGGCCTCAGAAGCGGTGTGGTCTATATTGAGACAGAAAGGCCCATGGCGGGTGGTGTCTTTGTATATCCTGAGCAGAGGAGGAGAGTGGACCCAGAGCGGAGCGAGAGCCCTCATTTGTATGGCGGAAAGACCACTGGCTGGGGAGTCATAGAACCTGGTTTCAAATCCTGCTCTTACTACCTGTGTGGCCTTGGGCAAGTCATTTCCCCTCAATGGGCCTCAGTTTCCCCCTCTGTAACATGAGGGGATTGGGCCAGATGCCCTTGAGGGGCCTTTCTGACTTTGGCTCTTTGGTTTGGCCATCTCACCATTGCCTGTGGGGAGACTGAGGCTTGGATCCCTCAGCTTGGAAGCGGCCCAATCTGTGGCCTCAGACACACGCCCACTGCAGCTCTCGGGAGGACATCAGGCAGGAGCGTCCGTCCCTGGCCCTTGTGGGAAGAAGGTGGGTGGGCTGCAGGGGTCATGGCGAGCCAGCCTTCCACCTGGACAGAAGGCCTTTCTTTGTCCTTCCCTCTGGCCTCTGGCATGCGTCCAGATCATTTCCCTGGGCTGTGGGGAGCCATTCGGTGCCCATTCTGCAGCTGTCCTCGCCCCCTGCCCGACGCAGTGGGGCAGTGCCAGTGCCAGGGGAGGCTTTGAAATGCAGATGGGCTGACTGCTGGGAGGATCTGAGATGCGCCCCCCCCCCCCCGCGCCAGGCGGGGTGTCTGGCTGTGCGGGGGCCCCCCCCCCCCAGTGTGCACAGGCAGTGGGCTGTCTCTGCAGCTCCTTATCCCCTGGGCGTCCCCCAGAATAGGAAGCTGAGGCCAGAGAGGCTGATGTCATTGAGGCAGGCCATTAGCAGTGGAGCCGATGCTTCTGGCTGGCTCCCCTGACTTGGCGGGCACTGTTCCCGCCATGCCATGGGGTCGATGCCATTTCAGAGAAGAACAAACCATGAAACACTTAGTGAGCACTCACGTCTGTGACTCAGGCCTGGGTTCAAAGTCTGCTTTTCCCAGCCGTTGTCCTTGTGGCCTTAGACAAGTCATCTAACCTTGATCTGAGCATTAAAGGGTTGGACTCGTTGCCCTCTTGGGTCCCTTTCAGTGGGTCTAGGAGCCTATGAACACTTAACTACCTGCTTGATCTAGGAAGTGGGCCTCAATTTCCTCATTTGTACAATGGGGGTTGGACTGGATGGCTTCGGGGCTCCCTCCAGCTCTCGGCCCATGGCGCCTGCCTGTCATAGCTGACTGGTGGGGATGTACCCGTCCAGGTGCAGGGCACATGGGACAATTAAAGAATGACATAGCCGATATTACCCAGAGGGCATTACACGGCATCCCTGGCATGAGGAAACCGAGGCAGGCCGAGGTGAAGTGACCTGGGGTCACGTGGCTTGGTCAATGTCTGAGGCTGCATTTGGAGTAGCTAGTTATGACCCCAGATTTTCCTGACTCCAAGGCCAGTACTCTGTCTGCTAGACAGACGTTAGGGTGTCCATTTTACAGTTGAGGAAACTGAGGCAGCTAGAAGTTAAGTGACTTGCCCAGCACCACACAGCTAGGTCAGATGTGGGTAACTGCAGCCATGAAACTGAAAGGTGCTAGCTCCTTGGTAGAGAAGCTGCAGCCAATCTGGACAGTGCGCTAAGAAGCAGAGACGTTGCCCACCCACAGAGGTCCATGGAGTCCGGTGTGTTTGTCCAGTAGCGACGTAAAGCTGCTCCACAGCATCGATGCTTAGGAAATGTGGCGCCAGAGATGACTCCTGAGGGTCCCCCGATGGCAAGGACAGTGAATCCAGGCTCTTCTCCGGAAGGTCAAACGCTGAGGCTGAAGTACTTTGGCCATGTAGCGAGGAGATGGGGCCCGTCGGGAAAGACCCTGACGGTGGGGAAGATGCTGATGTTGGAGGCAAAAGGACGAGGGGACGGCCATGGAGGAGATGGATGGACAGTGTCATGGAAACAACCCCCCTGAGCTTGGACGGACTTTGGGAGATCGTGGAGGATGGAAGAGCCTGGTGTGCCGTGGTCCATGGGGTCACCAAGAGCTGGATGTGATTGAGTGACACATTAGACAAAGGATTTGAACCCAGGCCTTCTGACTCCAGAGTCAGGTTCTTTCCCTGTACTACCACATTGATCCATTTTACAGAAAAGGATACTGAGGCTCAGAGACTTAAGTGCTTTCTTTCCATGCTCAGGGTAAGAGCTGTGTGGTGCCAGTGGGTGGAGTGCCAGGCCTGGAGTCAGGAAGACTCAGGTTCTGATCCAGACTCAGATGCTTCCTAGCTGTGTGACCCTGGGCAGGTCCCTTAACCTGAGCGCCTCAGTTTCTTCATCAGTAAAAAGGATATACTGATAATCTCTACCTCCCAGGGTTGTTGCAAGGATCAGATAAGGCAGTGTTAGCATAGTCCCTGGATCCCAGTAGGCACCCCCCCACACACATGTGTGCACACACAGACGTGCACACAGCACATGCACACGAGCACACACATGCACACATATACACACGCATGTACACACACATGCTAGCTGCTACTGTTGTTGCTAGGCATAGAGGCAGGATTTCCACCCCAGCTGGGCCTCCTGAACCAGCTCTTTGAATATCGACTGGAGGCCTCTCCCCTGGTTTCCCTGAAAGGTGAGGATACTTGGATCTGGAGGGAGAGTTGTGGCAGCCAGCAGCAGGCCTGGGGGAGGGACGCCACCAGGGGAGGGGGTGTCTGTGCCCTCCTTTCCCAGCCCCCAGCCCTGCCACCTCTGGGCCTGTCTGAGAGGGGCTGGGGTGGAGGGGGACAGAGAGTGGTTGGGGGGGCTTTCCCTCACTGCAGGAAGGAAAGCCGGTGGTGTTACCATGAGCTGCCCTGAGGTTTGGGGTGGGGGTTGGGCTCATATTCCTGGGTTTGTTGGGGATGGAGGGTCCCATTGACTGTGAAGTGGGGATGTGTGTGAAGAATTCCCAGTGCATTCCTGGGGGGTCCTAGAGTCACAGGGGCTTTGGCCAACCCTCTGGTTTTACGGATGGGGAAACCAAGGCACAGCGAGGGGAGGAGTGAGTCAGGTTCATAGTTGTGGAGAGAGCAGGGACCTCAGAGGCCTAACACTTGTTTTACAGGTGGGGAAACTGAGGCAGAGAGACCTGAAGTGATTTGCCCAAGGTCATGGTTAGTGCAGAATTTGAACTCAGGCCTTGGACCATATTTGATTTTTCCATTGTGCCTACTGTGCCAGGCAGATTGTAAGCTCCAAATACATATTTGTTGAATTGGGTGGGGAGGGGGTGAGAGTGGGGCTGTTGACTCGCTCCCCATGCCCTCCTTCACCCCTATCTCCCTCTCCCAGGTGTGTGTGGGAGAACAGAGGAGGGGCCAGGTGCAGGCAGTGCCCCCTCCCTCCTCTGGAGATGGGGGTGCGCTCAGCCTCCCCACAGCCTGAGCAGGAAGGTCGATTCAGGACAAGCTTCTCTCTCTGCCTCCTGCCTAAGGCAGCCCTCCTCTTGGGCAGATCCAGGCTCCCCAGGGGTTGGCAGCTGGCTTTCAATGGAAGGAAAGTGCAGAATGTGTGAGTCTGGGGAGGAGGTGGGGGATCACTCCTGCCCCGCCCCGTGGCCTTGTCTGCACACACCTGTTAGAAGGGGCCCTGAGGGCTGGGCCCAGCCCAGGGCCTCCTGCTAGGAAGCCCTTAGGAAATATTCCTTGTCTGGGTGTTGAGACCCAGCTGAAGGACCTCCTCACAAAGGGCTGCTCCAGCCTTGTCTAACTTTTGAGGATCCCGGTGTGAGGTCAGAGGTCACAGGCTTCCTCTGGACCACAGCTGGCGCTGCTCACGGCTGCCCCTGCCCCAGGGGGCCAAGCAGGAGGGAAGATGAGTGAGGGAGTGAAGGTCCAGGAGGGCCCCAGCTCTGGTCTTCTGTCAGTCATTCAGATGTTCCTGTGCACAAGGGGCCTGCTCACGCTCTCTGTTCACCCCAGTACAATGTAAGCTCCTCCAGGGCCTAGCACAGTGCCCGTTGGCTGGGCCCCAGAGGTAAATGGACTTGCCCAAGGTCACTCGGCCCATCAGCACACCCTCCCCCCCCACGGCCCCTGCTTCCCAGCCACCTGGCCCCCCTGCCTGTAGCTGAGAAGGCCCTTTTCCTCAAGGTGTCCTTGACGGCTGAGGATGGGCTACTGCAGCCTCCTTCCTGGGCTCTGTGTTTCTGGGGGAATTGGGAGGAAACCCAAGGCTCCGGGATCAGGATGGAGCCATGGGGGGGAGGGGTGTTCTCTCTCCGAGCCCTCCCCCCCCCCCATTTCCCTTCCTCTTTTCCCCCTTCAGTGTGGCTGCCTGCCGGGCTAGCAGAAGTCAGATTTATTTATTTGTTTAATTAATGTGAAAGCCACCCTCCCCCTTACAAGCACTCACCTCCCTAAGTGCCCTGAGTGTCCCAGGTTTAATTGTGGCCTCTCTGGGCCTCATCTGAAAAATGGGGCCCGTGACCCCTTTCCTGCTTCCCTCTCAGGGCCGTGAGTGAGGCTCAAGGACTGGTGGGATCTGGCCCAGGGGGCGGCTGAAAACGGTATCAGAGCGGGCGCAGAGGAGTTTGCTGGCTGTGGAGCCTGAGATCCGGCTCAGAATGTTTTCTCTCTCCCTTGCGTGTCCTTGGGCATCACTTCAGGGCCCAGGGCCTCCATAAGGGGAGGAGGTTGGGCCAGAGTCTCTGAGTCCCTTCCAGAGCTAACCTCCCTCTCTGGGACTCAGCGGGGTTTGAGAGGCCCCTCCCAGCTCCAGGTCTTCCATGGTGTATGAAGTGACTTCATTTCCTCGGCCTCTGTAAAGTGAGGGGACTACACAAAAGAGGCCTCTGAGATGCCCGGCCGCTCTCAGCCTGTGATCCCCTCCTCCCCCTCCCCAGTTTATCTCCAGAGGAGGGATCAGGCAGCTTTCTCTCCGGCTTTCCATGTGTCTAGCATCGTGCCCACCGTGTCCTCCCAGAAGGGACCTTGCCATTGCCCGCCTTTGGGCGCTTGCGTTTTATTACCATCGTCATCATCCCGGGCCCCTGGAGCTGGGGAGAAAGCCGGTGGGGCCCTGGTGCCCCAGGGCTTGCCTCAGACTCAGGGGAAAACTCCAGTCATTCCTGTGGCGGCTTGAAGCCTTCGGGGCTGGGGTTGGGGCCGGCAGCCTTTCCTGGGCGGGCCACCCATCCTCACTTCTTTGGGATGGGAGTCCCTTCTTTACGGAGTCCATACCAGCAGAGCAGGTCATGAAACGCCTTTCTGTGGTGGGAATCCCACCTGCCCAGTACTTTATGTTATCATGTGGGAGCCGGGGTTCTGTGGAAACGATTCCCCTCTAGACGAAGTTGGAAAATTTTAGGAAGGAAATAGATTTTTAAAATTGCTGTTGACACATGTAGGTTCTTTGGGGCTTCCCTGGTGGGACCATTCCCCACATTGATGCAAATGGGCCTGGCTCTGAGAGCCAGGCAGGGTCTGACATGAGAAGCCCTGGCTTTGGCGGCCTGGCCTCGGACCCACCTCACATCCTGCCTCCGTCCATCACTCTACTCGTGACCTCCTTGAGCATGAGCCTTTACTACCCCAAGCCTCAGTTTCCCCATCTGTCAAATGAAGGGCTTGGCCTCTAGTTAGCATTTATGCAGCGTGGTAAGGTTGGAGAAGCACTCTGCAGACAGTGTCTCATTTGACTCCCCAGCCACCCTGAGAGGCAGGTAATGTTATTATTCTTGCTTTAGGCAAATAGGATTAAGTGACTTGCCCAGGGTCACACAGCTAGGAAGTGTCTGAGGCTGGATAATAATTGACACAGGAAAGGCACCAGAATTAAGAGAGATTGAGGTAGTATCAGTCATGGGATCACAGAAGCTGAAGGCTCAGAGGCCCTCTGGTCCAGCGTCTTACAGATGAAGAAACTGAGGCTGAGAGACCTTAAATATCCGAGGCCACACAGCTATTAAGTGTCACACTCTCTCCAAGGTCCATTTCCTGAATGGACGACCCATTATCTAGAGAGTCAGCCTGGGGTCCCATAGGCCCTGGGTCGAAGTTCTTTCTCTGCCCCTTATGGGTGGTGTGGCCAGGCACGACTCTAGTAGAAGGTCAGTGGTTACCAGCTAATTGGTGACCTTTATCTGCTAAGGAAATTTCTGCCACTGGGAAGTCCCCCCCATTCAGACCCTCAGACTAAATGAGGTCAGTGTACAGATGGGGAAACTGAGGCAGCAACAGGGGAAACCCCCCGGACTAAGGCGAGGCAGCCCCAGCTGCTGTCCCATCAAGGGCCTCCTCCCGTGTCCTCAGCCTGCTCTGGTGACCTTGGGCTCCATCCCCAGCCAGGGGAAGCCTGTCCTCGTCAGGGTGAGTGCACCAGGATATCAGTTTAATTTGTTTCCCACCCCCATTCTCTTGCAATGACATGAAAATGCCTGTCCTTTTCCAAGCCACATCTACATTAGCTCATTAACGAGCCATCCCCAGCTGCTGCTCCGGGTGAGGTCAGCCTGTGTGGTTATCACTGTGCCAATGAAGGGAGGCCAGGCCACCCGCTTGCTCGCATGCCCCTGGACAAGTCACTCAGCCTTCTGGCATCCCCAGGCAGCACTCTGAGATGGTGAATTAGTCGGTCAGCAGACATTTCTGAGTGTCTGCCCTTGTATGGATGTTCTTATTAGATCCTTGCAGCAATCCTGGGAAGCTGGTGCTTTTATTATCCCCATTTGACAGATGACGAAACTCAGGCCAACAGAGGTGAAGTGACTCGCCCAGGATCACGCAGCTAAGTGTCTGAGGCTGGATTTGAACTCAGGTCTTCCTGACTCCAGGCTCTACCCACTGTCAGGGAGGGAAGAGATGTAAGGTGTGAGGAGACTGGAAAGTGTGTGTGTGGGGGGGGGGCGCGGGTGCTGAAGGACTTCAGGTGCAGCCATACTTCCATTGTGTTTGGTGCTCGGGTGACAGGAGCCACTGCAGGTACTGAGCTTTAGGGTGATCACGTGGGCACCGGGGGTGGCAGGGATGGATGGCAGTGTGAGCCCAGTCCAGGACCCTCCCCACAAAGAGGGGGCACAGAGAGGTGGAGAAGACCCAGTGGAATGAACAAAGGAATGAATGAATGAATGAATGAATGAATGAATGAATGAATGAATGAATGAATGAATGAACAGGAACTCGAACAGATGAACAAATGACTGAATGGGACCCTTTCTGGCTTTGGAGGCTGGAGAGAGGTGTATCGGTAGCCCCCTCCTCTGGTGTGCACTGAGGCCCTGTCTGGTTGCTCCCATTGTTCCCTTGTCTGGTCTCCTGCATCTGCTCCTTTCTTTCCATTTATCCCATGTCCTGGAAATGAGCCACGCACCTGGAGCACCCCGCCCCCCAGCAGGTGGGCTCACTTTTGCTTTCCTTCCTGACTCTCCTCTGCCCCCCTCATCCCGCCTCTTGAGTCCTGGAAGCTGATAAGGCCCAGAGTGGGGCAGGGCTGGAGGGGCTCAGAATGAGGTGGAGAACACCTGGTCTGGGGCCCTCCTTAGGAGGGGAGGAGAGGGGGGCCTGTGGCGAGAGATGAGGTGTGGGAGGCAGGGGGCTCCCCTTGGCCCAGCCCTGGATACCTCCTCCCTTCCCCAGCCTGGCTCTTTTACCTAATCAGCTTTTTTTCCCCACATAGAAAGCTGGATGAAATTTAAACGTTTCCAAAGAGTGACATTTCCATTTGAAAAGCTGTTCATTGAAGTGCATCTCAAGTGGGATTTGGTCGGCATCTCTCCACTGGGGCTTTAGAAATCTCATTTCCTCTCCCGATAATGTGATGCCCAAGGAGGGTGTTTGATGGCGTGTGTGTGTGTGTGTGTGTGTACATATTTTTTAAATCAATGAGATTATTAGGAGAGGTGCTTCATAAATTCCCAGTTCCCCCTCACCTCACCTAGGGTTTTGCCCCTCCTAGTCCTTATCCCCCAACAAACCCCAGCATCTACAAGAAATCTGTTTTCCCATCACTGCCTCCTCCCCCTCCCTCCTTAGCTTCTCCCACTTTGATCATCTGGGGACTTTCAAATCACCTCCATTAGCTTCGCTTCCTCTTACAGCTAGCACCACTCCTACCTTTCTCTGGCTCAGTTGGCACTTGGGGGCTCTCATCTGTCAAGGAGCCCCTTGTCCAGGTCTTCCCCAGAGGGAAGAAGAGTGTGCTTGCGCTCTCTTGAGCTCTCTGTCTCTCTGTCTGTCTCTCTCCCTCTCTCTCCCTCCGTCTTCCCTCCATGTCTCCTTCCAGTTTCTTCCCTTTTTTCGCCCTCTGTCCTTTGTTTTTCCTTCTCTCCCTCTTCCCTCTCTCCCATTTCCCATTCTCTTGCCTGTGTCCCATTGGGGTGCTGGGTTCTTTATTATCCCCAGACTTCCCCAAATTGCCTGTGGCACATGGGAGCCTGTGGTCTCCTGATCTGCAGAGCCAGTCACTGCGCCTCTGAGCTCATTATCTGGGCTGCGACAGCTCTGGGGAGGGAGCCTTTCTGGTGTGCTGGCTGGAGGCTGGGGGCAGTTTTCCACATGATGTCGGTGGCTTTGCAGGGACTGCTGGTTCCCTGCCAGGTGATAATTTTCCTGTGCCCTGAACTTGTGTGATGCTGGGTTTGAGGAAGTGGAGAGACGCCTTCTGCTCCCTTTTCTTCCTTTTAGGGACAAGCCAGGAAGAAAGACATCCCCACCGTTCCGTTATCCCAGAGCCCCTGCTGGTTTCCTGAGCCTTCCCAGAGGCCTCCCAGCCTAGGCTTCCTGACCACTCATTGGCTGTCTCGTCTGGGCCTTCCTGCTCTGGGAGGCTTTGTAGGGAGACTTCTCATTTGCTTCGGCCTGGACTCAGTGACCTCTGAGGTTTTGAGATTCAGGCTCTCCGGGAAACCTCTGGGTCTCGTGGGATTTAAGGTTAATTTGTGAAGTCTCTTTTAGGAGGGGGGGGGGCTCCCAGGGCGTTAGAGATTGACCCTGGCTCTTCCCTCTGTGTTGCTCATGCTAAGATGATCTCAGTCCCACAGACATTCACTGGGAATCCCTTGACAGAGATGCAGAGAGGAAGGGCCCCTGCCCCTCAGAGTGCGAGGAGCTTAATTGGGCAAAGACCAGTACAAGGCGGGTGAGCTGCCCACTTCTGATTGTTGGGGGGTTCTGGGGTAACTTGCACCTATTGCCCCAGATTCTGCCTTCTGGGGCCATACCTGCTCCTCCTCACACAGCTTCTGAACCAGGGTACCAGGGCCTTGAGTGTCGGTTACCCCCTGGGCCTGAAGACCCCCGCCCCCCTGCCCAAGGGGGGCCTTCCCTGCTTCCTGGGGACATCTCCAGCTGCCGGACGTTTTCCCAACATCAGGGACCAGTGTGTCTCTTTCAGACTCCACTCATTGCCCCGATTCTGCTCCCTGGAGCCCAGCACAGGCCTCATCTCTTCACTATGAAGTTCTTTCAGATCCTTGAATAGTTATCTTGTCAATCAATCATCCACAAGCACTTATGAAGTGCTCACTTTGTGTCCAGACAGGTGGTGGTAAGTTAGCTGGGTACATTAGGAGAAAGACTCAAACAAGTACCTGCCCTATACTCAAGGGTGTGTGTGTGTGTGTGTGTGTGTGTGTGTGTGTGTGTGTGTGTGTGTGTGTGTGATAATGTGTGGAGGAGGCTGAGAGAGAGGAAGGCGACACGTTCAATATGGTATTTTATTTTGTTCTTGGAGGTAATAGGGAGCCATTGTAGGTTACTGAGGGGGTGGTGCGGTCAGATCCGTGTTTCCTGTGGAGCGTCCTAGGACTGATTTTAAAGGGCTGGTTTTCCAAGTCATTCTCCCCCCCCACACACACACACACACTTGAAAGTTTTGGGTAGAAGTAGGGCACAAGAGGGTGGAAAGACCCTGAGTTCCTGGGCAGGGAGGAAACAAGCATCAATTAAACCCTTACTGTATACCAGGCACTCCTGAGTTTTATTTCCGATTCTTCTGATAACCAGCTGTGTGACCTTGGGTCAGTCCTTTCCCCACTCTGAGACTTGTTTGGACAGCAGCTCCATGGCCCCTGGGGATGGGTCGTGGTCTGGTGGATGTGTGGCATGGTGGGTGCCCTGGTTTTTAGTCCCAGCTCCGCCCTGGGCCTCCAGCTCTGAGCTTTCCAGACCTGCGAATCCTCTCTGACTTTGAAATTGGCAGGATGACCATTAAGGTGAATCTAAGCCAAGACACATTTATTAACTGCCTGCTGGGTTCCAGACCCTGTGCCAGGCATACAGCGGGAAGCCCAGGGTTTGCCTTCAAGGAATGCTTGGGGGCAGGGGGCACCAGCTCCTGAGGGGAGGGGGAGGGGGGCACTGTGAGCCTGGAGGATCCTGTCCCAGAGCTCTCATTTCCTCTCTCCTCTCTTTGGGCTCCGGGTCCCTCATCCTGTCAGAGGGGGGCTTGGAGACCTCTGGAGAATTCTTCATCTCTGCACCCCAGCCAAAGCATGGTGGCCAGGCTGGGCTTGGGGAGACGACCCCTTAAAAGCCTCAGTGCTAGGCATTCTGGGGGCTGCCACATGTAAAGGGCGGCTCCCATCTCCCAAGAAGGAGCTCTGCTTGGGGGGGGGCTGCCTCCTGCTCCCCACCCCTCGCGGTTGTTTTCTTGGCCAGCCCTAGCTGGTATCTGGGGTCTGGCCCCCCATTAGATTGTGCCTCTGCCATCCCAGCTCCCACACCCCTCCCACACCCCCCCTGCTCCCAGCTCCCCCTCGTTATCCCACAAATCACATAGTAATAAGGTCAGTGATAAACAGGAACTACAGTAGCTGATAACGGCTTATAAAAACAAATCACACGAAGCCAAGTAATTATCAGGAAAGGATCACCTTGAGAAATGAAGTAATTGTTTTCCTTTCCCGAAGCCAGAGGGCCGCTTCACTGGGCTCTGACTGCGGGTTAACGGGGAGGCTTTGCTATTCTGGGGGGGGGGCCTTGCCCCGAGGCCTACGGGATTACCCAGAGCCAGCAGCCGGGAAGGGATGAGTGCTTGGCGTTCTGGGGGGCTGGGATGGAGACCTTGGTTTTATGGGTTTAGCTGGTAAGACTCTGGTTTATGGGCAGCTGTGGGAGCCTCCGCTCCTGGCGGCCGTCACCGGCCTCATGGGGGTGGCTGTCTTGCCTTTCTTTCTGGCAGCCCCCAAATAGAACGTCCCTCACGTTCAGTAGAGATGGGCTGCTCCCTGAAGATGTGACCCAGACTGGGAGGGATGGAGCGATGCCTCCCTGGGCAGGCTGGCTTGCTGTCTTCCTCTCTTAAGTCTTTTGTTTTTCTGTGGCTTAAGTTTCTCTCTTCTTCTCCCCTCTCTGTTACCCTGTAAGAAAGCCTTCCCAGAGGGCAAAGAGCTGTATAAAAGGAAGAGACAAAAACATTCAGCAGCACATCAAAGCACAACCTGAATGTATAGGCAGTGGCCCACATTGGTGGGGATCCCCTCTGGCCTCTGCAGAGGAGCAGGGGAGGTGACTTCTCTTTCTTATTTGGGGTCAATAGAGAGCCCCGTGCCTGGAGTAAGGAAGGCCCTCACTAGCTGTGTGACCCTGGGCAAGTCACTTCACCTGTTTGCCTCAGTTTCCTCCATTGTAAAATGGGGATAATCCGTTTCACCTCCTTCCCAGGTGGTTGTAAGGCTCAGACGAGATAATCATTGTAAAGTGCTTAGCACTTTACTGGCATATATTTGGTGCTTAATAAATGTTCCTTCCCTCCCTGCCATTCTCCGTCCTAAGGCCCCCCCTGCTCTCAGAGCTTCGATCCTGTGAGCTCGGCAGGGCTTGGAGACCTTCTTTTGTCTCTTTCCCCTTCTCCCCGATTCTAAAATAAGGAGCAGCTTCGAGATGATTCATTTATTTTTCTTTCCTAATGAAGTGGGTGTGTCTGTCTCTCTGCCCTTTCCCAACCCATTACTCTGTCCTCCCTCTTTTTTTTTTTTTTTCCAGCAGGAACTATTGGAACATTTTTTTCCTTTGAGCTTCTCAGCGATTCTGCCAGACTGACTGCAGTGTCTGGGAGGGGCCAGGTAGAGAGGCCAAGGGCGGGGGCGGGGTGGGGGGTGGGGGGGAAGGTGCTGGCTGACAGAAGAGACGTGTGGGAGCAGGAAGGGGAGCCAGGGCTTTGGGGATCTCGCTGTAAAATCAGCAATTTGTTCTAGGAATGTGCTTTTGGTTTCTCAGCTTGCCAGGGCTGCAGGATTTTTTTAATTGGCCCTCCCTGATGGGACATCTGGTGAAGGAGACCACAGCTGGGCTGACCTAGTGAGGCCCCCAGGAACTCTGGGAAGTGAGATGACTGCTGGGGCACCAGCGTCTAAGTGGAGCACTTAGCAGGACCCCGTTTACCTATTTAGGGAGTGCAGACCCTCACTAGTGGTCTGGTGGATTCTGGACTTGGAGTTTTCTGACCGGATTTCCTTCTCATGAACTCCCCGCACTGCACTTCCCTCTGGGGCCCCCTTTTTGCAACATGTGGGTTGCCAGGGGAGCCGTCTCCTCACCAGTTATGGCTCTATTTGGTTCTCTGACCACTGAATTTTTAGAGTTAGAGGGCTGAGGTTTGAGTCCTCAGCTGTTGGTACTTTGCTGTCTTTCCAACTTTGGGTAAGCCATTTAACCTTATTAGGTCTGTCTCCTCACCTGGACAATGAGGAGGAGGTTGGACCAGATGACTTCTAAGCTGAGACAGCTTTTGGTGGACTAAGTCACATAAAGTAGCTGTGAGAACCTTGCTTTTCCTTTTTGGGGAGTCTGGGAGAGAGAGTCTAGTCATGCTGTTTCTGGCTAGAAACTTTGTCATGGGCTGGTTGTTTGTCTCACTTATTTGCAAGGCTCTCTGAACTATCGCACGGTGGTCTGCAGCTTGCTAGGGATGACACCTAAGATTTGTTGGCGGTGAGGAGAGAAGGCCAGGAGCTTGGACCTCCAGCGTTCTCATTGGATCCTGCCCTTCTGACCCTGCCTTGACCTGGCCCAGGCAGTGGCCAGGCAGAGTGAGGGACAAGGACAAGGCAGAAGCCTCAGGGCCTTTCTCAGAAAGGGGCTTTATTTGTTTTAGGTTCTGTCCAGCTCTGAAGCGATGCTCTGTCCTGAGTCGGTCAGGGGCAGTCCCGATGAACACTGGATCCCGGTCAGTGGGCATGGTGTGAGTTAGGGCTCTTTGGCCCTGCTGGCTCTGTGGGGTCAGGGGATGGCCTCTCCCCAGTCGTAAAGCCTTCTTCTCCTTCGACCTCCCTAAGGCACCAAAGCCTCAATGTCCCTTAAGCCGGGGATTTGGGGGTTTCAACTTGGTGGGAGACGTTTGTGGTCCTGACCTTAGTTTTCTAAAAGGGGCTGGAGGAGAGCGGAAGGGACTGTGGAGGAGAGAGGCCATTTCTGATGGTTTCTGGGCTTTGGTTTGGAGCAGAGTTCTTAACCCTCTGGGCTCAGCATCCTTTTATACTCTCAGAATTATTGAGGACCCTGCCAAGGGCAGGTTTATTGAGGGTCAGTCTGTGGCGATTCAGTACTAGAAAGTAAACCATCTCAGTGTTGTTAGACAACTAGCTTGGGCCCAGAGACACTCCCCCAACCCCCTGCCCCTGGAGAATCCTCCTCGAAGGGGCAGATGCCATCGTCTGATGCCTTTCGCTCGGCCAGCCATCCCAAGTTCCTGGGGTGTCCGCCACTGTAATACAGGATACTCTGGGGGGAGGACATGGAAATGGGGGTGGGACATGACACCCTCCATGGTGTAAGGAGGCAGCCCGGTAGACAGAATTCTAAACTTGGTCAGACTTGGGTTTGAATTCCTTCTTGCACAGCAGGGGGCCTGGGATGGGACCTGGAAGATCCATCCTTCCAGTCACCTTCATTTTACAGATGAGGAAGCTCCATTGAAACCCACGTTCTCTTGCCCCAGATCCAACAGCTCTTTCTTTCCCTCATCGCCGTGTCATGGGGAGAATGGGGTAGAGGGTTTAGATAGGGTTTGGGGTCCTTAGGAATTCCTCTTTAAAGAATTACATCCTCTTACACACAAAAGCAGTTAGAATAAGGTAGTAGTTTATTTAGGGGCAAGGGAAGGGAAACCATGAAAGAAATCCTTGGACTTCTCATGGGGAGACAGGCATGGCACAGAGTGTGGCTCTGAGGTACCAGTCTCCTCGAGCAGGAGACTGGCAGGTACTTTTATAGAGGACTGCTGGGGGTGACCATCTGACTGTGGAACGTTCCTTTAGTGAGGGAGGACCATCCCCCACTGGTGGTGGCTGGAGGAGTTGGGTAAGGGGTGGCTGCAGATCTCTCAAGCCCACTCCCGAGGATGCAAAGGAAGCAGACACACCTAATCTTATCTCTTCAGGGTTGAGGGAGACTAGAATGAAGGGTGGGGGTCCCAAAACTAGCTCGGTCTGAACTGGTTCTGCTTATCTCTCTAGGAGAATCTGTCCTCTTATTTAGTTTCTCAAGGAGAAGATTCTTTGATGTGCCCCAGAGAACTTCTGGGGTACTCTGGGCCCATAACAGCCAGCAGCTGGTCAGCTCTGAACTCTGAGCTTCTCTTCTCCTAGATGAGACCCGTGGGTGGATCCTATAGCCATCATCCCTGACATAGCTCCTGGGAGTGTGCCCCGCTTGTCTTTTATTATTCTGTCAGCTCCCCGAAACAAAGGATGTTTCAGCCACTTTGTGTCATCTTCATTAAAAAAAAATAATCTTATTTTCGAAACCTTTTTTTATTTTTAAATTGCTTCACTTCCAAACGGCAGTTTAGCAAAACCAGCAAACACAAAAACTGTGTCCCCCTTGTCTGCAAAGAAGGCAGGGAAATATAATTTCTTGACTCTCCTTGTCATGATGCTAAATTACATCTTTTTTTCTGTTTACTTTGGTGTTGTCACCATGTGTAGATCGGGTAGACAGGTTTGTGGACGAGTTTTATTTTCTTGGCTTTACTGACTCTGCTTTGCATCAGTTCATATAAACCTCCTGCTTTTCTGAATTCGTCATAATTGGTATTTCATATGACACAGCGATCTTCTTTTCTAATTCCATGATTTATTTTTTTGGTTTTGTTTTTTTTTTTTTCAATTCCATGATTTATTTAGCCATTACCCAATTCATGGGCATGGGTTTTGTTCCCTTTCTGTGAATGGACTGAGCACCTGCCCCGAATTCCTCTTTCCCTTGTCTTTAGGGAGGAAAGCCTGGGCGATGCTGCCCCCTTCCTCCCTTTTCTTCCCCAATCATACACACCAGTTTTCCCTTGTAAACAGCCTTGGATGACTCTTGACTTGTTTTGCTCCTTTCCCACTAGGTTATGAGGTCTTCGAGGACCGAGACTGTGTCATCTCCCTCCCGCCCCCTGCTTTCTCTTCCCAAGACCTGGAGCAAGCTCAAACACCTAACTCCCTGTTCTTTGTTCTCTGGGCTCTGCCCTTGTGACCTCGTTTCCTGTCCCTCCGGAAAAAGTTCTTGGCCCCAAGCATGCCACTCCCAGGGCTCTCTTCTCTTCCTCCCTGGGCCCAGGGTCTAAGCACTTTCTTAGCACATTCTCCCACTATTTGCCCAGGCACTTGCACTGTTATCTCTTCATTCTTCCTGTTTCAAACCCTTCCTCCCTCACTCTGTTCATCTGACCCATTTTTTCCTCCCAGACATGATTTGGTTGCTCTAGATTTCATTTTAAGGATTTCCAGATATCCCCACTTGCCCCATGTGTGCCTCACTCTTGTGCTGTGTTGGTCCCATTCCCCAGATAGGTAGAAGGAGGCCAAGGAGGCATAAACTAAAATCTACACTCGGCAAGGGAGAATAGGGGTCAGGAGGTTGGTACGGTGTGCTTGACCAGGCAGGGAGGGGACCCAGCAATGCTCTGTGGATGATAACCAAGTGGCAGACGGGAGTTGGCAGGGATTTCCCATTCATCCCAGAAACCTCTCTGGTGCTTGCCACCCTGGGGTTAGTGCCAACACAGCTCGCCCGCAAGTGAGCCGCTCACCATGTCAGCATCTGCTCAGGAAATCGTGCCCAGATCCTCACTGGGGTCATGGATGGCTTTTGCCTTCCAGGCTGATGGGGCTGGGGGCTGGGGGCTGGGGGAAGGGGATGCCCACCTGTCGTTGGCGGGAAGCCCCCGAGCTCGCCTGGCCAGGGTCCAGAGACCAGGGGAGGAAGGGAGAGAAGGAGGGAGTGAGTCACAGGATGTCGTCCACAGCCAGGCTGGGGCTCTTGAAAGATTCTGGGAACGCCAGTTGGTCGGGGAAAAGAGTGCCAACCTTCTGTCCTCCCCTGGCCAACTGCTGTAGAGGACAGCCTGGGGGTTGGTGTGAAGCTCCCTCAGCCCTGAGAGGAGCAGCTGCCCCTGGCTCAGAGCCGGGGCTCGGGCTCCCTGGAGGTGTTCTCTTCCCCTGCAGGCCGGCTGCCCCCCAAGAGACCGGGGCAGGCCTCCCTGTGCCTCCTGGCGGTCCAATGACAGGAGCCTGGGGCTGGGAGTCAGGAGACCAGGAAAGAGGACCACAGCCTAGATGACCTCTGTGTCCCCAGGCCTCATGCCTGGCACTGTGTCTCCCCTGCTCAGGGGCCACCCTCCCTGTGTGGACAGGGCCTTCTCCAGCCTCTGGCTCGCACCCTCTTTGTGCTGTGGTATCCCTCCATACACAGTGGGATTGTCTATGGTACGTGATTCAGTTGGTAAGCACTTCTTGAATGCCAGCTGAGCCAGCCTCTGTGCCAAGCACTGAGATTGAAAGGGGGTGAATTGGGGGCTGGAATGGTCTAGGAAGGCGTCCTGAGTCTGCCTCTTCTCAGTGGGTTCCCTTAGACAAGTCACTCAACCTCTCTAGGCCTCAGTTTCCTCCTCGGTAAATCAAGGAACTTGGACTAGGTAACCTCCGAGGTCCCTTCCCCATCCTGTGCCTGAAGCTGAATCGAGGCTCTGCCACTCGCCACCTTGGTGGTTTTTCTCAAGCCTCTCATGTCTCTGAGACTCGGTTTCCTCATTTGTAAAATGGGGCCGAACTAGCAGACTGAGAAAGAAGCTCCCTCCCACCTCTGGGCCTCCAATCCCATGGTTCTGTGACTTGGACCCATATCTGTCTTTGCCATTTACTCCCTCGGTGACTTTGAGGAAGTTTCATCACCTTGCCACACCCCCTCCCACCCAGAGCCAGCACACTTAGAAAGTTTGACTTGGGTCTTCTGGAGGGTGGGGGGTGGAGGGTCAGTCAGGTGTGAATCCTTGTGGAGAAGGGAGAAGAAGCAGGGGAGGGGATTCATCTCCCCCCTCATCTCCAGGCAAAGCCTCATGCCTGGAACGCTTCCCTTTCTCATCTCCACAGCTTGGGATCCTAAGCTCTCTGCAAGGCTCAGTTCAAGTACTGTCTCCTAGCAGAGGCTTTCTCTACCTGTGGGACTCTGGGTCGACCACTCTGCGTAAGGCTCGGGACCTCTGTTGACTCCTCTGTGAAATGGGGAAAACTAGTCCTTACTTGACTTTGACTGGCTGACAGGGTGTGTGTGTGTGTGTACTTACACTGACTGGCTGACAGAGGGGTGTGTGAACGTGTGTCCATACTTACATTGACTGACAGTGTGTGTGTGTGTGTGTGTGTGTGTGTGTGTGTGTGTGTGTGTATGTGTGTATACTTACACTGGCTGACAGTGTGTGTGTGTGTGTATGCACATATGTGTGTACTTACACTGACTGGCTGACAGAGGGGTGTGTGAACGTGTGTCCATACTTACATTGACTGACAGGGTGTGTGTGTGTGTGTGTGTGTGTGTATGTGTGTGTATGTGTGTATACTTACACTGGCTGACAGTGTGTGTGTGTGTGTGTATGCACATATGTGTGTACTTACACTGACTGGCTGACAGAGGAGTGTGTGTACATGTGTTCATACTTACATTGACTGACAGGGTGTGTGTGTGCATGTATGTGTACTTACATTGACTGGCTGACAGGGTGTGTGTACTTACATTACATTGACAGGGTGTGTGCATGTGTGTGTATACTTACACTGGCTGACAGAGGGGTGTGTGTATGGACTTACATTGACTGATGGTGTGTGTGGGGGTATGTGTGTGTGTGTGCATGTGTACTTACACTGGCTGACAGAAGGGTGTGTGTATGGACTTACATTGACTGATGGTAAGTGTATGTGTGTGCACTTACACTGACTGGCTGATAGAGGGGTGTGTGTATGTGTGTGCATACTTATATTGACTGATGGTGTGTGTGTGCATGTGTGTGTACTTACACTGACTGGCTGACAGGGTGTGTGTGTGTGTACTTAAATTGACTGTGTGTGTGTGTACTTACACTGGCTGACGGGCGTATGTGTGTGTGTGTGTGTGTGTGTGTGTGTGTGTGTGTGTGAGGTGTTTTGGTGAGGCAAATGCCCATCTCCTCACCCTCTCCAGGTGCCATTCTGTGCCCCTCCTGGCCCCCTCCCCCTTGTCCCTTCACTCCCTTTTCCTGTCTCCCCCCATTCAGATATAAGCTCCTGGAGGGCAGAGGCTCTTTCTTATTTCTTTTCCCTGTGCCGGGCAAATAGTAAGTGCTTAATAGATGCTTATTGGCATAGTGTGCGACTATTAAACCACAGAACTTTGAAGTGTGAGGGTATCCTCATTATTGCCAATAGAGCAGGGCCTGGAAGCACCCGGCATCCTCTCTCCTCCCTCGGAAGGTAGCTCTCTGGGTGGGGCTTAGGAGCCCGCTGCCGTCATGGGTGACCAGGTCAGGGTCATGGGGTTTGAGAGGCCGCCCTCCCAGAGTGGGCCTGGCCACCCTGAGTAGTGGGGGAGCACCCTCCTACAGTGCCCCCAGAGTGGGATGTGCACTGACCTCAGCAATTATAAGCCTTGGGTTCAGATTCTTTCTCTTGGCCTCTGTTTCCTCCACTATAAATGGGGGGGGGTTGGTCTGAGTGGGTTCTGAGCTCCCTTTGAGTGCTAGGTCAGCGATCAGAAGCTGGAGTGGGCAGCAGACTGGCCTGGGGTGACCTCCTTGCTTCTTCTTGCTCCCTGGCAGGACCGAGGCCTCACTGGCAAGCTGGAGCCCGTGTCACCAGTGAGCCCCGCCCACCCTGAATCTGAGCTGGACCTCTTACCGCCCCGGCTGTCCAAGGAGGAGCTGATCCAGAACATGGACCGTGTGGACCGTGAGATCACCATGGTGGAGCAGCAGATCTCCAAGTTAAAGAAGAAGCAGGTAATGGGACTCCCCACGAGCCTAGTGGGATGGGCTGGATCTCAGGGCCTGGGGGGGCTCCCCTTCCTAGGCTCTAGGGAAGAGGGACTAGGGCTTCCACACACTCAGTGTTCCTTTCCAGCAATGGTGTTCTAGAGTGCTTTGTTTCCAGCTCAGAGACTTGTGTTCTAGGCCAGCTTTTGCCTATGGATTTGCTATGAGACTATAGGCAAGATTGTTACTCTCTCTGGGCCTCAGATTCCTCTTCTGCAAAATGAAGGGGTGGGCCTGGATGGTCAAAGTTCTGGGTTCTAAGGCACCTCCTCCCTCTGACATCCCCTTTTCTAAGGCCCATCTCAATCCTGACATCCCTTGTTCTAAGGCCTCTCCCAGCTCTGACATTGGTGGTGGTGTTGTTCCTGGTTCTATATGTTCAGTAACATGGGAACAGCCATGAGACATAAAAGTGGGATAGAGAACAGGAACAAGAACATGGGGTCTGCATGTACCCTTAGCGAGCTCCCCCCACAAGCCAACATTCCTGTTCTTGAAGCAGGCAGAGCAGCAGGAGGCCCTGAATGCTGAGCCCAGCCAGCGTGAGGCTGTGAGGCTGTGGGGCAGGAAAGCAGGACCTAGGCCCCTGGGCCTGCAGAACAACTGACCTGTGTCCTCCGTGCTGGAGGCCCCCAGGCTCCTCTTTGCCAGAGAGCTGAATGGTTTTCTACTTGACCGTTTAATTAATCCCAGACACCTGCTTTTGGCTGCCTTTGTTTCCACTGAGGTATCAAAGGAGTTTAGGCGGTGGGGGAAGGGGGAGATTTATGGACCAGCTGTGTCTGCCAGGTCATGTGCAGAGTCCTGGGCGATGTGACAGAACATCTGGTCTGCCCAGGCACCCGAGGAGGGAGGCAGGCAGAGACAGGCCCTCCTTGGGCCCCCAACCCTCAGGCCCCAGCACAGAAGTCTCCTGGCACTCCCCTCCAGGGACCTGGGGGAAAGGGACGAGGCTCCCTGGCTGGGGGAGAAGCTGAATGTTGTTTGGGGTCTGTGAGAGCACCCAGAGTCAGCCTCCTGCACTCCCTGCCCCCTCCCCAAATCTGGAGGGGCTTCCTGTGACCCCTCCCTCTGTCACAGAACCGGCCTGGCCTCCTTTCTCGGCCCGTGCTTCCCTGCCCGTTCTTTGAGGGGCCTGCCTCCTTTTTCACTTAAAGATGAGTATGGGTACATAATTTACAAAGCAGCAGATATTTGGGGTGCGTTCTCAGCATTTTTTTTGTTTTTGTTTTTTTTTGTTTTTTTTTTTAGTGAGGCAATTGGGGTTAAGTGACTTGCCCAGGGTCACACAGCTAGTAAGTGTCAAGTGTCTGAGGCCGGATTTGAACTCAGGTACTCCCGACTCCAGGGCCGATGCTCTATCCACTGTGCCACCTAGCCGCCCCCGTTCTCAGCATTTTTAATAGCAGTGTATTTGATTTAACCACTTAGAGACCCCTGATTTAGCTCAACCTCATTTTACATATGAGGAGACTGAGGCACAGCAGTGTTCCTAGTCACATATTTAGAGCTAGAAGGGACCCTGAGACCATCTGGGAGTCATTTTATAGGAGGGGGCAAGGTTGTGCCCAGACCCCAGGTGGCAGCCCCCTCCCTGCCCAGCTCCAGCAGGCTCCCCACACCCACCCGTGGCATCTCCTCCATCTGCTTGACATGGGCCTCCTCCGCATTCCCGGCTCAGACGGCCCACTCCCAGGAAGGTAAATCACACCTGCCAGCTCAGCCTTTCGTGTAATTAAAGCCTTGTTGTCAGGCACCGACTGTCAGTGTGGGAGCGAGACAGTCACGAGGGGCCGCTCTGGGGGGAGGGACCACTTCCCAGCATCTCCGGTTTGGGGTGGGCTTTGGGCACCACACCCCCCCATATATTCCGGCTCCTCGCCCTTCTCCCTGTCCCCTTCCTCTCCTTCTTTCTTGGGGTCCCTTTGCCTGCCTTGCTCTTCCCCCTCTCCCCTCCCTTTCTCCTCTTCCTTTGGCCTCCCCTTCCCTTCTCCGCGCCCCCCCCCCCATTTCTCTTAGCTCTTGGCTGCTTTCTAAATCATGACTTTTCACTCCTCTGTAAGTGACAAAGGAGGCCCATTTCACAGATGAGGAGACTGTGTTTTAGGCAGAAAGGCACTAGATGCCTGGAGTGTCGGGGACGGAGAGAGGATGGGCTATGCCCATCCTGCGGGTCAGCCCTGCTGTGAGCTCCTCCGTCAGCACAATTGCCCTCTGGGAGAGAAGGTTGATGTTTCACAGAACCATGAAATGCCAGGACTCTGGGGACCCCTAACACTGAGAATGTCAGTAGAACCTCGAGCCTCAGATCTGAGAGAGACCTTCAAATGTGGGCTGGGAGGCAAGGTCCTCAGAAGCGAGGATGCTGGGGGGGACCTTGGACACCAGCCAGGCCAGCCCCTTCTTACAGAGCAGGAAACTGAGGCCTGAGGAAGGGGGCAGCTTGTTCAAGGCCCTGCATGGAATAAGTCGTGGATCTGGGGCTGGCTCCTCTCCCTGCCATGTCCTCCCCCACCGGTTCTGAAGGTTGGCACCTGAGGGCACATGGGGAATGTCTGGAACAAGTAGAGTTGCTAATAAGGAAGGGAACCCAGAGGTCTGTTTTCATCAGTGGTGGTGAGATGCCGGATCATGCCACTCACAAGAGCCAGCCCAACCCCCCTTGGTTTACAGATGGGGAAACTGAGGCAGGTCCAGGGAAGTTGTGCCTGGGGTAGCAAGTCATGAGATCTAGAGCCTCCTGGGACCTCAGCGGCTGTCCGGTCGCCTCCCCCCCCCCCTCTTTCTGGCCTCTGCCCCCCTGCCCCCCTCACCAGACTTCAAAGGACACAGGAGGACAAGGGTAGGGACACAGCAGAGGCCTCAAGCCACACAGCTGGTTTCTCGCTCTTTGACAGAGCTCCACGGAGGGCTGGAAATGCATGTGCACTCACACACGCAGGAACCGAGCTGGGGGCTCGGGCTGAGAACATTCTGTCCATCCGGGTCCCACCAGCTCTTAAAAAGGAGAAGGGGAAAAATGCTCCAAGAGGGAAAATCACAAATAGGAAACACTCCTCTGCCTGAGCCTCCCTGAGGAACACAAGAGCCATTGTGTCAGGCCCCAGTGCCCCCTCCCCCCCTCCCCTCCTCTGTCCCTGGGAGGCCCCCGTGGGTCATTAAATACATTTGCAGGCCAGGCTGGGACTAAGCTCTCCATGAGGCCTCTGAGCTTCCAGAATGGCCAGGGACACTCCCACCGGGATTGGCTGCCCTGCCAAGGCTCTGTGGGGAGGGGTCCTGCAGAGCTCGGGGCTTGTCACAACCCCACTTGGGCAGCTGTTTCCCCTTTTCATTCAGGGCTGTTTGCTGTTCTTGTGAGCAGTCTCTCCTTCAGCTATGGTCCCCTCCCCTTCCCCCGTACTCCTGTGGTAAGGAAGGACAATTGGAGCACATGAATTTCTGGGAACTGAACCAAGAATTCCCTCCTCCAGACACACACACACACACACACACACACACACACACACACACACACACACACACACTCACACTCTCACACTCACTCTCTCTCTCTCTCTCTCTCTCTCTCTCTCTCTCTCTCTCTCTTTCTCTCTCTTTCTTTCTCTCATCTCCCCCCCCCCCCAAATCCCCACAAAAACCCCAAACCAAAACAAACCGACCTAGTCTCTTTTCTAAATAATGAGCATTTTGGCCAGAGCGCCCTTTCTCCTATTGAGCTGTTCCATTTTGGGGCAACCGTCAGCCCCGCTGCACATCTCGGGCATGGTGGAATCTGAACTCAAACCTGGATTTTCAGGTCAGCTCACTGTTGGTCCAGCAGCGCCGCCTATTGGGCGTTTTCCTAAAAAGATCAAAGACCAGCTTAATTTATATAAAAGGGATCCTGGTTTGCTCTCTATTGCTTTTTGGTCCCTGAAGGGCCTTAAACATATCGTGGTCATCCTCTGTCATCTTGCTTGGTCCCTGCTGCCCTCAGCTCTGGCTCCATGGGATGGCCCAGTAGACGCTTTCCCTTCCCCGTCAGTGTGCCTTAGGCCTGAAGTCTTCTTCCTCACCCCTGACCCTTTGAATCCTTAGCTTCCTTCTTCCAGGCAGATCCCTGGCCTCCCACCCCACCTCTCCTAAGGTCCCTCACTCTGGAATGCATGTGGCATTCGGTGATCTTTGTATCCCTGGGCAGTAGAATGTCAACTCCTTGTGGGCAGGGATGCCTCCGGGCCAAGAAATCAGCAGGGCTGGGCCAGTCCTCATTGCTCTAGGGGCTGACCTGCATGGGCAAAGGGAATATTCTCACCTGGGTGTTCCTCGTGCCGGTGAAGCCACATGTCCAGTCCTTGTCCTTGTCTCTTTCACATCTCAGAACATCCTTTTAGAATTCTTTGATGTGCTTTGAACACCCCCTGGACGAATGGGCCGGAGAGAGAAGGAGGCTCAGAGCCTGAACAAAGGTGGGAGGGATTCCAGGATGCCCATGGGCCGTCTGTCCCTCACCTCAGCCCTGGAAGTAGGTGCCATTGTCTGCCCCATTTTACAGATGAGGGAACTGAGGTAGACAGAGGGGACGTGTCTGAGGTGGGATTCACCCTGGGGGTTTCCTGACTTTTGGCCACCTGGCATGCCTCACGCAGCTAGAGGTAGGGATGGCATTTAGCCAGCAAGATAGAGCTGCTTCTGGACAAAAGAAAGGGACCCCCCCCCCACTTCCCAGGCCCTGCTTTTCCTCTCCACATTATCCCCTCCCCTCCACCCCCCCCCCCAGAAGTCTTCTTGGAGTCAGAGCTGCTCTGATCAGGCAGATCATTTCCGGGAGTGGCTGTAGCCACTGCAATCACCCCGATTATTAATTGCAAATTATTCCACTGTGGAGAGCTGGGAAAGGGATCTGCTAATTCGGGGCAGCATAAAGTTTTAATTAGAGTCCCATTCGGAGGCTCTTCATAGGTTGCCTGTAATGAGCTCCCTCCTACAAGCAAGCCTTCATTTCCTGCTTGGCCCCCACGCCCTCTGGCATCATTAATTAGGATGGTAACAAGCCCATTCCCTGAGGGCCCTTATGTGATGGCAGGGCTTCTGGGATGGTACTTGGCTTCCTGGCTTCATGGCCGGGGATTTGAGGAGAGAGATCGAGCATTGGGGGAGCTGGTGTTGAGAGGCTGAAAAGCCCGTGGGGGCTTGTCCAGCCAGAGAGAACTGCTTCAGACCCCAGAAGGAGCCCCCGACCTCGTAGGATGAGCAGGCCAACTGAGGATGGGGCTCTTGGGAGCCCAGAGTCCGGGGGCTGGCCCAGATGACCTTGAAACGGTCTCCAGGTCCGGGATTCTGCTGTTATTTCTGTCCACTTGGCATCCTTCCCTGTCACGTGCAGCCGACTGGTACTGACTGAGTGGGCTGCTGTCCCGAGCTGCCACAGGTCCAGGGAAGAGCAGGCTGTGCCCCCTGCCCTCAAGGACGCTTGAGTTTTCTGGGGGATGTGCTAAGTGCCTGAGAGAGAGGCTCAGCCTGTGGATGGAGGGCAGGGATGGAGGCCTGCCCCGCTGAGAGGCTGGGGGGGGCCTGGTGCCGGCGGCTGCTTGCCGTGCCCTGGCCAATGCCTCCCCCTACCTCCCCTGTAAAATCGAAAGCTTACAGATGGCAAAAATAAACGCAGTCATTCTGGTGAGAGAAAAGCACTAACGCTAGTCAGCGTTAGCTGTCTGGTGCTTGGCAGTTTGCAAAGCCCTCCTAAATGGCATATGGATCCTAACAACAACCCTGGGGGGTAGGTGCTATTCTTATCCCCATTGGGCAGGTGAGGAAACTGAGGCTAGGAGAGAGGCGAAGTGACTTGGCCAGGGTCACAACGGCTAGGGACGCGTCTAAGGATGGATTGGAACTCTGTCTTCCTCATGATTGGGTGGGAATCCGGAAGGACTGCATGCATGAGGTGACACCAGAGCGGTTCTTTGAAGAAAGTGGGGATTCTGGGGCAGCTAGGTGGCGCAGTGGATAGAGCCCCAACCCTGGATTCAGGAGGACCTGAGTTCAAATTTGACCTCAGACACTTGACACTTACTAGCTTTGTGACCCTGGGCAAGTCACTTAACCCCAAGTGCCTCGCCAAAAAAAAAAAAAAGTGGGGATTCTGCAAGGTGGAGGAAGTGAGGAGGGAGCACCCTGGTCATGGTGGGGATGGGGGCACAGCCTGTGCAAAGGTGAGGAAGTGGGAGATGGTCTTGCAAGACCTTTGGGTCCTCATGGTGCCTGGTCTGTCATGAGCTATTGATAGATCCGTATTAACCAACTGAGAGAGTGCTGGGTCAGGCCTTTGGGCCCCTGGTCCCGAGCAGCCCCGCACCCGTGGCTCAGTTTCCTCCTCTGTAAAACGAAAAGAGTAACATCTGCTCTGCCATATCCCCGGGGTGGCTACAAGATTAAAGGGGAAGGATAGATGCAAAACAGTTCTTAAAATCTTATTTTATTTTTTCTCAATTCCATGTAAAAATTGTTTAACATCCATTTTTAATACCTCTGAGCCCCAGATTCTCTGTCCTTCCCTCCTTGGGAAGGCGAGCAATTTAATTTAGATGATACATGTGGAGTCATGCAAAGTGTGTTTCCATATTAGCCACAGCGCAAGAGAAAACACGCGCCAGCCCCCCCCCCCCCCCCCCCGAAAAAGAAAGTAACAAGCCCGCTGGGATCTGTGTTCAGCCTCTGCCTGTTCTCTGGAAGTATGAGACCTTGTTATCCTAAGTCCTGCAGAATTGTCTTGGGTCACACAGAGCACTTGGAGGGCTTTGATTACTAACAGTAATTTAAAAACCTTTCCCGACTCCCAGGGGGGCAGGCGCGCCCTCCCCTTGGACATGCCTTCACTGTTCCCAGGGTCCTGGTGTACACAGACAGCTGCTGGGGTGACATCAACCCCAATCAGGCCTGTGGTCAGTCCCTGGACTTATCTCCCATCTGCGCCCCCTGATGACTCATAGGAAATGGTTAGCGGCCTCACTTCCTCATCCCCAGCGGAGGGGGTGGCAGGGAGGAGGAAGAGGGGCATATCTCTCTCTCTCTCTCTCTCTTCTCTCTCCTCATCTCTCTCTTCTCTCTCTCTCTCTCTCTCTCCTCGCTTGCTCGCTCGCTCGCTCGCTTGCTCGCCCTGGAGTCAGATGCTCAGTGTCTGCTTCTCCCTCTTTCCCTGTAGCAACAGCTGGAGGAGGAAGCCGCCAAGCCCCAGAACCCGAGAAGCCGGTGTCCCCTCCGCAATTGAGTCCAAACACCCGCAGCCTGGTGCAGATCATCTATGATGAGAATCGGGTAAGTGAGCCGTGGGACCCTTGGCGAGGAACTTCTTGGCCGGCTGGGCCGTGGATGGGGGTCAGAGACCGATCCATCAGTGAGTGTGGCGAGGGCATTTCCCGACGCTGCCACCTTTCCTCTCATCTCATGAAATCCCGAGCCCAGGAGGCCTGGCTGGGAGGTGCTGCCTCGGCCCCCTGGGAGGCTGTGGGCGGTCTCTGCCCTGCTGAACACTGCTTCCTTCCTGGCTGTCCTCCCAGGCCTGGGACGTTCTTCCTTATCCCTTTCCCCTCCTGGTCTCTCAGGCGTCCTTCATGCCCCATCCCATCCCCCTTCCTGCAGGAGACTCATCCCAACTCCTCCTTCACTGGGGGAGCCAGTGGAGAACCATAGACTCTTATGTAAAACGTGAGCTGGTGTTAGTGTCTCGGCTCCATCGGGATACTGGCTTCTAGGAACAAATACGGATGGGTTACTTTGTCATTTTAAATCAGGGGCCTACCTTTGGGCTTGCCTTCCATCTGCCCTCTCTCATCTTGTTTGTGCAGGCTCATGTTCGTGTTCTCTCCTGCGTTGGACTGTATGATCTCTTTTTGTATCTCCTGTGTTTAGTGCAGTGTCTGACACAGTAGGTGCTTAATCAATGCTTGTTGACTTATTGCTGGGTGAAGAAACACTCCTGGTTCACAAAGAATTTCTCTTCCAGTGGTCGAGATCACAAGGACACATCTAAGTGTCTGCAGAATGGAGAAAATGCAAATCAACAGCCTGAGTCCCTTCCAGCTGTGAGAGTTTGTGAATTTCCCATAGGTCCCGGTCATGATATTGAAACTCAGCCTTTTGTTTGCGTCGGTCCCCTGGCTTTCTCTCGGCTGGTTGGTTGGTCCTTGGGGGGAGGGGGCGTGTGCTGCCACGTGCACCGTCGCCTCTGGGTTGAAGGCTGTGTTCCATGGCCACTGAACATCGCTCTCTGTAGCTAAGATGGAATAGGGGAGCAGAGGGCACAGGCCTCAATAGATTAAGGAACTGGGAAGTCAGCGGCTTGGACAGAGGTGGGGGCAGGGGGCGAAAGTGTGAGTCAGGGAGTGGCTGCCCACCTTCAGAGTTGGGGGGCAGGGCCTTCAGGGCCAGGAGGTTGACACCAGGCTTGGGATTTGGGGGCAGATTTGGAAGTGATCCGCCCAGAGGAGGGGAGGGTGGTCAGCAATGGCGGCAGAAGGGGAGCCTAGAGGCGGGAGCAGGGGGCAAGGAATGGCCTGCTTCCTTGGCAGGGATGGTTCAGCCTTGGCGTTTTGTGCCTACCCCAACCCCGAGCTTGGCACACACACAGCAGGTGCTAAATAAACAAGCCTGGCTGGTTGTCGGTCCACGTGGGCCTCTCGGGGCAGCCTCGGCTCCATCCCGCGGTCAGCAGTGTGGCCTCTGCAGCTTCCTGGGAGATGCCCCTTCCCCTCTGGCCCTGGCGTCCTGGGGACTCCCTCTGTGTTCCTGCTCTGCTGGAGGGGCAAGCCGTGTTCTCAGCCTGGCTGAGAGTGGCCTAGAACTCGGAAATGAACTCTTAGCTCGATTATTTCTGTTGGGAAGTCATGGGAATCCCCACACCCTGTGGTTTTTGGCTGCTGCCAGAAGGAACTGGGCTTGGGTCATCTTCCTCCCGCTCCCTTGTCCTTGTGCAGATCTGACCCCTCACATGAATAATGGGTTGCTGGCGACATTCAGACAGCATTCTGAGGCTCAGAAAGCAGTTTCCATGTGACTGCATTCGATCCTTATGATAACTGTGTGGGATAGGGGCCATTCCCATCTTACATATGAAGAAGCCGAGGGAAAAGGGGCTCAGTGACTTTGCCTGGCAGATGGCTGAGGCAGGATTTGAACTCGGATCTTCTTGAATTCAAGTTCAGTACCTTATCCACTTCGTGTCATCATTGTCTCTCCAGGGCCTAGCACACAGTTGTCACTTCATAAATGTTTGCTGATTGGTTGAGGGAACTGAAGGGAAAGGAATAAGCATTTATATAGCACCTACTATATGTCAGCCACAGTGTTAAGCACTTTTTACAAATATTAGCTGATTTGATCCTCACAACGAGGAAACTGTGGCAGGCAGAGGTGATCTGACTTGCCCAGGGTCACACAGTCAGAAAGTGTCTGAGGCAGGATTGGAACTCGGGTCTTCCTGATTCCAGGCCCAGTACTCTGTTCTCAGTATCGGTAATAGTGGTCTCCTTGTCCCCGGTGAGTTTTACTGGGGCTTAGAAGGAAGGGAAGGGGGTGTGGGTAGATGGGTGGTGGTGGCTGTAGAGCTTAGAGATCTGTTTACCTCCCTCCTCTGAGCGCCTCACTTCTCTCTGGTCCCTGGGAAATGGGGACTGAGGAGGGGCCGGGTGGGGTGGGAGTGCCTGCCTTCATGATCCTTGGGGTTACAGCACCATCTAGTGGATGTCTGGGAAAAGTGGGGGCTCCCTTTGGGGGCTCTCCCCCTTCCCCATTGTAATCGGGCCATGGCGGGGGATGCTGAGAGGGCTGGGATTGAGACTATTCCTGCCCCTTCCAGGGCCGCTGGGTTGTGTCCTTTTCTCCGTGCCCTCGTGGTGGCTCCTGAGCGGCTTTGGGCATCCTGACCCCCCCCCCCCCCCGCCCAGGATCACACCAGCTTCTCCCCATGCACCAGGGAGGGTCGTGGGGGTGGGCTCCCCATGGTCCTCTGCTGAGTGTTGGGGGCTCCCTGGGCCTGTCCCTGGCTGAGCTGGCAAGGAAGCCCCAGCCCTCATAGGCCCCTGAGGCCCCCAGGCCACAGAAGCAGCTGTCCAGGGCCCCAGGAACTTGGGGAATGGCTGGAAGGACTCCAGAGGACCGCCCGCCCGCCCTCTCATCTCAGATCTGCTTTCTCAAAATAGCCCCAAGTTTCCTCATCTCTGCCCTGAGCTCTTTCTTCTTCTTTTTAAAGAATCAACTAAAAAAAGAAGTGGGGGCGGGGAGTGGGGCATCTGATGGGGCCCCACAGCAGGGAGTGGGGAGAGCCAGCCTTCCTCTCCTGCTCTGGGCTTGAGTGGGCAAGGACAAAGATAGGAGCCTCCCACCTTTCCCCCGAGTGACTTGCTGGCCCCTTCTGCCAATCGGTCATGGAATTTCCAAGACCTCAGAGGTCATCAGATCACAGGACCACAGGATTTCAGAGCAGGGAGGGAGGGGCGTGACAGGCAGAGAGCCTGGACTTTGGATTCTATAGACTCTGGGGAGGGGGTCCTCACCTTTGGTGCCTTGGGTGTCTTGTAACCTCTCCAGGCCCACTTTTCCCATCTGTGAAATGGGAGGACTAGGCTAGGGGTCCCTTCCAGGGCTGCACCTAGAATTCCCTCTGAAGTAGGGGCTTTAATCTAAATGTTTTGAGACATGGAGCCTGTGAGCAGTCTGGGGAAGCACCAGGACTCTTCTTAAAATCATCTCCTTAAATGTAGCCCATGCAATACAGAGGATTACGAAGGCAGCCAGGGATGGTCAGATGAAGATGTGATTGTCTTTCCCATCTCCATTCGTGATGCCCTGAAATCTGCCCCCAAGCCTCTTGGGGGGGGGGGAGCCTTGCTGTGCAGCTCTGCTCACTGAGCCAGGCTGCCCCCCCCCCCCGCCCCGCCCCGCACCTTCTTCAGTTCTGTCAGCACCGGCTCTTTATTCTTAACAACATCTTATTTTTTCCCAGTCACATGTAAAAACAAATTTTAACATTCATTTTTTAAAATTCTGAGTTCCTGATTCTTCCCCTCCCCCTCCCTCCCTGAGAGAGTAAGCAGTTCAGCAGAGGTTCTGCATACGCAGCCATGCCAAATGTATTTTCATATTCGTCATGTTATGAAAGAAGACTCTGACCAAAAAAACCCATAAAAATATAGAAAGTGAAAACAGTCGGCTTCGATCTGCCTTCAGACTCCATGGCTCTTTCTCAGGAGGTGCACAGTCAGACAGCAGCTCTCATGGTGGGTCCTTTGGCATTGCCCACAGCCGATCGTTGTACAGTACCGGACGACGCTAATGCTTAGGAAGGTCTTCCTGATGTGCCCCAGTCACTTTTCAGCTTGTCCTTTCCCCCATTTTCTCCCTACCTCATCGAGAGACCTTTAGCCCTCTTTTCCTATGGACTTTCTCCAGGCTCTGAGCCCATTTTGCTGCACCCCTCCCCAGGCTTGACCCGGAAGCTGTCCTGTTCTGCCCTTTGCCCTGAGCTCCTTGGCCCTCCCTCCTAGCCCTCCCAAGCTTCTGCCAGAGGTGACTCATGGTGTCACCTCCCCCACTTCTCTATAAGGGTCTCACTACCGGGGGCATCATAAAGTGATATAAGCCCGCCGTACCCTGACCCTCACTGGGCCGGGAGCCTGTTCATTCCTCGCGTAGTGATTTCCTGTCCTCCCCGAGACAGCCTGGTAGCGTGACCCCTACCCCCTGCCTCTGCCCGCCTCAGTTTCCTTGTCTGTGAAATGGATGGGTTGGTTGTCATGGTCCCTGAAGTCCCTCCCTGTGACCTTCTCTTTCCTCCTAAAGTCTCCCACACTCCCCTTCCCCCACCCCGCCCCATCACTGGAAGCTCTTTCCTTGCATTTTACTGAGACACAGTGGAGGCCATTGGGGGAGCTCCTTCTCCCCCCACCCTTCATCTCAGAGCCAAGTCCTTGTCATCCTCTCTAGGCCCTGGTCCCCTAACAAAGGGCCGCCCCTGGGCAGGGGGCAACCTTCTTGTCGTCCAAGCCTCGGCTGTGGAGGCTCCACCTACAGGAGGATCCCGTGTTTGGGGCTCCCCAAGTGAGGGCAAGATTCAGGTGGTTGTTCCCTTTGCGTCGTTCATCTCCTCTGGCGCTACTTCTGGGCTAGCAGTCTCCCCTCCTCCCAATCTCTAACAGAGATGTGGCCTCCACAGACCTTCCCTTGGTCTCACCAGCCTCCGTCACCTCCCTTGCTGATTCTCAGCACCTCTTGGTGTTGTTAATAACCATAACAGTAACAGCTGACTTTTACATGGTGTGGGAAGGTTTGCAGAGTGCTTCACAGTGTCACCTTCTTTGGTGGCCACCCTGGGGGTTATCCGCATTTTATAGAAGCAGAAGCCTAAAAGTGGCCTTCTTAGCCTTGTCCAGAGTCGCTGGCCTGGGCGCTGGCTAGGACCCTCTCCCCTCACTTAGGGCATGTTCTGTGCCTGGGCTCCGGACTGGAGATAGGCCCGAGATTGGGGGCTGGCGAGGGGCCTCAGCGAGCCTCTCCCTACTCCATCCCCTTCTTTTCTCAGGGGAGGAGACACAGGTCTCTTAATAAGCCCTAAGAAATGGCTCCTCTTTGGGGGGATGGATGGGGACAGGGGCAAGGACAGGCCGTGGTGTTTTTTCAGCTGGTGTCTCTGAGGAGCCTCACTGAGGGTAGTGGTGAGCTGTCAGGGGTGGATGCCATATAATCTGCCGCTGCTGAACTCTATGTGCCAAGTGTTGGGGGAGGGCAGCCGCTTGCTTCTGCCGGCCAGTCGGGCATTAAGCATTTATTAATCGCCTGTGGTGTCCTCCTGTCACTGGCTGCAACCCTGGGGATAAAAAGGGCAAGTTGCTCACAGTTTCCTGGGGAGAGGGCAGGCAGACAACTGTACAGCCAAGACAGAGATAGGAGAAATTGGGCCTGACCCTCACGGAGAAGGCACAGCAACACCAGGGCTGAGGACCCTCAAGAACAGGGGTCTCTGCCTTCTGTGGGCCATGCACCCTCTGGCATGGGGGTGAGTCCAGGGGCTCCTTTCCAGGACCCTGTTTGTAAATGCATCAAATAAATGAACCCAGGATTACAAAGGGATCCACTGATACTGAGACAAGGTCAGGAACTGACCCTGGGATCAGAATCTCCTCCGGGCATGCTGAGCAAGGCTTTCTTTATCTGTGTTTCCCATCTGCTTCTATTTGCACTTGCCCTGTCCCTGCTAGAACACAGGACCTCCTGAGAACAGGGTCTCTTTATCCCTAGGTCCAGCACATAGCAGGCACTTAATAAATGTTTAACATGGAAGGTCCTATTTAAAAGCATTGCCCTTGAAGGCCCTGGTCTGGAAAGGCCCTGCTCTCCCCCAAAGGAAGAGCTCCCCCGAAGGCCAATTCTAGTCATTGCAAGGCAGGTTTTAAGTTGAATTCCGTCAGGCCTGTGCTAAGTGCTGGGGCTCAGTTCCTGCCTCTGTGGCACACTGTGGGGAGAGCAGGTACATAGCCTAGTAAGCATGAGGTCACCAGAGGCAATGGGAGCCACTGGGAAAGAAGGTCTTTTGTGGGACCAGATTTCCGGGCGTCCATGAAGTGGGATAGAAGCCCCCCACCGTTATTTCACGATAATTGGCTTCCCTTGCAATCCTAACTCTTTGATTTGATGCATCACAGACCGACAGGCCCTGGGGTCTGGAGGCGGAAAAGGTTCAGGTCCTGCTGCCCAGCAGGAACCAGGCTGAGCCTCGAAGGGAGCTCAGGCCTGAGAAGGGGATGGGGAAGAAGGGGGAACTTGCAGGACGGCTGGGGTCTTGGGGGGCTCCTGCTCTTTTCTGAAGTCCCCAGGATGTCTGGCGAGAGGGCGGCCTCTCAGCATCTGCCCAGGAGAGCTGCCATGGGCACAGAACCGCCAGGCTCCTGATCGCTGCTAGAGTGAGTCTTCCTTGGTGGCCCTCCCAGGGCAGGGAGAACCTTCCCCCTGACTTCCCCAGGGATCCCTTAGCCATACTCTGGTAGCATTGACCCTTATTCTGAGGAAACCAACGTGACTAGCTGCCCATTTGCACTGGGTGTCCATGGCTCTCAGCACATATGAATGCACACGCACACACTGGCCAAGCACACATAGGCCTGAGCACACACTGACCACACGCACATTGGCCCAAGTACACACTGCTCATGCACACCCTGAGTCCGGGGAGCCCAAGGGCTAAACCCCCTCCCTTTGCAGCATTCCCCAGCAGGTGGGTGGTCGTGCTCCAGGCAGCCCACTGACCTGAAGGCCCACCTGGTCATCCTGGAGCTTCTGCCCTCTGAGGCCCAGCGACCCAAGGGGCGTCCTCCTGGCTGAGGGCATCACCTTTCAGGTACTCCTGTCTCCTCTTCTGCAGTCGGAGCAGCCCTACCCACTCAGGCCGTCCTGTGGTGCTCTGGAGCAGAGCTGAAGGGTTGTGTGGATTAAATGGGAAAATATTTGTAAGGGGCACAGAGGGGAGGCAATTTATTTAATAAGGAGTTGATAACCCCCAGGGTCCTCCCAGCTCTTCCCAGTGTGTTCCTGGGCAGCTTCCATAGGGCCTTGAGGCCTCTGCTTAGCCAAGCAGACGCCGCTCTTTCTTTTCATCTTTCCTGCCCGTGACACATTCCGTGAGCCAGCCTCAGGGCTCCTGGAGCTGGGACAAAACACGCTCTGAGCTTGTGGTCTTTCTGCTCATCCCCCTTCCCAGGCCGGCCTTGGAAAACCCACATGGGAGTCACCAGTCAGCTCACAGCTGTTTCTTAAGGGCTGGGATAGGCATGTGGCTGATGGCAGGTATTGGCAGGATGCTTCGAGGTGTGCAGAGTGCATGGGCAGGGAGGTGCTTCGAGGAGACCGAGGCAGCAGAGGTCAAGTGACTTTCCCAGGGTCATACAGCTGTATTTGAACTCATCTTCCAGATTCCAGGCCCAACATTCTTTCCATGGTGCCACCAAGCTGCTAGCCCGGTGGTTGACGCTGGGAATGAATAAGCTTCTCTAGTGAAAACACAGATGATGTGTATAATGTAATGAAGGGAAGGCGCTGTCAGTGGTAGGTGACCAGAGGAGCCAGGAGGGCAAGGGAGGGTGGGCAGGCAGCCTTAGGTAGCTGAGGGCTCTGTACAGAGGCTTATTCTCGGGAAAGGAGTGGGGCAGGTTTGACTAGGAGGAGGTGGGGTACAATACCAGTCAAGGCAGTGGCCAACTCTGCGAGCACTGATTAGATACCGGCTGTGTGCTGAGCACTGGGAGTACAAATAAAGGCAAAAAGACAGGCCCTGTCCTCATGGAGTTGAGATGCAGGGGACACACACTGTCTGTATCTGTCTCCATCTTCTGTCTGTCCATCTGTCGATCCGTGTCTGTCTGTCTGTCTCTAGCCATATGTCTTCCAGGACTCAGTCCACAGTACCCATCTCTTTCATCTGTCCCTGTCTATCTCTCCTCATCTTCAGTCTGTCTCTTATGTAAATACCCGTCTCCACTTGTCTGTGTCTCCATCTGTCTTCTGTCCGTATCTCCTTTCTATCCTGTCTGTCTGTCTGCCCACCTCTATCTCTCTATCTTCAGTCTGTCTCTTATGTAAACACCCGTCTCCACTTGTCTGGGTCTCCATCTGTCTTCTGTCCGTATCTCCTTTCTGTCCTGTCTATCAGTCTGTCCGTCCATCTCTCGGGATCAGCTGTATCTGGGCGTCCCCTCATTAGCAGGCTCTGATTGCTTCTGCAGGGCTGTCTCCTCTCGCTCTGGGCAGCCATGCTCTTTTCTCAGCAGCCTCTTTGCTGGACGCTGCCCTTTGGCCATGTCCCCCTCAGTTCATGGTGGTTGTTAAGGGCCTTCTGTGTACCAGGCCCTCTGTGCCAGGCCCCGGGGACATAAAGACAGCGAGGACAATAGTCCTTGCCCTTGAGGAGTGACATTCTAGGGGCTGGGGGAGAAGGGCACACCCACAGGGTGGGGGTGGGGTTGAGCCCACTGCCAAATGGGGCTTGGGAGAAGCCTCTTAAGCTTAGGTCTTCAGGACAGGAGAGGCTGGGCTGGGGAGGGGATCGTTCCAGACAGGGGCCAGCCCGGGTAAACTGAGGCAGGCGGTGGCATGGGATGTGTGGGGCACACAGCCTCAGCCGTTTGGCTGTGGGTAGGGATGACAAATCAGCCCAGAAGGGTTTTAAGCCCAAATAGAGGGGCAGGTGTTGTGGGAGCAGTGTGCTGCCAGAGAAGCCTTGTGGTCTGTGCTTCTGTAATGGTTGCCATGCGACAGGGCAGAAGGGAGAATTTGGAGGGGACTCCGGGGCTACAAACAGCAGGTGATGAAGACCTGAGCTCTGCAGGGGGCCATGTGACTGCAGGGACGCATGCAAGAGACATGATGAAGGTGGTGTTGACAAGATTGGGCAGCTGATGGGACCTGGGAGGTGAGGGAGGAGGAAGAGTTGAGGATGGCTGATGTGAGCCACAGCAGTTGGAGGGTGGGTGGTACCACTGACAGGACAGTAGTGAGAAAAGCATTAGGCTCGAAGCCCGACGTCAGCAGCTCATGCTTTGGGAATCGCTTTTATTTTAGCCTTCTGATTTTACAGCTAAGGAAATTGAGGCCCAGAGAGGTGAAAGGGACAAGGGTACAGTCATCAACTTAGAGCTAGTAGGGATTGGAGAGGTCACTAATCCAAACTTCTCAGTTGAGGAGTCGATGGGGAAAATCAGGCACCAGGGAGGTGAAAGGACTGGCCCAGGGTCACACATATCTAAGTATCTGAGGTGCATCTTGTGTCCTAACCTGTTAATGAATGCACTGGAGCTAAGCGGGGTTCTCTCCCAACCTCAGCCTGGCTGCTGAAATCTTGATTTCTGCTCCCTGCCTCCTTTTCTTCCCTCTGCAAGGGGCCCTTTGGCCCAAGGATAGGCCCCTCAGTCCTTTGTCGGAGCTGCAGCCCCCGCTGTGCAGGAGCTCCTGGCCTTGGCACAGGTGAGCCGGCCATGGCAGACGCCCGCCAGGCCCAGGCTGGGCAGCTCACCGCACCGCTGCACCACCCCACCACCGCACCACCCCATTACTGCACTACTCCACCACTGCACTGCCCCATCACCGTACTGCCCCACCACCGCCCCGCCCCATCACCGCACCACCCCATGGTGGGCTTTGGGCTGCCCACCTGTGGCTTGTCAGCTCACCAAGGCCAGGCTTCAAGGGACCTTGGAGACCATCCAGGCCAGGGCTTCCTAACTGGGGGTCTGGGAACTTTTTTTTTTTAATAATTTTTTGTTTGCTATTTCCATAGAATTTGTTTCTTTTGTACTCCCACACATTTCATTTTTAAAAAACATGGTTCTGAGGGTGGGTAGGTGGCACAGTGGATACAGCACCGGCCCTGGATTCAGGAGTACCTGAGTTCAAATCCGGCCTCAGACATTTGACACTTACAAGCTGTGTGACCCTGGGCAAGTCATTTAACCTCCATTGCCCCACCAAAAACCCCCCAAAACATCAACAACAACCAAAAAAAAACCATGGTTCTGACAAAGGGCCCATTGCCTTCACCAGGTGGCCTGTCTGGGGCATCCAGGACACAGAAGAGGCCAGAAGCCCTCAGCCCCACCCTGATCTCATCCTAGCATCGGCCTCCCGGAGCTAGAAGGGACCTTAGAGGTTATCTAGTCTCCAGCTTCTTAAACTGTGGGTTTCAGCTTCATGTGGGGTCACGTAGCTCAGTGTGGAGGTCATGAAAAATAAAAGGTTATATCTACCTATTTCCTGTACCTCTGTACCCGAGGTGTGTAAAACTTCCATAGACAAAAAAGGGTCATGAGTGGAGATAGTTTAAGGAGCCCTGGTCTGGTCTCACGCCCTCCTTTTACAGAAAGGAAAACTGAGGCCGCAGAGGCGAATGGCCCGCCCATGTGGGTCAGGGTTCCAGTAAGTTGCAGAGCCAGGATTTGATGCCACTTCCTCCAGCTCTGACTCCATCCATTACTGTTCTTTCCACTGGATTGTGCCGACACCTCTTTTTTACAGAAAAGGAAACCGAGGCCCAGAGAGTTTCAGTGACTTTCCCAAAGTCACACAGGTCGTCAGTGTCGGAGACAGGATAGCAGTGTCACCTGGAAATTGTCCTGTGCTGCGGCCTCAGCTTGACCCCTAAGCCCCATCACAGGCTGGTCAGTGCCTAGTCAGAGGCCGGGCTTCTCCCTGACCCTGGTCAGACACCATATGTCCTCCTTGACCCTGGTCACCCATGGTCACCACCCTCCCATGACCCTCTTGACCTTTTTCTTCCTAGTCTTTGTGGCCAACTGGCCCCCAACCCTAGACACAGCCCCGGCCTATGGCCTGGCCTGCTCTCCAGCCCTCCCTGAATCTCCTGCCGTGATGTCTTATCTTGGCCACAGTCTGACCCTAACACTGGCCACTGGCTGACCCCAACCTCATTTATAACCTGGCCATTGAGTAACCTCAGGTCTCAGAAGGATCTGCCACCCCCTCCCCACCCTCCCCAGTCCTGCTCCCTAAACTCAGCACAAGGACTGATTCCTTCTTTGACCCCTGCTCTCATCGACCCTTCCTCAAACAGCATCACTGATGGGGTCCAAGAACTGGGGTCCAAGAACTGAGTTCAAATTCTGCCTGAGATGCTTATTAGTTGTGTGACCCTGGGGAAGTCATTCAGCATTCTGGGGATAATCATTGCATGTACCTCACAGTGTTGTTAGCAGGAAGTCACATCTGTGAGGTGCTCTGCAAGCCTTAAAGCGCTCTCTAAATGTTAGCAGTGATTTATTTATCCATTCTTTCATCTATTTCATTTTATTTACTTATTTTTGATCCCCCTTATCCCCTGACCTCAGCGACCCAGTCACTCACTCACTGACTGATCACAGGCACCTTGACTTGGCTCGCAGACTAAGTCTGGGCCCAGACTGATTCCTAGACTGACCCCCCTTCATCCCAGACTCTCCTTGAGGAGGGCCCCTGAGCCTAGACCTTTGATCTTGGCCTCCCCCCATTCCTTTGTATTCACTTTGTATATCATCATGGGTGGAAGTCTTGTGCCTAGCACAGTATCTGAGACAGTACTCACTGAATGAGTGAGTCAGTGAGTGAATGAATGAATAGGAGGCGTTAAATGCCCTGCTCAGTTTTACCCACTCGGCTGTCTTGGAGTGTTAGAGGGGTATGGGTGTGTGGGAGAAAGTGGCTGGGAAGCTGGGCCAGCCCCTGGCCCTGCCCAGAGGGGTGGGGGGGAGACGACAGACGTTTCCCCCTTTCTTTTCTTTTCTTCTTTTTTTTTGGTGAGGCAGTTAGGGTTAAGTGACTTGCCCAAGGTCACACAGCTACTTAAGTGTCAAGTGGCTGAGGCTGGATTTGAATTCAGGCCCTCCTGAATGCAGGGCCAGTGCTCTATCCACTGAGCCACCTAGCTGCCCCCTCCCCCTCCCCCTTTCTTTTGAAGCCCAATCACCTTCTGTCTGTGGTGTGCCCGTGGCGGGCACTTGCACCCACATCAGTGCCAGGCTGAACTCTGGGCTCAGAGCGCCAGGTGCCAAGGAGGCCCCCACTTCCCTCCTTCCTTCCCCTCTTCCCACCACGAGCACTTTAGATCCCTACTATTTGTGCTGCTCGGGCCCGCTCCCTGCCGCCCCTGCTGCCAGTAACAGAGGCCTTTATGTGGAGCCCCGGCTCAGGCTGCCCCACGGACAGATGGATGCACTGCCACGTGGCCACTGTGTATTTAGTGACTGCAGAGGAGCAGATTATCACCCATGTTCCTGTTTTTCTAATGAGCTGGGGAGGGGGGAGGGCAGTAGGGGAGGACCCAAGGGCTGCTTGGAAAGACTCACGTGATGACTGAGCCAAGGAGTTCTAGGAAGGGCGTCTGTCTGTCCTCTCTGTCTGTCTCTCCCTTCCTCCTCCCCTCCCCCAGTTGTCCGTCTCCTCCTCCTCCTTCCTCTGACTTTCTAAAGCTTATTCTCCACACCCTCCCTCCTTTCCCTCCCTCCCTCCCTCCCATAGCGCTGAGGTCATTGTAGAAAATCTGACCAACTGCGAAGGTGAAGGAGAGAAACGAAGGGGGCAGGCCGAGCTCCTAGGTATTGAGCGAATGAGCTGCCCCCTCCCCAGCAGAGCCGGGGCCTGGCCAGGATGGGGAGGGGGAGGCTGGGCTAGGGCCAGGGTGGTTGAGAAGGGACCATGGCTTCTTTCCCAGGGAGGATGGTGTTGGGGAGGAGAATGAGAAGGGCCAGATGGGCCGGGGGACTTCTCCAAAGGGATTGGGGTGACTGAAGAACTGGGGGAGCCTGAGTGGACCTGGGGAGGGGGGGATGTTGGGTCCTGAGGCCTCCAAGCTGACCATTACAGGTAAGTGAGTAAGGATTGATCCTGGGTGCTCATGGGATGGGGTGGGGCCCAACCCAGCCACATGGGATCGCCCTATTCCAGACCTGTTTGTTTATCTTTCTTTCTCCTCTCCTTCCACAGAAGAAAGCTGAAGCTGCCCATCGGATCCTGGAAGGCCTAGGCCCTCAAGTAGAACTGGTAAGATGGAGTCTGGGGCCTTGGGGTAGGGGTGGTGAGGGGGCGTGTGCATGTGTGTGTGGGGTGTGCGTGTGCATGCGTGTGTGCCCGTGTGTGCGTGAGAAAGAAGCAAGCATCTGGTTGGGCAGCATCTCCTTGGTGGCTCTCTCCTAGGGCAGGAAATAAACCAGATAACAGGCATTTTCTGATAGGGAAGTCCTGGCCGAGGGGAAGGGGCAGGCACTTAACCCCATGGGTTGGATTAAACTCCCAGTGGGCCTTCCTCTCTTGCTCAGTGGGCAGGACCAATGGGCAGCATTACTGGGGGCTCACCCACTGGGGGCAGCTTCAAAGCAGTGGAGTCCAGCCACTGAGTGAGAGCCAGCCTTGAGAAGTAGCACTGTGAGTGTGAGTATGAGGGTGTGTGTGTATGTGTGTGTGAATGTGAGTGTGAGGGTGGGGGGAGGAGGGAGGGCGGGCGGGCAGGCAAATGTGCAAGCCCTGGGAAATGAAACTTAAATACATTAGCAGCAGTCGGGACATGGTTAGCATGCGTTTGGTCGGAAGGCTGAGCTGCTCCCCAGTGGTGGGGCAGCTGGCACGGGGGTGTCTGGCGTGTGTGTGTGTGTGTGTGTGTGTGTGTGTGTGTATGTGTGTGTGTGTGTGTGTTTTGTGGCGCCTCCACAGACAGGGTTGGGCCCCGGTCCTGTTGTTGGGCCTTGGGCACAGCTCATCTGGCGTCTTTGACTCTCCTTGGGAGAAGGCCCACTTAGGAACATCAGGACAGTTCCCCTTTGAGCAGTGCCAAGTTCGGTGTCCTGGCCTGGGGAGGGGCAGAAGACGGCTGACATGACCTGTTGTGGAGAAGGGGGATTGTAGGATCTCAGCCCTGGAGCCAGAAGGTATCTGGGAGGCAAGTGGATTTAAGCCTCGCATTTTACAGATGGGGACACCGAGGCCCGGAGAGGCTCCGACCTGCTCAGGGTCACACAGTGCTTCCCACTGGACCATACTGCCTCTGAATTGGCCCTTAGTCATCGCTGCCCTTGTTGGGAAGGCTCCGGAGTCCAAGCCTCCAACCCCGACCTGCCCCGGCTCCCTTTGTGGCCCTCGTCCACAGCCTTTGGGGGCCCGTGCCCTTGGGCCCCCTCACCCTCTCCTGTGGTTCTCTCTGCACCCACAGGCCATGCTCAGGGCCCTGGCCTTCTGCTTCTTGCTATAGAAAAGGGAAGCGTTAAGTGATGCCCCTGCCTTGGCTTCCCTTTCTCAAAAATGGGAACGGTGGGTGCCAGAGACGTCAGAGATATCAGGGGTCTGGGCTTCGAGGCTTCTGGCCTATGAGCCCTGGGCGGCGTCCGGTGAGGCGGAGGAGGAAGCAGCCCGTGCAGGGGCTCCAGGAGCCCCAGCCAGAAGGATTGGGTGGATGGGAGGGGCTGTGTCCTGGGGGGTCCTACAAGCAGGCCATGAATTCCTGCCGTGTGTAGGCAAGTGCGATTTCAGTTAAAGAAAAAGATGTGCTACCTTGGGGGGGACTGCATTTATCCTCCTGGGGAGGGAAGGTGGTACATAAGCTCACCAACTGCGGGATTAATCAGTCAGCTCCCTTTAAGTGTCCTGGAGCCGAGCTTTGAAAGAAGCCAGAAACTGGGGGGGATGGATGGACAGATAGACAAAGGGACAGATGAATGAACAAACGAATGAATGAATGACAAAGTATTAAGCACTCCCTGTGTGCCAGTCAGTAGATGTGAGCATTTATGAAGTGCCTGCTGTGTGCTGGGCACTGGGCACAAGTAGACACAGTAGAGCTTACAGGGGAATGCAGGGAGCAGGTGAATGAACAGCATTATCTCCACAGCCTAAATGTCAGTGGAAGGCTGAGCATCTGCACAAGGTGGATCCAGATGCTTTGGGAAGGGCCCCTTGTAGTTGAGGAGGGGAGGGGAGGGTCAGGGGAGGCTTGAGGTACCAAGTAATCCTTGAGCCGGGCATTCCAGGTGGGCAGTCCGGTCCAGCTAGTGCGGAAGAAATGAAGGGTGAGGAGGGAAGAGAGGGCAGTTGGTCTGGAGGGGAGGCTGGGAGGCGAGGCTGGGCCCAGGCCGAGAGCGTTTACTTTTAACTCTGCAGGACCCTAGGGGGCCACGTGGCAGCAGCATGGGGGAGGGCCCGAGGTGGGGGGCTGGGTGCAAGAGGGGCTGTGACTGCTCCAATACTGGGGCGAGAGAGAGTGAGGAATATGTGGTGCTCCCGGGAGACAGAGGAGCAGCCTCGCTGTCAGCAAAAACGGGGAGTCTGGGGGAGAAAGTCGTGATGTCCCTTTGGGACAGCTTCAAGATCCCTCTGGAGGAGCACATGCCCTGGAAATGTCTGGGAGGCAGTTGGTGATAGAGACCACGAGCTAGGGGAGAGCCGGCCCCCTCTGGAGATCTCAGCCTTGGCATCTGCCCAGGGACGATAGTGAAACCCGTGGGAAGAACGGATGAAGGAGAGACACAGAGACGCACACAGAGAGACAGAGGTAGAGAAAGGAGACACAGAGCGAGAGTGAGAGAGAATCATGGGGAGACAGAGAGAGAGACTGAGAGATAGAGAAGATGGGGGTGGGGGAGAGGAAAAAGGGGCAGGGAGAAGAGGGCCTAGGCAGGGCATCCAGGCTCCCCCGCCCACTGAGCTGGGCCCACAGAAGACCACTGACAGTGTAGCTGATGGAGCTGGACTGGCAGGTCCCTGGGCAGGAGGGGAGTGAGCCGAGGGTAGCCTGGAAGAAGGCCTTAGGAGCTAGAGAGAGCCCTGAGGTCGTCTCATTTCCCCTCTGGTTTTACAAGCGAGGAAACTGAGGCTCAAAGAGGTTTGTCTGAGGTTAGTCAGGGAACTGGCCTGAGGTGGGGTTTGACCCGGGCCGCTTCTTCCTGAGCCCCCTTCTTAGTGCCGCCATCCTCTGGCTCCTGGGCCTGGTCGGGGGTGTCCAGAGCCACAGAGGAGGAGGAGGCTGGGCTATCTTAGCTGAGCTGGGGGACCAAATGTGGCCCAGGCTGTCCTCAGGGCACAGGGAGGGGAGTAATGATGCCTAAGAAGGCCTGGGGGGGAGGCGGAGCGGCTTCCCAAGCCAGTGGAGGATTTTGTATTTGAGCCCAGGGCGATAGGAAGCCACAGGGGTGTGCTGAGTAGGGCAGGCCCTGGGTTTTGGTGTGGCACAGATTGCCCTGGGTGGGGGCGGAGGGGATTCAGTCATTGCACCACTGTATACATAGAGAAGCACATAGAAGTTAATATGAGGAAAGGGAAGGCGCCGCTAGGGAGGGATGGAGGGCCTGGTGTCTCAGGCCACGCGTGTCCGGCTCCCTGGCAGGTGACCACCCATCGTCCTCTCTGCGGGCACCGCCGTGAGGGCGGGGCATGACCCTTTTAGGTCTGACACCCCTTTTCTGTGGCCTGGGAGAAAATCTCCCAGTTGTCGCAGGTATGGGAGGCCTTGGCTCTCTAGGGAGGGGCTGAAAGTTTCCAAAAGGCTCTGCTGTTTCCCCACCCACCCCAAACAAGAGCCAGAGCGTTGGGAAATAGCCTTCTGCTATCTGTCAGTGAATAGGGTAAGTTGAGGCAGTCTGTCAGTCTGTTCTCCAGGATACTGAACAGGAGAAACCGGCCACAGTCACAGCTCATAGATCTAGACCTGGGGAGGCCTGGGAGCCCAAGCTCTTCATTTTACAGATGGGGAAACCGAGGCTGAGGGAGGCAATGTGCCTCGTAGCCAGTGTCAGAGATGGGCTCTGAACCCGGGATCTTTCCACCTCCACAGAGGTATGGTTGGTGGGGTGCTCTCTGTGCCTGGGGCGAGCTGGATCCTGCCTCCCCACTGCCAGGCTTTGAGGCCCCCGCCCCTTTGCTGTTTCTTGGAGAAGCTGGAGGCTTTCAAGAATTGGGGCGGAGGGTGGGGAACAGAGAGGAATGAATTAAAAATGGTTTCCTGACCCCGGATAGCCCCAGCCCCCAGCCGCATGAAGGGGAAACACCTTCAGAGAAGGGTTAACCAGTAACCAGGACACCAGGAAGGAAGTGTCTCTTCCTAAACCCTCTGTGTTCTGTCTGCTTGAGGCACCAAACGTGGTCTTTGTGGGAGGGAGGGAGGCTTGGAGAGAGGAGCTAGAGATGAGATAGAGACCTATGTGGGGGGGGTTTGAGGGGGAGAGGAGAGACAGAGGGAGGGAGAGGGAAGGAAAGAGAAGAGGAGGGGAGGGGAGAGCCCCTGAGGTCCTGGGGGGAGGGTGGAGAGAGGGGAGGAGGCCCATAGACTGTCTGCCTGCCTGGCTGCCCCCCTCCTTCATGATGTCGCTTGACTTCCTTCGCCTGCAGGGGGCTGTTTAAAGAATGCTGAGTCACAGGGGGCTAAGGGGGCTGAACTCACCCAGCCGAGTCTGGGCCCCACGGCAGCCCCTCGTCCCATGAGGTCCTAGTCATGCCTGACGTTGCCCTCACCTCCATGGCTTTGTGAGAGCATCTTGGTAACCACTGGCTGTGAGGCTGAGCCCTTCCGGCGTCGGGGCCTTTGAATGAATGGGTGGGTGAGCGTGAAAAGCATTGAACCACCTCTTGCTAGCACCAAGCGCAGTTCAAAGTCCCGGGCTTTACAAGTCAGTCCTCACCCTCCAAGAGCCCACCTTGGGCCAGGGAGAAGAAACTATGTGGGCATCAGTGGCCGGGGAGGTGTGTTTGGGATGAGGAGCCGGGGGATGGTGGTAGCATCATGGGCCGGGGGAGCTTCGAGAACATGAATGTCTCTGCCAAGGTTACACTACCCAAGGTAGTAAGTAAGTAGAATGCTGGGCTGGCCATGATTTGAACCCAGTGCTGTCTTGCTTCAAATTGGGCCTGCCTTCCACTGTGCCTTGTTGCTTTTCCCAAGACAGGGTTGGCCTGGGTCATCTCCCATGTTCCTTATTCCTTCTCAGAGGAGCCTGAGTGGGCAGCTGGATGACATAGTGGATAAAGCATGGGCTAGGAGTCGGGAGGACCTGAGGCTTCAGGCCCTTACTAGCTGTGTGACCCTGGGCAAGTCACTTTATCCTGTTTGCCTCAGTTTCCTCTTCTGTAAGATGAGAAGGAAATGGCAAATCAATACAGTATCTTTCCCAAGAAAACCCCACGTGGGATCAGAGTCGGATGTGACTGAAAGTGACTGAGGGGCCCAGGGCCTATTAGCCCTGAGGTGCCTTTAGAGGCTCCTGAATCCAAGGCCCGGCTTTTTAATTCCTGTACTCTGCCAGTGGAGTTGTAGGCAGCCAGGCCACATAGGGGGCAGTGCAAGGCTTGGTGGCCAGGAGACTGAATTTCATTTTCTGACTCAGACATGTAATAGTTGTTTTAAACTGGGTTAGGCCCTTAGCCTCAGTTTCCCTGTCTGTAAAATGGGAATGGTGAGAGCACCTACCTCACAGGCTAGTTGGGAGCACCACATGAGATAATATTGTGACATTTAAAAAGTTCGAGAGCTGTTGTTTCTGGGTAATTTAATGATTGTATCCATAAGGTTAGCACGTTACTAACAAAGGAGGTCAGTGCTACTTTTGACTGCCTGGGCCCCTCATGGCTGTGGGCTCACAGTTTACATGGCCTTGGAGGGGTGACAATCAACTCTGATTGGTTCACAGTGAATGAGAGGATGAATATTATAATGAGATGGGGGCCATGGGGCCATGTGACTTGGATCCATTTCCTTATCTGACCAAAGGGACAATCCACTTTAGCCCAGCCCTGTCTGAGTAGCTCCAATGAGCAGGAATCTTTCCATTGCCTAAACTCAGAATTTCTTTTCTGTCTCTGGTTAGATCTTAGCCTGGGAAGTCTTTACCTAAGATTTCCCATACAGGCTGGGTTCTGGCTGAGGAAGGAGAAAGCCAATTCATCATTAGTTATTAATACAAGAGAGAAATGATCATTTCCGCACATGTACCAAGCACTTTGTAGGCCCCAGAGCGCTAGGTGAATGTCAGCTCTTGTCATGACCACGGGAATGGGAAGGAGGGTCCCCGGCCCACAGGGCAGTGGGCGTGAGCAAGCTGCCACATGTTACCAATGGGAGTTAGGAAGAAGTCGCCGCTGGCAGAACAGGATTTCAGCCAAGAAGTACAGGAACAAAAGAGATGGGTGGGGCCCAGCACCAGGGGATGTGACACAGCTTGGGAGGCCCCTGGAGCCTTGGCACTGGGGGGAGGGGACTGGGGAGGAGGGCTTGTCCTGGACTTCGTTGGGGGAGATTCGGGTGAAAATCGCAGCTCTGACTTTTACCAGCTAGGTAACCTCAGGCCAATCACTTCAGCTCTCTAAATTGGAGCTGGACCATGATCTCATTGGTCCAGGCAACTCCTGCGTGAGGAAACTCCCTCTCAGAGGGCACTTTGGCACCCGGGAAGGTGAGGGACCAGCCCAGGGTCACGCAGTCAGTGTGTGCCTGAGGAGGCCGACTGCTCCCCCCAACACTGCCTGCCTCTGCTCTGTAAAGGGGGGGAGCCAAGGTCACAGGCTTGTTAGAGGAGAGAAAGCTCTGAACAGCCCTTTGGGGTCAGTGAGGGTCCTCCTGGCCGGGTGTGCACAAAGCTGATGTTGGAGCCTGGCAGGTGGGGGCTGTCCTTCGATGCTGTGCCCATTCTAGGAGGCTGAGTCTATCCCTGTGTTCAGGCAGGGCCCCCCACTTCTGCCCGGTAGGAGCGGATCGCCTCCAGAGATAGCCCCATGTCGCCACCCCTGCCTCCTGGAGGCTTGTGGTCTGGTCAGTTTTATCTACAGTGTAGGTGAAGAGCACTGTCACTGTGGGGAGAAGTCATGTGTCTGTGCGGCCGGGCCCCAAGCAAGAGAGAAGGGCAGGGAGGGGCCGAGATTCTGGTTTGAGCCAATTTCACAAATGGGCAGAACCTTGGGGAATTAATCTGACAGCTCATTGTCATCATGATTATCATCATAGCTCACATTTACAAAGTGCTTTAAAGATTACAAAGTGCTTTACCTATATTGTCTCATTTGATCCTCCCAATTATCCTAGGAGGCAGAGCCTTGCATTAATCCCATTTTACAGATGAGGCCACTGAGGCAGAGGCGCGGGCCCCACACAGCTAGCCTGTGCCCCAGGCGGCCTCCTGCAGGTGCAGTGTCCCCTGCCTCTCCGGCCTCCTGCTCTTAAGCCCCATGGGCTCGTGGCATGTTTCAGTCACAAGGGGAGTGTGGATGGATGGTGTGCCTGCGGTCAGGCCCCAGCGTAGGCCTCCAGTGGCCAGCTGCCTTGGGTCACAGTTATCAGTGTGGTGGAACCTGGAGGGAGGTGGCAGAGTCACCTCGAGCCTTCAGACCCGGACGGGGATGAGAAACCGCAGCCTCCCCACTCTGGTCCTCCCAGATCACATCCATGGTCCTCCGGAGTCGGGAGTCCAGGCCTCTGCACTCCTTCCCCTCGGCCCCTAAATCGAGGGGTGGGTCAGGAGGTCGCTCAGCTGATGTCCCTGGGGGGCCTCTTTGGGCTTTCAGCTGGAGCCCCGCCTTGGCCTTGCCTGCTGCCCCAGCCTACTCACATCTCCCCTCCAAAGTAGCCTTCCTTGTGAGTACCTGTGCGGCTCTCCCCAAAGAGAGCACCTACTGTGTGCTGGGCACTGGGCCAAGTGCTTTCCAGATGGGATCCCACTGGATTCCTCCTCCAATGTAAGTCCCTTTTCTTAATGGAAGGGACTGTTGCATTTTCATATTTGTAGTTCTAGTGTCTAGCACAGTTTGTGGGGGCAGTTAACAAAGGCCTGCATATTGATATGTTCAGACTGAGACAAGGTGTGGTAGAGGAGAGAACCCTAGCTTTGGACTCAGAAAGAGCCAGATTCAAGTCCTGCCTAGATATGTGCTGGCTAGAGGACAACTCTCAGCCTCAGTTTCCTCATCTGTAAGAGGAGAGCCTCAGGGGGGAGCCAGGTGGTGCAGTGGATAAAGCACCAGCCCTGGATTCAGGATGACCTGAGTTCAAATCCAGCCTTAGACACTTGACACTTACTAGCTGTGTGACCTTGGGCAAGTCACTTAACCCCCATTGCCCCGCAAAAAAAAAGAGAGCCTCAACCTCCCAGGTTGTTGTGAGGGTCACATGCCATTGATGTGCGAGATCTTTGCAGACCTTGAAGCGCGCTCTAAACGCTATGAATGTTGTCCCCTTGTAGGTTCTTTGAGGAGGGGCCCGTGGCACTTGTCTGTCCCCGGCCTGGTCCAGGGCAGGGCTTCTTGTCTGTACACAGATTCCTGGGGCCCTCGCTTCCTATACATTGTGAGGAGAGCTCTCAGGGTGAAGATTTCCAGCAGGCACTCAGCCAGGACAAGTGGGCAGCATGGGGAGTTCTGAGAGCCGGGGGTGCTGCTGAGTGCTAATGGGGAGAGAGCCCAGGAAGGAGGGCACAGCTTCCGGAGCGCCCGGTGGGAGGTCTGTGCCAGGCGCTGCTGTGGACAGGGCAGGAGGAGGAGGGCGGGGGCACCAGAGTGCGCAGTGACGCCATCACCAGTAACTCCCAGGTGGGTGGCCCAGAGCCAGACTGTAGGTGATTGAGGAGTGAGTGGGAGTGAGGAAATACAGAGTGGAGACAGCCTTCCTTGGAGTCTGACCCAGGTAGGAGAAGGGAGAGGGTGAAAGCCTGGGGGAGTGGAGAGAAGAGCAGGAGGTAATGGCTGGGCCGGTTGTGCCTCCGACGGGGGCAGCCCCAGGGGGGCCCAGCAGAAGAGGGTGGTCATGTGAGGGGCAGGTGGAGTCCCACTCTCTTTGACCCACTGGGCTCAGGAGGAGAGCCTGGCAGCTGCTGTGTGTATGTGTTGGGGGGGGGGGCGCTGTGAGCTGGCCCCAGGCGGCCTCTCTCTCCCCCAAGGCAGAGTAGGTTTGTTCCGCTGAGGCAGAGAGGGCAGGGTGTGACGCAGGAGCTCTGCCCACAGGGACAAGGTGCTAAAAGCTGACTTCCATCTGGGAGGGACCAGGAGGGCCCAGCCAGGCTGGGATCCCACGGCTTGGAGGGGGCCCAGCAGGCAGGGGCGGTCTTGGGTCCCTCCAGCGGCCCGTCTCTGCATCTTGAGCCCTTTTCTTCTGAGGGCTTCTTTCCTTCTCCCAGTCTCATGGTCTAGGATGTTAGCTTCAAAGCTGGAAGGGCCGAAGAGGCCCCATAGTCTTAACCTCTCCTAGGACAGGGGAGGGACCTGAGGCCAGTGGAGGGGAGACAGCTGGTAGGAGGCCAGCCAGGATGTGAGATCAGGCTGGGTTATCAGGGAAGACTTTTTGGGGGAGGAGGTAGGCCTAGATTGCCAGGTTGGAGCAAGGCAGGGGCTTTCCTAGGACTGTGGAGAGGGAGGCGGGAGCAGAGGTGAGAGTGGGAGGCAGCAGTGGATTTTCTGGGTTTCAGGAGAGCAAATACCACCACAGTCATGTTCGTAGCAGTCTTTGCTTCCGCAGGTAGAAGGGGAGCCCCTTGAGGGCAGGGCTGCCTTCCCCTTGTATCCATAGCTCTTAGCTCAGCATCCGGCCCATGGGGGTGGGGGGGGACTAAGTAAGTGTGGATGGATGGATGATTGGATGGATGGGTGATTGGATGGGCGAATGGATGGATGGATGGATGGATGGATGGATGGATGGATGGATGGATGGATGGAAGGATTGGTTGGGTGATTGGATGGATGGATGGGTGATTGGATGGATGGATGGATGGATGGATGGATGGATGGATGGGTGATTGGATGGATGGATGGGTGATTGGATGGGTGATTGGATGGGTGATTGGATGGATGGGTGATTGGATGGGTGATTGGATGGATGGGTGATTGGATGGGTGATTGGATGGATGGGTGATTGGATGGGTGATTGGATGGATGGATGATTGGATGGATGGATGGATGGGTGATTGGATGGATGGATGGATGGGTGATTGGATGGATGGATGGATGGGTGATTGGATGGATGGATGGATGGGTGATTGGATGGATGGATGGATGGATGGGTGATTGGATGGATGGATGGGTGATTGGATGGATGGATGGATGGATGGATGGGTGATTGGATGGATGGATGGATGGATGGGTGATTGGATGGATGGATGGGTGATTGGATGGATGGATGGATGGATGGATGGATGGATGGATGGATGGATGGATGGATGGATGGATGGGTGATTGGATGGATGGGTGATTGGATGGATGGATGGATGGGTGATTGGATGGATGGATGGATGGGTGATTGGATGGATGGATGGATGGGTGATTGGATGGATGGATGGATGGGTGATTGGATGGATGGATGGATGGATGGATGGATGGATGGATGGATGGATGGATGGATGGATGGATGGATGGATGGGTGATTGGATAGATGGGTGATTGGATGGATGGATGGATGGGTAATTGGATGGATGGATGGATGGATGATTGGATGGATGGATGATTGGATGGATGGGTGATAGGATGATTGGATGGGTGATAGAATGATAGGATGGGTGATTGGATAGAGGCCAAAAAGTCTGGGTTCCATTCCCATCCATGACACGTGGGCCCCTCAGGAAGGCCCCGGGGGCCAGCTTTGTTGGGAGAGGGGCTGGTCCCTCCCCCAGCCCTAGAGCACTCTGTGCACACCTCTCCTCGATGGCATGACTGTTACCAGCGCAGGCAGGGTTGGGGGATCATGCCTGTCTCCTGCTGGTGGCTGAGCCAGGCCCTGGCACTCCAGGGCCTCATACGGCTCTTAATTGTCTCTGGCACTCAGTGCCAGGGTTGATAGTGTGTGTGGGTGGCTCAGCCCCTGCGAGGCGGGGCTTGCCAGGAGCCAGGGCCTCTATGTCGACTCCTGTATTGATCTCTTGTCTTTTCTCGTTTATTCCAGCCATTATACAACCAGCCCTCAGACACCAGGCAGTATCATGAAAACATTAAAATGTAAGTATCTAGCACTTCTGTGGTGTGGGCCCGTCATAGGCTGGGCCAGAGGGTCAGAGGGAGGGCAGTCAGTGCCTCCTCAGGCCAGGCCTGCTATAGCAGAGCCTGCACTGGGATAGGGCCTGGCTAGGGTGTGGTCTCTGTGGGGGGGCAGTGGGGCCTGTGAAATGTCTGGGGGCGACTGGGGGACTGTTCCTATTGGACTCGGGTTTCTAAGGCCTGCTCTTCCAGTGGGGGATGGGGAGTAGATCAGTCCGGAGGATCTGGGTTCAAGTGTCCCCCCCCCCCAAATATACCTGTTCAGGAGTGTCGTGGGGAGTGATCAGCAAACCTTCACGCATGCGAGGCCTCTTTACAGGCCTCTTTAGAGGCAGGGTCCCTTGTAGCAAGATGTGTTTGTGGTGAATGCAGGATCTGGGTGATCTTTGCTCTGGGGGCCTTGAAGGCCTCTCACCCTGCCCAGGTCCCGTGTGTATACGAGGCCCATGGGATACTGGGGAAGGCCCTGAAGCGGGGGCACAGCATGGACTGGGTGGGGCCCCCTGCCACCCACCATCCCTGTAACCCGGAGCCAAGGTTTTACTTCTTTGGGCCTCAGTGTCCTCATCTGTCACATGAGGGAGGAGACATGATCACCCCTGGGGTGCCTTCGTGCTCCAGGTCTCTGATCCCTGCTGGGTCCTGGGCAGCCTGCTGGGAGCCACCTGGCCAAGGACCGGCCTGCTGCTGGTTGGAGAGCTCACAGTCCAGCGAGCTGGTGGCTGACAGAGCTCGGGAGAGCATCAGCCTTGGCCCAGGCCACCTCAGAGAGCCCGGAGCCAGCCTTTGTCACTGGCAAAGCAGTGAGCCGGGGAACCTCAGCTAGGTTCACAGCATCATTGTTGTTGCTGTTATCCTCGTCACCACTGGCCAGGGGGTGCAGTGGATGAAGCTCTTCTGAGTTCAGATCTGGCCTCAGAAAATTCCTAGCTGGGTGACCCTGGGCAAGTCACTTCACCCTGTTTTCCTCAGCTTCCTCATCTGTCAAATGAGCTGGAGAAGGAAATGGCCACGGAGAATAGGGCACAACTAAAAGAAAACTGAACGGCGTCATACTAGTTATTATTCTCACACTAATCATAAAGACCGCTGAGAAGGACAGTAAAAACAACAGCAGACATGTCTCTGGCATTCTGAGGTAGGCAGAGTACACTGCAAACTTTGTCTGATTTCGCCCTCCCAGCTGCACTGTGGAGGCAGGTGCTGTCACGGTGTCCATTTTACAGATAAGGAAGCTGGGGGCTGAATGGCCCAAGGTCTCCCCGAGATCTGAACTCAGATCTTCCTCATTTCCCCATCAGCAAACACTGATCAGTTTCCCACAGTCCCTGCTCTCTAAAGGGGAAGACAAGCAGAGAAAGAGGTGCTCTCAGCCCTCCTTAACTTGAGGACCCCTCCCCAGGCACTGCAGGGGGTCTCCAGGACTGGAGCACAGACCAGCGTACCCGGGGAGGTGACATCCCCCTGGTCCTCACAGCTGCCTTTGTTAGGGATGAGGAGGAGACAGGGTGCTCTCGTCTGGAAGGTCTTTGCTTCTGGAGCTGTTGGGCTCACCGTTGTCTGATGAGCTTCTCATGGCGTCCCCAGCAGGCCTGTGGTAGCATCTGTGTTCCACAGCCCCCGACAGGGTGTGGGCCAGATGATGGCTGGAATGTTCTGACGTCAGGGTTCCTAGACTTGAAAGGAGCCCGTGGCCAGCAGAGTAATGGTGATGAGTCTAATAACTAACACAAAGCACGGGTTTCCATAAATTACCTCTTTGATCCTCTCAGTGACCTTGGGAGGTTGGATGCTTATTTGCACCTTCATTTTACAGATGAGGAAACTGAGTCTCAGAGAGTGTTTTGCCCAGGGTCATGTAGCTAACCCTGTGATTTCATTAGTATGGGGAGCTTCTGCGGGGGTTGAACTCTCAGGTTTGGCTCCTTCTTGGAATTGCCTAGAGCAGTGAGGAGCTGAGTGATTTGCCCAGGGTCACAGCCAATATGTGTCAAAACAAGGACTCGAATCCCTATTTTCCCGACTCAGAGGGCCTCTATGCACTATGTCATGATGGTTCTATGTAGAAAATACATTCCAAATAAATGCAAGGTCATTTTGGGAGGGAGGGAGACTTCAGGAAGTGACACTTGATTTGAGCTTGGACAGAAACCAGGGATTTCTAAGAGGCTGGAGGAGAGGATGAAGTGGATTCCGGGCATGGGCTACAGCCTGGGCAGAGGTGCCAGGACGGGAGATGAGATGTTAGGTGTCGAGGGTAGTTGAGAATGCCGGTTTGGTGACATGGTAGAGTACAGGAGGGGGGTGGGAGTGGGTCAGATGGAGTAATGAGCCAGGCAGGGTAGTTAGGAATCAGATTTTAAGGGCTTTAAGTGGCAGCCAGAAGAGCTGCTTTTATTTGACCCTGGATGTAGATGGCATGAGAGTAACCCTGCGCTTATAATGTGTCTCCTGATGAAGGTGAGCCCTGGCCCACAGCCTGCCCCGGGGGTAATGGGGGAGGGGAGCAGGCCAGTATCTGCCCTGTGTCTTTCACTGGGGTGACCCCCTCCCCCCAGTTGCTAGTAAAGTTGCCTTAGATAAGGCCAGGTGGGATTTATATTCTCTCTGAAACTGTTGCCACGGGTACCATCCCTTTTATTTTCCTGACATTCAATGGCTGGGTGGTAGTGGTTGTTTTTTTGCTGCCCAGTTAAAATTAATTTCATGCCCCAGTTCATTCTGGCACTGGCAGTCCCAGAAGCACTGAAGTCACTGTCGATGGCATCCTTCCACCAGGGCCGGGGTCACTCACTGGGACAGATGCTCTGGCATCACTACGAAAGTGGCCTCGGGTTAACTTCTTCAGCTCTCGGGCGAGGGGAAGGAGCAGAAGGGGCCTTGGGCTGGCCTTTAGTGCCAGCCAGTTATAAATCTGGGACCTTCCCAGGGCCTTCCCCCTGCCTCAGGTGAGGTCCAGAGCCCTGCCCTGTTAGGCATGGGAGGGGCCTTGGCACAGCTAGGGCTGTGGGTTTGTTGGTTTGTTGGTAACATCCAGTCCTGACCCCTGGCTCTGGTGGAAGGAAGGGAGGGGACCCTTGTTAGACTCCTCGCTCACCCTGAGCCACTCGCTGGGAGAAATCTGGAGGCTGTTTGGTCCAACCCTCTGATTTTACACATGAGGAAACTGAGGCCCAGAGGTGTCCCAGTGTCATAGACTTAGAGGTTGAAGCAGCCATAGTCAGCCAGTGTTCATTACGTGCCTACAGTGTGCCAGGCACAGTGCGGGGTGGGGGGTACAAAGAGAGGCAAAGACCACGGCTGCCCCCCTCCCAGGAAGGGCCTAGGAGAGTCTGGCCTCATGGGTGTAGCTGGGAGCCCTTTGAGCCAGTGCCCATTTGCCAAGTCCTTCAGGGTGCCAGGCACCGTGCCTTCCCCTTCTGATTGGGCAGGCCCTGAGGCTGCTGGGGAGGAATCTACAGAGAAAGCAGCAGAAAGCCATTGGTGAATCGCCAAGGCTTCTGAGCAGATGAGGCCAGGGAGGGTTAATGGGGGATGGCAGAGGAGGGGGAGAAGGTGCCAGTGCAGTGATTGCTGCCAGGCCGGGACAAGGAGCGCATCTGACACCTCCAGCGCCTAATTAAAAGGGAAAATGTAGTCTATTATCAACTCATTAACTGTGTCCCTGGGACCAGCAAGCTAGGCAAAAATTTGTGCTTCCTGCTGGATAATCAAATTAGGGTCCCTGGGGGGATCAGAGGGGTGATGAGGAGTGAGGCAGGATAATGGGATGAATGCAGAGTCGGGGGCGAGAGCCCAGAGAGCCCTGAGATTGGGGTGAAATTAGCCCCAACCCCCCACCCCCAGTAATCCCTGGGTCCTTTCTCTCAAGGTGGCAGGCTCTAATGGGGCTGCTGACGCCTGGGCATTTTCAATATGAAACATTTTGTCCCCACTGGGGGAGCCCGTCCCAGAGAAGACCCTCTGCTTTGCTTCCTGCCCCTCCTCTCCCCTGGCTCTGAGCACTAGGAGAAGGCCCCCTGGGTGTAGCTGCTCCCTCACTTCTTTGGGGCCAAAGTGAGTTCTTGGAAACTGAGTCGTCAGGGAAAAAAGAATCTTATTTTTAGTCATATCTTTCAATATGACTGTGACGGCTCCTCCGTCATCCATCCCTCATGACAAAAGGCTGAAGAGAAAGAAGAAAAATAGCAGTTCAAGGAACTGGGTCTGATAATTCCTGCAGTATTCCGCACCCCTAGGTCCCAACCTCTGCTAACAAAGGCAGGGTCAACTATTGGAGACCGAGCTTGTGGGGGTGTTTTCATTTAAACAGATTTTTCTTGGTAGCTGTTGTTTTTACATCCCTCCTTCATGAGTAGAAAAGGAAATCCCCCCTCTTCATAGGGAGGGAGTCTTTAGCAGATCTCCAGAGTGTAGGATGCTGGGAACACAAGGCCCGTATGTCCTTGTGTGTGCGTGGAGGGGTCGTCATGAATCAGGGAGAAGCTACTGCATGAAGTGGTGGCAAGGAGTGAACCGCAGGTCTTTGTCAGGTAGGCTGGCTCGAGCTTGTGTCGGGCCCTGTGCCCCTAGGAGAGCCCTGCTGAGGATGTGAGTAACAGCAGCGGGCAGACACCCGTTACCCCTCTTTTACATATGAGCAAACTAAGTCTCAGAGAGGGTAAGTCACTTGCCTAGGTCACACCACTAGTGTTTGAGGCAGGATTTGAACCCATGTCTTCCTGACTCCAAGTATGGGCTACCCTTCTGCTGCTTCTCCCATTGCTTTCCTTCCCTTCCCTCGCCACATCCTTCATCCTCCTTTCTACCTCCCTGTCTCTCTCCCCTCCCTTCCCTTTTTCTCTCCCTTTCTTTCCTCCCTCCTTTCTCTCCCTCTCCTCTCTCCCCTTCTTCCTTCCTTCTTTATTTCCTTCCATCATCCAGTCTATCATGCATTTAACTTTCACCCCCACCAGCCCCCACCCAGCTCTTCTGCACCCCCTCCCCTGCTGGCTCAGTGCCGGCTGATGCACCCACCCCCTCCCCTTTACATTCTCATTCTCTCTCTCTGTCTCTCCCTTCTCTCACCCTCTTCTCCTCCATCTCTCTCTCTCTCTGTGTCTCCACTTTGCTTTATTCACAGCCTGAGGCCTGTACGTGTGTCTGCTCTGTTGGCATTATTTCCTACGATCCCTTCCAGATTTCTTTGTATTTGTCGTATCCGTCTTGGTTTCTGGCATCGCCGCGTTCCGTGACATCGGCGGCCACCAGAGAGGCTGCTGAGCCTTGAGGAGGGTCTTGTTCAGTTCTTTGCAGTCCCAGATAATGCCGTTATAGACGTCTTTGGACAAATAGTTCTTTTTTTCTCTTGGACAATGACGCTCTCAGGGCCTGTCGCCAGGGGTGGCATCATTGGGCCAAAGGGTACGTGAGGACATGCTCCCTGGCTCTTGGAGCGGGTGCCGCCGGAGCCGGGGGTTCCCCGTCAGCGGTGGCCGTTAAGTGAAGGCTGAGGCCCCTGAGGCTATAGCTGGGGGGCTGTCTGTGTCCCTGGTGCCTGACGCTGAGCCGACTCCGTGAGGGTCTCAGAGCCAGAGTGTAGCCACTTGCCCTGTCCCTGTGAAGGAAAGCTTGGCCCCACAGGCCCGGCAGGGTGGCTGGGGGTGGGGGTGTGCAGCAAAAGCAGACGCATGAGCCCCTCCATGTGCATGACTTCCTCAGCAGCCCCGGCGGGGCCTTTCGTCTCTCATCAGCTCCAGCCCTGCCCTCCAGCTTCCTACCAGTGATGGTTAGGTGTATCTTGCCGTGGTCGGAGTTGCGGGGGGGTACTCGGGCCAGCTGGTATCGGAGGTTGAGTTTGGGGCCCTGAACGGCCTGTGGCCGCTCCCCAGGCTGTCCAGAAGCCCAGAGAATTGCACGATCACGGCGCCTGTCTCCGGAAGCTGCGCTGGGCTCCCCATTACCTCTGGGTGAAAGTAGATGCTGTCTCAGAGTCCTCAGCCCGGCTGTACACGCTCCGCCGCGGTTCCTCCTTCACGCCTTCTGTGCACTGACAGACTGGCCCCTGCCCATCCTGTTTCCAGTGCAGAACATCCCCCTCCGATTACTGAGCTTGTGCCCAGGACCTGCCGCTCTGCCTCCCAGAGGCCCAGGCTCTCTCCAGGGCTCACCTCAAGTTTGTCTTCTTGCAGGAGGATTCACCTTCCTGCTTCCCCCCCCCCAGTTCCCAGGTGTCTCTTGGCCTTCAAGCCTGTACCCAGGTCTCCCCTGGCAGAGCTCAGACTCCGGGGCTTGGGGCCTTGTCTTGGGGTCTCTGGGACCTCCCACGTAGGAGGCGCTGGTACTGAAGAGGAAGTGCCCGCTGATGAATCAAATCTGGCCTCTTCTCTCTCCTCGCAGAAACCAAGCGATGCGGAAGAAGCTCATCCTGTACTTTAAGAGGAGAAACCACGCTCGGAAGCAGTGGGTGAGTCCCCTCCCCACCCCCTTGGCCCCTGGGCTGCTCTCCTCAGGGGATGGTAGCCACACTGGGTGCAGCCGTCATTCAGTCACCCCTGCCCCCCACTGCCTGTCTGCTAACAGCTGGAAACCTCTGGTCCGGGGGGAGGGAGGAGAGAAAAGGGGGAAGGGTGGGGACGGGGGGGGGGGGGGGCGGGGAGGGGGAGAAGGGAAAAGAGACACACACACAGAGGGAGAGAGGCCGGCAGCTGGATAAATAAGTACTAGGCCGGGGGGAGGCATCTAGGCTGAATGTGCCTGTTGATTGGGGGATTGGGGGAGCCTGGGACTGCGCAGCCTCTCCCATCAGGCCCCGGCATTCTCCAGCAGCATCTGTGAGTTGCTACTGAATTGAGACCTGTTTGAGGAGGGGAAGGCAGGAAGACTGGACATTGGGCATCAGATACTTGCCAGAGAGGCCTTTGTGCGTTCTATGCACGGGAAAAGTAGGGTTTGTTTGGAGAGGTGGGGGAACATGGGTGATGGGTCCCTGGATTTTGGCATGTTTGTATGGGGAGATAGGCGCCCCCATCTCCTGCCCTCGGTGACAGGGACTGGGGGCGTCTGCCTGCATCCATCCATGCCCCCTCCCCGAAGGAGCATGGAAGGCAGGACTGCTCAGGGTGGGGGGAGGGGCTCGGCTCTCGTGTGGGGCGGCCACCAGGAAAAAGCCTGATGGCCTGGACTCATCTTCTCCTGCTCTTGGTGTCCCCAGAATATCAGGTAGTGAGGGAAGAAGAGGGGAGGGGAAGGAGTAGGGGGGGGGCTCACTTGGGTCATCCTGTGTTGGCTTCAGTCGTTAGGGCTCTGCCCCGCTCCCCGCCCCAAGGGCCTCCGTGGAGATGTTGGCCTGAAAACAGACCAGGCAGGGGCTGGTTCTGATCTTGGGTCTTGGGAGGCGGCAGGAATTCGTGGGCCTCTAGGTCTTCAGCTGGGAAGGGTTGAGGGGGAAGCAGCTGCTTTGGGGTTCCAGGATGTGCTGGGTTCGGTATCTTTTTAAAAAAAAAGTTTTATGGCTGCTTTGTGTAACCCCCCTTCTTTTCTCCTCTCTTGCAACAAAGAAAAGCGCTTATAAGTGGCTCTGTGGCTGTGGCCTCAGCATTCCCTCCCCGTGGCCCCCATCCCCCACCTCTCCGCTCTTCTGAAGGGCCGTGGTTGGTCATTGGTGTCCTTGTAGTGGCCTCAGCACGTTCTCTTCTCCTGCTGCTCCTTTGTCTGCCCTTCATCGTTTCAAACAGACTTTCCCTTGTTTCTCTGAAGTCTTAGTTTCATCCTTTCTTCCTGTGTCATTCTAGGCTCCGCAGACCACTCAGACTAGGTACCAGTGTCACTCAGGGACCTGATCTGACCCCACGGAAGGCCAGCTTCCCTCTTGTTGGGAAACCTCACTGAGTGAGGCCTGTTCTTTCTGCCTGACTCTGGGAAGTTCTAGGTGTATGTGGGGAGTGTTCTCCACTGCAGAAAGATTGGAGCTCTTGTGGTCAGTGGGTGACTTTGCCCCCTTTAGCTCAGGCCTCCTGGGGTGTAGTGGGGGGTGGCCCTTGTCCATGTTCATCCTGCCTCCCCCTCCCTGCTCTAATGTTAACAGACCATGTGCTCTGGCCGGGTCTATAAAACGAGGGGATCGGGTGACACGCCGTGTCTCCAGGGTGACCCCGAGATGAGCAGTGCACCTCCCGGCTCAGGCACAGGAGGAAGGATGAAGGAGAGAGCGGGGTAAGGGGTTGAGGAGTTGTGGGCGTGCTCTGGACAAAGGCTCCTGTCTCCTCAGCCCTCCTGCTGAGGGAGTGCAGAGTGGAGGGAGTGACGGCCCGGATTGGAGCAGGGCTCCTGATGACAATGAGGCGGTTTACAGTTAGGGTCATTCCAAGAGAGGAATGGCCTCCTGTTCCCAAGCCAGAGCATCTTAGTCCAGCCTTGGATGAGGAAACTGAAGCCTGTGGAGGTCACAGGATTCGATGATCACCACCATTGATAGTCTGAAATTCATGGAGCTTTTGAAGGCTTACGAAGCACTTGTATATGTGTCACCCGCCTTGTTAGCTCGTTTTTATTCTAGCTCATAGGCACTCGCTCTTATTATTCCCATTTCACAAAGGAGGAAACAGGCTGGGAGAAGTTTAAGTGATTGGCCCAGAATCATATAGCTAGTGAATGTCTGAGGCAGGATTGGAACTCGGATCTTCCTGACTCCAGACCCAGCTGCTGCACCTCCAGCACCACAAGGGCCCTTGGAAGTCATTGAGGTTGGCCCCCTCATTGTACACATGGGGAAACTGAGGCTCAGAGGTTAGGTATGAGATTTGAACCCGAGCCTTGTGACTTGAGTCCAGGGCCTTCTCTTTGAGGTTCCTCGTGTTGGGTGCCGCCAAGTGCTCACACCCACTTCCCACCACCTCTCAGCCGGGTCACCCTTATTCTGAGTTCTTTGGGAGGCACAGAGTCCCCAACCTGCAGATCTGCAGCCGGCCAGGGACGCCTTTGTGTAGTGCTTAAAGGCTTAATCGACTCTTGCCGTGTCTGTCTCGTTGGATTTGGGCAGGGACGTCGGGTGCGATCGTCTCCACTTTATGGATAGGGAAAGCCAGGTTCTTGGCCGTGGCCACCTGGGGCATCTGGCTGGATGCGGAGCAGCCTGTGGAGTTTCTGAGGAGAGGCTGGGCTGGGCTTCAGGTGTTCTTCTCTCCCTTCCTCCCCTGCCCTCCCCTCCCAGGCAGCCACCTCCTGTGGTTTCCTTGGGGAAGGAAAATGAGGAACAGTCTGCTTCTCTGGGGCCTCCAGAGGGCTCTGGGCACTTGGGGCCAGGACTGTGGGATGAGTGAGTGCGGCAGATTGCCAGGCTCCGGGGAATCCCAGCCCCTCCCTTTAAAAGACACAATGAAAAGATGCCTTTTCTATTGGCATTACCTCCATTTCCACATCCGTCCTTCCCTCCCTCCAGAAGCACCGTCCCTTGTGACAGAGAACTAAGAAAGGAGCGGGGAGAACGACTGAGCAGAGCCGCTGCTGTGCACCTTCATGGAGTCCGGCAGGATCCCCAGCCCCATGCAGGTGCCCAGGGCGGGGCTCCTCCCAGGTGCTCTCTGCCCGAGCTCGGCCATTTGTGGCCCGTAGTGCCCATTTTCTCTCATCGGGTCTGTGTCGGAGGCCCACCTTCCTGACTGTTGACTGGTTTTGTTTGTTTTATTTGGATCATTTCATAGGGTTTCTGACACTTTTCAGACTTCTCCATTTAACATTTCTTATAGTAAAGTAATAAATAGTCTGTTATATTCAAGACAGGTAGCAAGCTAGATAGGGCGCAAGGCTTGGAGTCAGGAAGTTGCCGTTCAGCTGTGTACAACCCTTTGGCACCCATTTGGGGTTTTCTTGGCAGAGGTACTGGAGTGGCTCGCCATTTACTCCTCCAGATCATTTTACAGGTGAGGAAACTGAGGCAGACATGGTAAAGTGACTTGTCCGGGGTCACACAGCTAGTAACTAAGGCTGGATATGAACTTGTGAAAGTGAAACTTATATCTCCAGGCCTGGTACTGTGTATACCTGGGCCCCTAAGCTGTGCCTAGTCAGGAAGACCTGAATTCAAATCCAGCCTTCATTTCATGAACTGGAAAATTGAGTCCCAGAGAGGGGAAGGGCTTCAGGGTCACAGGGATGTTTCCTAGGTATCTCTCTCCCATTCCCCTGCTCTCTCCTTCTCCCGTGCTTTGGGGATGAGCCCACTTCTGCTGCCGCCCCCCTGAGTGACCTCAGGCTCCCTGAGCTGTGAAGGACAGATTGGAGGACCTTGCTTTTCCCCTGGCTCTGGGATCTGACAGGGGCTCCGCTCCCCACTTTTACAGACCAGCTGAGGCTTCGGAAATGCTCTCTTCCCTGGGAAGAAGGCACTGATTGGCCAAGTCTTAATTAAGCCAGGCAACCGCTAGAAGCTTAATGGGGGCGGGGGGGGGGCGGGGTCTGAGCAGCCACATGCTAAAGGAATGAGGGGAAGTGAATTTCACTTCCAGGCTCTGGGTGGCTTCCTTCCAGAGTGGGGATCCGTCTCCCTTGGAGAACAAGGGCTTCCAGGGGAAGGGGCTGACCGGATGACCCTGACTGGGGCACAGGCTTGCGGTTTCCCCATCCTGAGCCGGGGGCTCACTTTGGGCCTCTTGGGGAAAGGAGTCAGAGAAAAGCAAGATGGAAGCTTCCAGGCTTTGGGCCCCCATGGGAGGAGGGAAGCACCAGCTGGTCTTTGACTACGAGTGCCATAAGGGACCTTGGGGGCTACACGGTCTGGTCCCATGGGGACCCTGGGCCCAGCACAGGGGACTCTTCATAGGGTCTCACACGCAGCAGCTCTCCTATTAACTTCCCAGCCACGGCACAAGGTGGGCCCCTCTCCAGTTTTCAGGTCCTCCTCTTTCCTAAGTTCTGCAGTTGGCCATAATGTGTCGCACATAGTGCCCCTCCATCTCCCACTGCTGGCCTTTGCCCTGCTGGTGCCTCAAATGCCCTTCTTCCTCACCCCCCTCTCAGGACGCTTAGTAAGCATGTTTGATTTTTCCTGAGTCTTTTGCTAGGGTATTCCTCTGCCCAGCTAACTTGTATGTGGTCTTCCTCATCTCATTAGAATGGAAGTTCTGTATGAATATGGATTATTTTATTTTTTTTGTACTTTGGTTCCTAGCACCTGGCATCGTGTCTGGCAAACAGTAGGTGCTATATAAAAGCTTGTTTATTGATTGACAGGTAGGAAGCACCAGAGGTTGCATTTTTTTCCTTAAAAGACTGTTCCAGAGTTTTTTTCTCATGTCACTGAATAGAAAATTGACTAGGAAAACACAGGATCTGCTAAATATCTATAGAGAACAGTCAGGATTTGAACCTAGCTCTCCTGACTGTAGTGAGTGTCATGTCTACCGCAGCACACTGCCTTGGAAGAATGCTGGTGTTAGGAAGGGACCTTACAGGGCAGGCGGACCAACAGTTTACAGCTGGGGAAACTGAGGCTGAGTGCTTCAGAGGGAGGGAAGGCCACATATCCTGCAGTCAGGAGCTTGGAGCCAGGAAGAAGTTCAAACCGCGCTTCAGAGCCTTAGCGCAGCAAGTCCCTTCATCGCCAGGCCTTGGTCCGCCTCCTGGGTATAGGGATGGAATGGGCATTAGCCTTGATCTCTCTGCCTGGGCAGAAGGGACCTGCCCCGGGCTGTCTCCTGAGGCTGCTGCGTCCTCTCAGAGCCACCCCTGCAGTCGGTCTGCTGCTCCCTCGGCCGGTTCAGGACCAGGGGCTGGCCCAGCCAGCTGACCCTGGGAGTCCCGGGGTCATCTTCCACACTCCTGGATGCTGGGAGGGGGGCTGGTGTGGTTTCATGACAAAGCTGGGGGAGCCTGGAGTTAGTGGAGAGAGGGGGTGGCAGGGGTCATCTCCAGGGAAGAGGAGAGAGAGCAGGTGCAACAGGGAGGCTGGAGCCCGGAGGAGCATGGAGTCTGCTGCACTCCCTCCTGCCACCACCAGAGGGCAGCAAATGCCCTGACATGTTGCTACCCAGATGCTTGGGCCTGAAAGCAAGGCTGGGATTTTGTCCCTGCGGGCAGCACAGAGACAGTGCTATTGGCTCAGAGTCTTGGGCTCCTAGGTTTAGAGTTGGAAAGAACCACAGAGTCATTCCCCCCATTTTACATTAGGAAACTAAAGCAATGACTTGCCCAAGGTGCACAGGTAGCAAGTGTCTGAGGTGGGATTCAAACCCAGGTCTTCCTGACCCCAAGCCAAACCCTTTGGCTGTTATATCTGCAAGCCCTTCCCTAGGGCATCTCTTGCGAGGGGCATCATAGGACAGCTTAGTACAGTAGAAAGAATGCTGCATTTGAAATAAGAGACTCAGATTCAAATCTCGGCCCTGCTTCTTAAGATCACAGCTCGAGAACTGGGCAGTCCAGGCCCCTTCCTTTTACAGACTGAGAAACTGAGGCTCAGCTCTCGCAGATAGCGCATGTCCGCTGGGATTTCATAGACGTGGTGAAGAGGCCTTGGAGGCCCCTTCATCCAGCCCCCTCAAAGTACAAGCAAGGAGTCTGAGGCCCTTTAGCAGTATTACAGAGCCACAGCCACAGCTGAGGCAGTACTCGAATCCACTGCCCGAGTCATAGGTCCTGCTGACCCTGTAAGCCTGAAGGCTTCTCTGGGTGTGAGCCCCAGGCTGCACCCCCTCCTCCAGTAAGGCGGGCCTCTCGGGTCCCCCAGACTCTTCCCAGGAGCGTCCTCCTCAGCAGACACCCTGAGACAGGCCCAGCCTTCGGAGAAGCCTCCAGGAATTGTCCACACGCTTCTTCATACTTAATTCCAGGGGACATAAAAGAGGAAATGATTCTGCTGACCGACCAAAGGCCAACTTCTCCCCTTTCTCCTGGGCACTGCTTGGCCTTCCCCCAGCCCTGGGAATTCCCCGGGGTGAATGGGTGCAGATGCAGGCGGGTTTAGCTCACTAGTGCTCCCCATAGGGAGGAGCCAGTGACCCCTGAGTCCTAGAGGGGCCACTCTGTGAGGTGAGAGCAGGGCTTCTTGTGCCCAGTGCATAGCAGGCACTTGGGGGGTGGCCGGAGGCCTGGGAGGACAGTGGGGTGGATTCCCAGAGTTGGAAGGACCTTTGATGTCTCCCCCCTTTAACTGAGGTGGAAACCAAAGGTGAAGCGTCTTCTCTGGGGTCCCCCAGGTGGTACCTGGCCGAGCTGAAATTCACACCCAAGCCTTGTCTCCACATCCGCTGCTCTTTCCAGAAGAGCTCCCTCCCCAGGGAGTGGGGATTGTCATTTGCCTTCTGTGATGGGGTATGAATAGTGGGGGCTGGAGACCCTTCATTGCTTTGTATCTCAGTTTTCTCCTCCGTGCAATGGGACATTCACAGCAGCCACCTCGGGTCAGTGTGAGGCTCGTGACAGTCTAGGTACAGTGTTTTCTGTTGAGCATCAGGTGTCACGTGTCTTCTCAGTCCATCTCTCTGGCCCATTTGGGTCAATGGTGGAGGGATCCTCTCTCCTCAGTCTCCCTGCTGGTCTCAGTTTCTGGGGTTGGACGGCTGAGCCGACAGTCACTCCCACCCCTGGGCCTGAGGGCCCACACTCTGTGTCTGAGATGTGGGGTGACTGGGGGGGGCAGCTTGGAGCTGAATGCTCTTTTCTTCAAAGCATCTGAGTCTTGAAAAGAGGAAAAATGACTCAGACCCCTAGAAATCTTGGGCAGAAGGCTGTCAGGGGTCACACCCTCTGAGTCACTGGCAGAGGGACAGAGGGCTTGGCTGGGGGGGGGGGCAGGCCTCGGGGATCAGGAGGAAGGGGCTGGGCGATAATGGAGAGCTGGACTCTCTGGGGCCCAGACAACTGAGGGTGTGAACAGCTGCCCAGCTTCTCGGTGACCCCCAGGAAAATGAGTGAGTCAGAGAAGTCACAGGATTGGGGATTCAGGGATGAAAATGACCTTAAAGACCACTTGGATCCCCCCGCCCCAGGCTCACAGAGGCCGCATAGGTGACAGGTGGCTGTGCCGGGATTGGAACCCCAGCCCCCCTCTTTCCTGACCCTTCTATCTGGAAAGGAGGTGCTAGGCAAGGAGGGGAAACGCCACAGGGTCCATTCGAATCCATTTTTGGGACACCGCTTTCTTCTTCTTCATCATCGCCATGGTCATTGGGATTATTGTTGCTATAATTAATGCTTTATTGATGCTTTTGCCCCCCCCCCCAATCATTTTCTCATACCCCTTTCTCTTTCCTCCCAGTAAAGTCCTCCCTCCCTCAAAGAATGACGTGGGCTGGGATGGACTAAATTGATCCTAGGACAATGGCCTTTGGCATGTAGACACCCTTAGATTTAGCTTCATTACACCCCTAAGGCAGGATCTGAACTTGGACCATCAACAGCCATTTATTAAGCACCTACTGTGCACTCAGTACTCTGCTAGACGCTAGTGCTCAGCCCCTGTTACATTTCTGCCTGGGGTTCAAACCGAGCAGCTTTTTAATGAAAAGGTTCCCATACCCTGGACCCCCCCCCTTTCCCCAGGTAGAAGCAGGTCCCAAGGAAGGTCAAGGCAGATATCAGCCAGTGTACTTTTGGTGAGCCAGGGATTTGGGGGGGGCGGGGAGGATTGTATCTCCTTGTGATTTACGCTTGCAGGAAGATGTTGGAAACCATTGATTAAGACAGTTTTGCGCCAGCTGCGCCTTTGGGTGCAGGCTCAGCTGAGTGGATGGGGCCACATGGGGCTCTGCCCCCTCTTTCCCGACAAAGGAGCCAGAATCGAGCTTTTGGGGCTGGGCAGCATGCTGGAGCCTCATCTTCCTGATCCTGGAGTGGGGAGGGGGCTGGCGTCCAGAGCACAGGAAGGGCTGATGATTCTCTGCTGGCCTTCCTGCCCTCCCCCTCCCCCTACCTCTTTCCTCAATGGATGCCCCCCCCTCGGGTTTGGGGTTTTTCTTTTTCTGTCCCTCTGGGCTTCTTTCCTTCCTCTTCCTCTCTGGGCCACTGGCTCCACCCCCAAGGGAAAGTCCCAAGAAGGAGGAACCACAAGGCTTTCACAGGAAGGGAGAGCGGCCGCTCTATTGCCCAGCGATGCCCGTCTTGGCTCCCTCTGACCAGGCCCCGGGTAACCGCCCTTGGGGGCCCGGCACTGGCTTCTTTTCCATGCTTGCAGTCGTATTGTCGGATGTCAGGCCTCTGTGTCCCCTGGAGGGACATACCCCGCCCTCCACCTGGACGTTAGTCCCTGTCTCCCTCATTGAATCATGGCTTGCCCGCCTCGGGCCGGGGCTTTCTGGGGATGGAGACCCAAGACTCTCGTCATCTCCCATCGGCGCTATGGGGAAAAGCACCAGACTGGGGGGAAGGAACCCCTAGTCTGACAGACACTTTCTCTGGTCCTGGGCTAGTCACTCTACCTGTGAGGCCTCGGTTTCCCTCCCAGTAAGATAGAAACAGGACTTGAGATGCTTCCCAGGGTTGTTGTGAGAGTCAGAAGGAGCCGGTGTTGGTAGATAACAGACAGCCCCTGAGGAGTGCCCAGCCCCGCCCCCGTCCTTCCCAAGGCAGACAGGCAGTGCCCCGAGACCCCTCTGCCTCCCCCTCCCCAGCAGCGCATAAGCTCCTGACCTTTTCTTCTTGTCTTTGCATTCTCGCTGTCTTAAATGCGGGCATGTGTGTAAGGAATTGAAGTGAATGGGGGACAGGGGGTGGGCAGCCAGCCCAGTCAGTATTGCTCCCGGTCATTGGCATGGGGGGAAAGACACCGAATTTGGCCAGAGGGTCTTGAGTCAAATCCCACTCTGGGGGACAGCTAGGTGGTGCAGTGGAGAAAGCGCTGGCCCTGGATTTGGGAGGACCCGAGTTCAAATCCACCCACAGACACTTGGCACTTACTAGTTGTGTGACCCTGGGCAAGTCACTTAACCCTCAATACTCTGCCCCCCCCCCCCAAAATCTCACTCTGGACCCTTGCTAGCTGGGTCACCTTGGGCACTTTGCTCCACCTCCCTGGGCCTCGGTGTCCTTAGACACTGTCAGTTAGTGAGTGAGGCCCAGTGGACAAAGGCACTTGACCCTGACCATATAAGCTTGTTTCAAGGGGTTGAGGGGTGGGGGGATAGATGGGAAGAGACATAGCTTGAAAATAAAATAAAATTTGACTTTAAAATCAAAAAGAAAATGATGCTCTGGCCATGGGGAGGGGACTCTGTAAAGCAAGAGGGTTGCATCACTTGGCCTCCAGGACCCCTTGAACTCTAGATCCATGAGCACCGGCTCTGTCAAGTCAGCAGGCCTTCATTAAGAACTTACTGTATGGCAGCACCTAAGCTTCCCTGTGGGCTTAGAAGGAAAGGCAGAAATGAGCCGTGTTCTGGCGGCTCCCAGTCTGATGGAGGAGTCAGAGCAGGGAGAGCAGCCTGGGAGGGATGATCTTGGGAAGGCTCCCTCTGGCTCCCCCCTTCCCTCCCACCTGGCCTAAGCAGTGTGCTCCCCCTCCCCCAACTCCACATTGGGGGTTCCGGGCTTGTTTTAAGGGCCTCTTCTGTGCCTCTTCAGCCGGAGGGTGCTGGGTTTCCCCTCCCTGGCTGCAGGCAGGGGTTCTCCTGGGGATTGGTGACTTTGGTGTAGGGGCCGGACTAAATCTGGAGGAAGTCCCTGTAGCCCCCCAGACCAAGCGCTCAGAGCAGAGCCTTCTTATCTCTAGCCTGACTGCATGAGACCGGCTTCCTGGTCAGTCCGGCTTAGCAGGATCCCGGTGACCCAACGTTCGGTGGCCATCTGACTGAAGGCTACACCTGGGCAGGACGGGCTCTGCTGTTTCTGTGCCCCCTCTGCTGGGCCAGCTTTGGGAGCCCAGACTTTCCCTGGGTAGACAGAGAGTCCCCAGAAATCCACAGCAGGCCCAGGAAGGAGTTGGCACATTGGGGAATGCATATGTGTATGTGGGGGGGGCTCCCAAATGGGCTTAGGTTGGCTGGGGAACCCCTGGGGTGTGTAGGAGAAGGTGGCCTGTGGAGTGGGAGCAGAGTTTTTGAGCAGCCAAGGGCAGAACCCAGGGCCACGGGCAGAAGCTGGAACTAGTGGCTAAGCCAGCATTTATAGAGTGCCTTAGGTTTACCAAAGCCCTTTGCTCTCATTATCTCATGGGCCTCACCTATGGAATGACTGCCCCCACCTACCAACTCTGACTTCACAGAGAAGTCGTATGAGAAATGGGTGTGCGAGTGTGCGTATGGCCGTGTGTGTGCTTGGGCATCTCTGGGTCCAGCATTGGCAGGAACGGCGGGCTGGGCGCCAGGGCTCAGGCCCACTCACTCAGATGACCCCCCTTACCCTTGGCCCCTGCAGGAGCAGAAGTTCTGCCAGCGCTATGACCAGCTGATGGAAGCCTGGGAGAAGAAGGTGGAGCGCATTGAGAACAACCCGCGCCGGCGCGCCAAGGAGAGCAAGGTCCGCGAGTACTATGAGAAACAGTTTCCAGAGATCCGGAAGCAGAGGGAGCTCCAGGAACGGATGCAGAGGTGAGCCGAGGGGGGGCCTGGTGAGGCTGCGGGGGGAGCAGGTGTTGGGGGGCCCAGGAGCATGGGGGCAGCAGGTATTGGGGGGCCTGGGAGTGTGGGGGGAGCAGCAGGTGTTGGGGGGCCCGGGAATGTGGGGGGCAGCTCCTGGCCTTAGCCGCCTGCCCTGGCTCTGGGGTGGGGGTTGGGAGGTGGAGAGAAGCAATGGAGGCCCTGCCTCATGTCCGTTCATCTCCAGTCATTCCCATCTCCTGCCATCCTGGAGCCTGGCTCACTACCAGAGCTCCGGTACCGGCCTTAGGAACCTTCCTTGGCTTCCTGGCCTGGCTCAGGGAGCACTCAGCTCCTCTAAGGGTCGTGAATTGGGGACTGGAAGAAACCTTGGGGGCCTCCTGTACTGTCTCCTCATTTCACCCAGGAGAGAAACCAAGGCACAGGGTTGTTAAGTCAGCGCCCATGGCTGTCCTCACTCCTAAGATCTCTGTGATCTGCAGGCCCAGACTCTCTCTAGCCGTCTCCTTTTAGCAATAGGGGAACCGAGGCCCAGAGAGGGGGAAGCCGCTGAGGGTCCAGAGCAAGTAGCATCTGCTCGACCTCTCTGGGTCTCAGTCCCCCCGCCCAGGGTGAGCATGATGTCTGCCCTACCCGTTTACATGTCGTGGTTCAAAGAGAGAAGGCAAGCTTAGAAGCAGGAAGACCGAAGGGCCAGCCCTGCCTAGGACATGGAAAGCTTCCTCAGTCCAGTCAGATGGTGCAGTCATTTAGCTGGGTCTGAGCATTGTCCCTGAGCAAACACTGCCTGCTACTCCTGGGTGGAAGGTGGAGAGGTGCAAGCTGGCCCGCCAGCCATTTGCGGGGGTCGTGTTCACTGGTCACATGAGGCCTGCAGAGGAGTGTTCTAGGCTTCTGTGCTGGGCCCTGGGCCACTGAACAATTTTTAAAATCGATGACGTGCGTGCAGCCATAGGTGGCAGATCCATCAGAATTTCTGATGCAGCCATAGGAATGGCCAGCACAGGGGATGACAGAGTCAACGTCCATCAACATTGCAAGAGGCTGTGGAGAGATTGGGCTGACTCTAATAAGATGAAATTAAGGAGAGATAGGTGTAAAGTCTTACGCTTTGGCATACATACACACACAAATCCATTTCACAAGGATTAGATGGGGGAGCGTTGCTCAGATAGTTGCCCGTCTGAAAAGGATCTGGGGGTCTCAGTAGACTGCAAGCTCAGTGAGTTAACCGTGTGATGCTGCAGCCCAAACCTTCAATGTCTCTATGGGCAACTTCCCGGAGGCCTTCACACTCCCAGGGGTGGTCCTGCCGGCTTCTTTGGTAGTGAGAGGACATCTGGAGCATCGAAGTTAATTCTGGGGGCAGGGCAGCTGGGCGGTGCAGTGGATAAAGTACCAGCCCTGGATTCAGGAGGACTGGAGTTCAAGTCTGGTCCCAGATACTTGACACTTACTAGCTATATGATCCTGGGCAAGTCACTTAATCCTCACTTCCCCACAAAAACAAAAACAAAAACCAATTCTGGGTAGCACCAAGCGGTAAGTCAGGGATGCTGCGATGGTCAAAGGCATGTCAAAGGCACTGGGGGTATTAGTCCTGGAGCAGAGAAGGCTGCAGGGAGGGACATGGGGAAGGGCAGAAGGGCTTGCCTTGTTTACAGTCAGTGTCACCCAGAGGCGAGTTTGGGCCTGATGTTGGGACAGGTCAGGGTATCCAGCAGGGGAGTGAGCTGCCCATCCAGCTGGTCCCCTGGCCCGCCCTTTGCCTTGACTGTGGCTTGGAAAGCGCCATCTCTCTGGCCCCTGACCCTCCCCCAGTCTCTCTGGCCACAGCCACCTTCCCCCAAGAGGAAGTTGTGGGTCCTCCGCAGCCACCGTGCAGACAGGAGGGTGAGCCCCATTGCAAGAAGAACGTCTGTTCCTCAGTGTGTCCCTGTACGCTTTCCCAGCAGGGTAGGACAGAGGGGCAGTGGCCTGTCCATGTCTGCGGCCCGAAGTGAGCACGAAGTGTCAGAGATCATCGACGGGCTCTCGGAACAAGAGGTGAGACTTGCTCTCAGGCTGCCCTCTCTCCCCTCTCCTTTCTTCTTCCTGCTGCTGTTGTCTTGAATCCAGGGCCCAGCTCCGGGGAGTGCTGTGCGACTGGCTGAGCCTCCTGGGGGTGGGGGGTGAGGGCCTTCCTCATGGAAAAGCTCTTTGTATGGCCTGGGGAAAGGTGCAGTCAGCCCAGGGGCTTTCTCTGCCCCCCCCAACCCCCGAGCCTGCAGATTGGGTTCATGAAGCACCTACTGTGGGCCAGACACTGCGGCTACACAGACACAAGTGAAGCATCTCCACCATCTCTCAAAGCGGGAGTTCTTAACGTAGGAGCCAGCGTCCCCCATGAACTTGAGTGGAAATCCTTATTTCAGAATCATCACTTTCCTTTGTGATCCTAAGTGTTTAATTTGTGCGCATAGTAATAAGGACCAACCAGCATTGACGCAGCACCTTAAAAACGTGATTCAGAGGGAGCATCCATGGGTGTCACCGGATTGCCGGCAGGCTCTGGGGCCCTTGTACCCTGGACACAGCCTACTTTCATCCAAGAAGCACATATCGATGCCCTACTATGTGCCAGGCACTATGCTTAGCAAAAACAAGGGCGGCTCCTGCCCTTGGGGACGTCCACTCTGCCTGAGGGATAAGCAGATATACAGACCCCGTAGGCAATGAACATTCTGTGCCGGGGGCACCGGTACCCAGGCATAGCAAGCCTTGAAGGAAGCTCAGGGAGGGGAGGGGTGGGGGGGGTCTGGAACAGGAGACCAGGCTCAGGGCAGGGTCTCCCTCCCCCCCACCTCAGGTGAACTTGAACTTGGCTGTGAGTGGCCTTCACCCCACACCCAGGGTTCGTGGCCTTTTAGAAACCAGGGGCAGCCCCGGGCAGGATGTGGTCTCCCGGACAGTTCTGCCCTTGGATTTGGGGGTGGCACGGGGAGGGGTAAGGGAGAGGCAGCCCTTGCCCCCAGAACTCCCTCCTGATGTCCAAATGTGCTGGCCCAGAGCAGGCGCGGGGGGCTGGTGGTTTCCATGGGTTGGTTTATGGCCCTGGGTTTCCAGATGGAAGGTGGATCATCTTCCTCCTGAGGGAGATAAGGCAGCAGCTTCTCTCCTGTGATTTATGTGCCTCCCACAACGAACCTGTCTGGAACAGCTTCTAAATCTTCCTTTCCACCTGAACATTTCTATCCCCTGGCCTCCCCTGGCTCTCTGCCGCAGCCCCTTGGCGTCTCGCCGCCACCTGCCTCTGCCTCTGTTTCCCCTTTGTCCTTCTCTGTCTCCCTCACCACCCCTTCTTCTTCTCTCCTATCCCCCCTTCCCCGTGACCTCTGGGTCCCTCCCCCTCTTCCCTGACCCTCCCCCCGCCCCATCTGTCTCTGACACTGCTTCCTTCTCTCTGCCCCCCAGAATCTGGAGAAGCAGATGCGCCAGCTGGCCGTGATCCCCCCGATGTTGTATGATGCTGACCAGCAGCGGATCAAGTTCATCAACATGAATGGCCTTATGGACGACCCCATGAAGGTCTATAAGGACCGGCAGGTGATGAACATGTGGAGCGAGCAGGAGAAGGATACCTTCCGGGAGAAGTGAGTTTAGATCCCCCCACCCTGGGGTGAGGGGGAGCGGGGGTGTGGGGGTAGAGGGCAGGGGCGTGGCTGAGGTCCAGCCTAGGGGAGACACCATGTGGACAACTAGCCCAGTGTCTGCAAGGACACGGATGGCCTTGGCCCTTAGGAAGCGGGGAGCGTTTGGGAAAAAAGAATGAGTTCAGTGTTGGACGTGTCCAGTGTAAGCTGTCCTGGACATCCGGATCAGGATATCGTGAAGGCACTTATGGGAGATGTGAGTCTAGAGAGAGGTGGGGCTGGACCTACACCAGGGGGAACCATGTAGAGAGAGTAAGCCCCGGGACAGCAGTGGGAGTGGCCGGGCTGAGTGCTAGCAAAGTGGGCAGAGGAGTGGGGTCTGCAGGGGGGACATTGGGCCAGGAGGAAGCCTGGGGAGAAGAGGGTGGGCGCAGAGGCCCAGAAGGACGAGGACCGAGAAAGGGACATTGCATCGGGCAGCGAAAGGACCATCCGCCATTTTAAAGGACGGTTTTGGTTGAATGAAGTTGGATGCCAAACTGCAAAGAGTTAAGTTAGAGAAAGGCAGTGTGGGCACCAGTGTAGACAGCTTTCTCAAAGAGTTTAGCCACAAAAAGATGGAATGATCTTAGTGGAGATCCAAGTCGGGGTTTGGGGAGGATGGGGGAGACATGGGCATGTTTGTAGGGGCCCCCTCTTTGAGGAGGGGGCGGAAGAGCTGTTGGATATGGGAGGGTGAGAGGAGGAGGTGGAGGGAAGAAAAATCATGGGATGGCCTCAGGGCAAGACCTGAGGGGCTGGGGAAGGTGTTAAAAGGCTTGGAGGAGCCCTTCTGTGGAGTGCCTGGGAGTTAATGAGAGAGGTGGGGAGGGATTGTCTGGTGGTAAAGAGAGGGTAATAGAGAGAAAACTGAAATCTGCTCAGGGAGCCCTGGATTCAAATCCTGCCCTTGGCATTTCCTGCCTGTGTGACCTTGGGCTGAATCACTTCCTGTGGCTGAGAAGATAATAGGGAGGAGGGACCACCCTGTCCCAGTGCCCTGGATGTGAGCTGTTACTCTATCCAGGAGGAGCTAATTTTATGCACACCCCATGCCCGGTGAGGTGCTTTTTAGGCTTGGTGACTAGGTGGTGGTGGTGGCTGCATCTGACTCACCCCGCCCCTCCAGGTTTCCATTAAAACATGTCAAAAAGCCTGTTCCCTGCTTTCAGATTCCCTTCCTCCCTTCAGTAAACATTCACCCAGAGGCCTTGCTCTCAGCAGAGCCCGGCAGATGCTTCTGGAGACAAGTCAGCTCCTTCACTTTGCTTCCCCTCCACTTCAGAATCTGTCTGTTTGGACACTGGCCTGGAGGATGGTGGCGGTGGCGGTAATAAAAATAATAAAGATGCTTCCTGGCCTCAGTCACCCCTGGATGTGGGCGCGTTATCCTCATTTTAAAGGGGAGGAATTGACCTTCAGAGGGGGGAAGTAACCTGCCAAGGGTCACACAGCTCAGAGAGAGGCCGGATTAAGGTGACTCCCTGTTTAGCACCCCCAAAGCCAGAAGGAACCCCCCATTTTGTAGATGAGGAAACTGAGGAAAGTGCCTTCCCCAGTCACCTGGGGCTCTGAGAGCTGGGATTTGAACCTGGGTCCTGTGACCCTGAAGCCAGGGCCCTTCCTACTGCATTATAACATCCAGCATGTCATGGGGCCTCCCTGGGCTGTGTGTGTGTTTATGATCAGGCTGGGGGAGGAGAGATCTATCCTGGGTCACAAGCATCCAGAAAGATGGTTTCTTATTCCTAACTTCAGTCAGACTGCAAACATTAAGTGCCTACTATACAGACACAAAGAATGAAACGATCCTTGTGCCAAAGGAGCATTCATTCATTCATCCATCCATCCATCCATTCATTCATTCATTTATTTGATAAGCATTTAGTAAGCCCCTACTATGTGCCAGGCATTACATATTGGGGATTCAAGCTCCACATGTATTGAGCACCTACTTGGTGCTGGCGATTCAAGCTTCACATTGACTAAGCCCCTACTATGTGCCAGGCGCTAGGTGCTGGGGGTTCAAGTGATGCTTACCCAGAAGGAGCTTTCATTCATTCATTCATTCATTCATTCAATACACATTTAGTAAGCCCCTACTATGTGGCCGGCACCTGGGGATACACGTTCCACAGTACCTACTGTGTGCCAGGTTCTGTGCTAAACAGGCACCTGTGTAAGTTATCAGTTACATAGCCATGAAGTGAATACATAGGACCACATTCGAGGCAGTTAAATCCAAGCTAGCGTGGGAGGGGAGCCCTTGAGCCATTGGGGGAATCAGGAAAGGGGCTGACTCGGAGGCTTGAGGTGGGGTAGGAAGACCCGCTCCCCTGTCCCTTGCTCCTTGGGTGAGGAGGTAGGTGTCTCCCTCCCCGGGAAAGAACAGCAATTTGGGGTGATCCTCGCTGCTCTCGGGTAATGGGCACAGGCAAAGCAGCCACTGTGCTGAGCTTCTTCCCCTGGCTCTGGCAGAGCCCCCTGGAAGGAGGTGGGCCTGGTGCCCTCAGCCTGGCCATGGGCGACGCCGACTGCCAGCTGACTGTTCCTGTGCTCTCCTCTCCCCAGCGTGGGGCAGCTGCTCAGCCTCCAGTGGGAGAACAGGAGAGAGGGCAGAGGAAGGAGAAAAGAAGGGGGAAGGCAGGAGGAAGAGGAGAGGAAGTTGGGAGAGACACACACAGAGGCAGAGAGAGGGAGGGAGAAGAAAAGAGGCAGGATTGAAAGTGAGAGGACACACACAGACTGAGAGAGCAGGAGGGGCCGAGGGCAGAGTGGGAGGCAGAGCCTCAGGCCCCACCTGTGTGCACTGGCCACCCTGGGGCTGCAGGTGCCTCCCATGGACGTCCAGCTGGACCTGGAGCCGGGGGAAGGCCGGGGCCGGAGGAGGAAGGTCCCTGAGATGATGGGGAAGGAGGGCATCCCTAACTGCAGGGCTGGGGCAGGAGGTTGGGTCCTAGATGGGAGCAGGAAGAGCTGGGGGAGGGGGCGCCTAGTCCCTAGTCCAGCCTCCTTATGTCGGGGGCATTTTTTAAGCACCCGGTCATGTGAGAGTCCGGATGGCCTAGTGGAGTGTGTCCTGCCTCTCACATGCTGCTGCTCGAGTGACCGTGGCTAAGTCTCTGGACCTCCTGGTGCTCCAGGCTGACTCTCCAAGTAGAGGGGAGGGCTTCCTTCTGATACCCCGCCCCATGCTCTGGTCCACCTTAGGTGGGCCGCTTCTCTTGGTCCTACTCTGCTGCCAGGCAGGCCCACACCCATTCCCAGACCAGCCCAGGTGCCTCCCAGGAGGTGGGGGTGGGGTTCGAACCTCCCTCCTCCCCTTTCCCCAAGTTTCCCCAGATCAAAAACAGCAACAGAAAAAATAGTGCAAAAGGGGGAAAAAAGGACAGATCGGCTCAAAACAAGCCTCTCATCTTTCCTGGAAGTTGCTTTAGCAGGACAAACAAATATTATTTTTTCCAGCCAGCTGAAGAGGCGGTGAGTCACTGGAAGGAACACCCTCCCTCTCTCGCCCCGCCCATGCCCACACCCACACCTCCTTGGCCTTGGCTGCTGGGAGCCAAGGCGGGGACAGGGCGGCTAGGGGGCCCAGGCAGCCAACACCCCCTCCTCGCTCTCATCCCGTCTCCGTTCTTCTCTCCTAGGTTCATGCAGCACCCCAAGAATTTTGGCCTCATCGCCTCGTTCCTCGAGAGGAAGGTGAGTGGGATCCCTTCTCAGCACCCCTGCCCAGACACCTGTGCCCACCCACCCTCCCTCCCAGCCATGGCTTTTACCTGGAGAAAGATGGGACTCTGGGGAGAGGCCTCCCCATCCCTGCAGCCTTGCAGTCTCCCGACTTGCCAGGGAGAAGGAGGGAACAGCCCCACCCGGGGCCCCAGCTGCCAGACTGTGCCAGGTCACCCCATTGTTTGGGAGCGACAGCTGGCATTGCCAGCCTGCTCTACCTTTGCCAAGTGCTTTGTGAAGGTGATCTCACTTGATCCCCACCCCAGGCACTGTGACCGATCCCTGCCCCCAAGGTCCCTAAGTCAGGCTGCCTCAGTTTCCTCCATGGAGCCAGAGTCCTCTTCAGCTCTAAATCTATGGCCCTGAGGATAATGTCCTAGAGAGACACAACGTTTGAACAATGGATCCCCCTCCGTCTGCAGCCAACAGCTGAAGCCCTGTACTGGGCACTAAGGGCATTGCTCGCTATCACAGGGCTTAAATCCGGGGAGGGGGCGGGGGCCAGGATAGCTCAGGAGGGGAAAACAGCTGATTGAGCTGACCGGCGTTGACCAAGCTGCACCCTGGGTGTACAAAAACAGGAGCAGACAGCAGAGCCTGCCCTCAGGGCGCTGCCAGTCTGCCAGGTAAATAACCTCCCAAAGCCAAGGCCTAGAAGAGGGAACCCAGGCTTGTTTTTCAAATCTCGACCTACTTGGAGGCGCAGCAGCCGTGCTTGGCTATAAAAGAATATGATTCGGTGATAAAAGAATGATTACTTTCCCCAGTGGGGAGTAAAGTTAATGGAATTCCTTACCCCGGGAGGAGATCCGGGCTGAAATTATAAATGGGTCCTTGAAGGGCTTAGCAGAAGTCATGGAAAATAGAGCTATTAGAGGGGGGGGCATCCCGGCTGCTGGGCTTGATGTCCATAAGCCCCTCCCCCCCAAGCCAAGATTGGGTCTTGAAGGGGCCCCCAGGGCCGAGGGAGTCGGCAGGAAGGGCAAAGGCAGAGACCAATGGCCCCTTCATCTCCTCCACAGACGGTGGCAGAGTGTGTCCTCTATTACTACCTGACCAAGAAGAATGAGAACTACAAGAGCCTAGTGAGACGCAGCTACAGGAGGCGTGGGAAGAGCCAGGTAGGAGACCCCCGAGGTGGGGGCTTGCCCCCCGGCCTGGCCTCCTTTGTTCCCCCCTTGAAAGGTTTTCTCTAAACACCTCACCTCATGGCGAGGACCGCACCCATCGCCCCTCGGCCTCAGTAGTTCATTTGTGAAATGGGGATGAGAACAGCGTCTGCTTCCCGGGCAGGGGGCAGGGGGAGGCTGGAATGAGGTCATCTTTGTAAACGCCACCTCTGCTTGTCTGGCGGTGGCTCGGCCTCACTCTTCCCTATGAGGTGGGAGAGTCGTTTACACTTGGGTCTGTGCTGGCCTTGGGGAGAAGGGCTTGCCCATGCTCAGCTGCTGGGTTGGGGCTGGGAAGCAGAGCTGGCATTGGGTCTGCTGGGTCCGGGGCAGGAGTCTCTCTGTTGGTGGAAGGTTTGAAGCCTGCTGAAGTTCCGTGGTCAGATGTCGGGGAGCTCGCTGACGGTGCTGTCAAAGGGGTTGGGAATGTTTCTCCTTCCCTGGAGGGCCCGGTGTGTGCTTCCCCAGGCGAGCCTCCCTCCCAGGCCTCACAGTGTAGGCTGAGCTAATGGAGGGAGCCGGGTTTGCAGGAGGCCTTCCTGTTTGTGCTTGATGGAGACGGGACCACATCCTCTCAGCTCCAGGATGGCCCGCTGTGGGGCCCTGGGTTCGGATCTGCCATCAGACACACGTTACTACCAGTGTGGCTGCCCCCACCTAGCATCCATCCCTAGACACCAGTTGCCATCAGGAAGCATTTATTAGGCGCCAGGCACTGTGCTAAGGCCTGGCCCGTCTCCTAGCCTTGGCCTTTCCTGATCTCCCTGCCCCCCCAGCTTGGTATCCGTTTCCTTATGCACATAGTGGGGCGACAGTAAGCTCCTGGAGGGCAGGGAGTGTCTTGTTTCCATCTTTTTTGTGCCCAGTTCATAAAGCTCGCTCTGCCCCGCGTTGGTGAGCATCTCCAGGCTACCCCGTGCTTTGCCTGACCTGGCGCGGTGCCTCCTCGTCTCCCGGTTTGTGATTCGAGCACGAGCAGAGAAAGCAGTTCATATGATCCCTCCCCCGTGCTTGGGGTCACTGGGGCCAGGCCAGGCAAACAGGCCCCCGGGAGTCTTAGGGGAAGTGAGAATGGGTGTCCGGCTCCTTTCCCCTGGGCCCAGGCTTCTCAGCCTGTGGCCTGTGAACCTGGTTTTCCTTATTACTTGAAGTAAGATTTCAGTAACTGTGGCCTATAGCATTGGTCTCCTTCGTCACTCTTTGTATTGTGTTTTATGCAAGTTAAGACGTAATTCTGAGAAGGGGCCTATCGGCTTCCCCAGAATCCCCGCCGGGGGGTCCAGGGCACCAGAACATCTGGTCGATCCCCCTCATCTAACAGACAGGGAGTTAAGTGACCTCCCCAGGGTCACACAGGTTGTTAGACTCACAGATTGGAACCAGATCCCCATCTCCACACCAGTGGTCTTTCCCCTGTGTCATGCTGGGTTTGTTCAGTAGGCCACTTCGCTGCATGCACATGGAGGTTGTTTCCCGGGCAGTGACCTCAGCTGCTGAGAGCGCTCCCAGTGTGGACATCCCCCTCCCCAGCGCCGGTGAGCAGTTCTTTAATAATTCCACAGTCTTGAGTTGCCTAGGCCACGCAACAGTTAAGAGACTTTGCCAGGGTCTCACAGCCAGTGTGTGCCAGAGACAGGACCTGCTGGCTCCTACTCCAGCCAGCAGCTTCCTCTGGATACCAGCAAGGTCCTGGGCGGCTCTAGCCCTCTGCCCTCCCATGTCAGTGTGTGCTGATGGTGTTACTTGCCCAAGCCAGGTAGAACTGGGAAGGTGGCGCTGTGGGCCAGAAAAAATGCAGGGAGCCTTCTGAATGCCAAGTGGAGGTGCTCCCGGGTGGCAGGCGGATCATCCTCATTGGCTTCCCTTCTCTCTCTCTCTCTCTCTCTCTCTCTCTCTCTCTCTCTCCCTTCCTTCCTCCCTCCCTTCTTCCCTCCTTCTCCTCTCTTTTTCTTTTTCTTCCTCCCTCCCTCCCTCCCTTCTTGCCTTGAAAAGAGTGAGAACACTGACTTAGAGAGGCCAGTTTCCCGTGCCCAGCCCTGGGGCTCTTGAGTCCCAGCCTGGCAGTAAGTGGCAGGCGTTTCTCAGGCACCTGTGATGTGCCAGGGGAAGAAAAGGGCACGGGCATCTCCAGAGCAGTTCCTACTGTGTGCCAGGCCCTGTGCCCCGCACTTGGGCCCCCTGGAAAGACCACAGCTGTGGGTCTCCCCCAGACCCGTGCTTTGAAACAGAGGCTTGGAGCTGGAAGCAGCCTCTCCAGGCCTGCCCCTTCCTCTTACAGATGAGAAAATGTGGGTGGGGGGAGTCGGTGGGTTTGCCAGAGACTCCTGCAGAGGATTCCTGACCTAGAGCTGGAGACTCCTTAGAGGCCATGGGCTTGATGTTTTCACCCCACCTTTTACCCATAAGGAAATGGAGGCTCAAAGAAATAAGTGACTGGTCCTGGGTGACAGTGAGTGTCTGAGTCAGGATTCGAACACTGGTCTTGATGACTAAGTTTAAGCCTCCATCTGTAGTCCTGAGTGATCCCCCCCCACCTTGTGCCCACCTGGCCTGGGGCGGGGGGCAGGAAGGAATTCCAGGGTTGAGACTGGAAGGATGGGAGAGCTCGCCACCATCACAACAGCCCCACGTGGGGAACAAAGGTCTGTGATTTACCATCTGAGTCAACTCTGCTCCTGAAGCCGGATTAAAGAATTAAATCTTTGTAAAGCCTCTCGGGTGTTCTTCACACCCATTAATCTGGCTTCTTCTTGTTCCATGCCTTCCAGCAGGGCAAAGATGAGACCTGCGGCTTTTGGAAGGATAAAAGGACCCGAGGCCTTTTTTCCATTGTCTTGGGAGGGGAAGGCCATGGCAGGGGGTCCCTCTGACAGGCGGGTCACAGCCTGCCCAGCCTGTATGGGACTGGGTGGCAGGGGCTGGGAGCTGGCCTCCCCCGACTATGGAGGGAGGAACCCCCGAGGAAGGAGCATCACACTAGGGCTTCTGGGCCCCTCAGTTTTGATCTCTAAAATGTGGACATAGCACAAAAGATGGGCACTTACTATATACCAGGCACCGTGCTAGGTTGTTAGGGAAACAAAGGAAGACAGAAGTAGTAGGCCAAACCTACTCCATCCAGTTGGAGCCTTAGAGGTGTTCCATCCAGTTGGAGCCTTGAGTGGCTCAGATCATTTTCCCTCCCCGTTCATCACTGGGGGGCCTAGGAGGCAGCTCCAAGATCTTCTGGGGCAGCCTGTACCTAAACAAGAATCCCTCTGTCACATCCCCAGTAATGGTCATCTTGCCTTTTCTTGAACACCTGCAGTGACGGGCAGCTCCCTACCTCCCAGGGCAGCCTGTACCATTTTGGCACAGTTGTACTGATCAGTCGTTCTACTTCCTCGTACCTTCCACCTCTTGCCCCTAGTTCTCCTTCCTGGGGCCAAGCAGGTAAGTAACAGGCTTTGCTGTGTGTTACTTTTTTTTTTTTTTAAGACCAACTGAATTTTCTCTGAAGCATCTCACGGGCTGAGGGGTTGGGAGGGGGAGCCGAGCTCATGTTGAGAAATTACGGGTCATGCCTCTGTCTCCCTCCTAAATCAAGAATGAGGGAGACAGCGGATTTCTGGGCATCCCAATGTGGAGTGGAATGCTCTCTCTGGCCCTCCCTCCCTCCCCCCGATGTCTGGCCCAAAGAGAGATGAGGTCGCTTTGGGCTGAAGGCCGGACAGGGGTGGAGATTTTATGGCACGTAACCTGGAATGATTTTCTGTGAACGGCAGATCAGCCTGCTCCCTCTGCCCAGTTTCATAAATATGGAACGAATGTGGAGAGATACCTGGGAGCTGAATTACTGGGCCATAATTCCTTCTCTTGGCCTCAGTGACAAGATAATAAAGTGCAGGGCCCATCTTGGTGGCCTGTCCTGTTACCCTGAGATATGATTATAGGGCTGCTCCTGGGAGAGAGAGAGAGAGAGAGAGAGAGAGAGAGAGAGAGAGAGTGTGTGTGTGTGTGTGTGTGTGTGTGTGTGTGTGTGTGTGTGTGTGTGTGTGTGTGTGTGTGTGAGAGAGAGAGTATGTGTGTGCATGTGTGAGAGAGAGTGTGTGTGTGTGTGTGTGTGCGTGTGTGTGAGAGAGTGTGTGAGAGTGTGTGCATGTGTGTGAGAGAGTGTGTGTGTGTGTGAGTGTGTATGTGGACACGTGCGAGTGTGTGTGTAAACTAATCTCTGTTGGGTTTTAGAAAACCTGTGGATCTGCCTGTAGATCTCGTGGTGGTGTGTGAGGCAGGGCGGAGGTGGCACATACCAAGGCACCGTTGTTGTACTTGGAGGACAGGGCCTTAGGGTGTTAGCTAGAGCCCCCTATGGCAGACCAGAGGCTGGTGGGGAGGCTCTTCTGCATTTGGGGTGGCATTCGTAGACTCCCACCTGTGACTGTTTCTTGCTCAGGTGTGCAGGTTGCTCCATCTCTCCTGCGATGTTTCCTGCTAGTGAAGAGTGTCAGTTTGGAGCTGAGGTAGGGACTATCTCGAGGCCGTTGGATTGGAGGTCTGTAGGATCCACAGAAAAACTAACTCCTCCTTCCTGCCATTGCTGGCCCGACAGACTCTTCTGGAAAAGGCTCTTCCTCCTACCGTTGACTTGGGTGTGAAAAAAGAGCATCATGTCTGGACTCGCGACCAGGATTCAGATCCCGCCTCCTGACATCATTTTTCCTCGCTGTCCTCAGTTTCCTTATTGTAAACTGCATCGCCTCCAGGCTCCCTCAGTCCTCTCAAGATTTGAGCCCAGCATCCAGGCCAACTCTTGTTTTCATGGTTGAGGAAACTGTGGTCCAGGGGAAGTAAGGACTTGGCCAAGGTCACACAGAAATAAGTGGAGAAGTCAGGATTTGAACTCTCATCCTCTGATTCCACGGGCAGTAGTAGTCTTTCCTCTATCCCATCATTCCCCAGTGAGGCAATAGAGGGAGCAAAAGCCTAGACTAACTGGCAGGTGTGGGCTCTGCTTCACCTTTAGGTGAAGCAGAGTTCAGTCAGGACACATTTATTAAGCACCTACTATGTGCTAAGTGCCAGGGACAAAAAGAGAGGCAAGGGCACATCCTTGAAGAGCCCACAGTCTAATGGGAGAGACACTCTGCAGACAGAGTGGGTTCCTGCAAGATCAGCTAGAAGTGACTCAGGAAAGGCTTCCTAGAGGAGGGGGAAATGCCAAGAAGCAAGTACAGGGGAGAGAGTCAGGAGTGGCCTCAGCCATCTCTCTGCCAGGCCTTTCAGATGAAGAGCAGGTGAGGAGACACGAGGGATGCCCAAGGCTGCAGAAATGGCAGAGACAGAGTTTGAATGCTGGGCCTTCGGCCCCCCATCCAGCACCATCTTTTGCCGTGCCAGCTTGGGGTCAGCTGGTGTTAGGCCTTTTGTGCTGGGGGAAGGCCTGGGTGCGGGGACTGTGGAGGGGCAGAGCAGTGTCTGGACTGGCCTCCCCTCGGCTCCCGGCTGCATCCCAGGGCATCCTCTCTGTTTCTGCACCAAGGCCCCTCTTGGCTCCTCCTCCTGCTCCCCTTGGCCTTTCTTCTCTTTCTGAGCCTCTGTCTCTGTCTCTCTCCCAAGTCTCTCCTCTTCCTTATTCCTTTCCTCCTTTCTCCTTTCCATCTCTGCCTCATTTCTCATCCCTATTTAGGCCTCTCTGGGTATCGCAGCCGTCAGGATGGGAATCCCTCTGGGTGCCCAGGGTTCCAGCCATAGCTCTGACACCCATGACCTGGGGCTCAGGGAGGAAAAGTCCAGTCCCTCCATAAATTTAAGTTGCAGCCTCAGTGTTTGGGATGGAAGAAGGCCCTGCAAGGAAATTAACTTTGATAAGAAGTATTTGATAAGAAAAATCAAGTGCAGCTGGAAAAGAGGAGATGAAGGGACATCTGGGGGATAAGCTGGAGACCCCAGGCCTTGGAATGTCTCTACAGGGGCCGGGCGTACTCTGGAGCCGACCCAGCCTGCCCGCCCACTCGGCTGTCCCAAGGACCCCTGGTGGAGCCAACCAATCATGCTCACCTCTCTGAGCATAGGACGACTCTTGGCCCAAAGCATCAACTGCCCCAATGGGCAGGCAGGACTCCCCAGCTATCAGTGTGGGGAGGGTCCCTTGGGGCCTCAGTTTCCTCATCTGTTAAATGGCCCCTCAGCCCCCTCCCACTTTAGAGCTATGGTCCTTGTGACAAACTGTGAGCAGAATGGGGAGGCCAAGCCTGTATTGAGAAAGACTTGGGGGCAGCTAGGTGGCACAGTGGATAAAGCACCGGCCCTGGAGTCAGGAGGATCTGAGTTCAAATCCGGCCTCAGACACTTGACACTTACTAGCTGTGCGACCCTGGGCAAGTCACTTAACCCTCATTGCCCCGCCCCCAAAAAAACAAAACCAAAAACAAATGCTAAAGAGAAAGACTTGGCACCTTCTCTCCAGTGCTAGCAGAAACCTTGGGGATCATCTAGTGGGATACCAAAGTTTTACCCATGGGCAAACTGAGGCTCCAGTTGAGGGACTTGGCAAAGGTCTTGCACTATGTCACAGAGCCAGGATTTGAACCCAAGACCAGTGTTCCCAAATGTGGAGGACCATCCACTTGAACGCTGGTGAGACAGAAGCAGAGATATGTAGAACCACAGTCAGTCAGTAAGCAGTTATTAAGTATTGCTGTCAATCAGTCATTCAACATTTATTAAGGCCTACTGTGTGCTAGGCACTGAACTAAGCTCTGGCGATGCCAGGAAAGGCAGATCCAGCCCCTGCTCTCAAGGAGCTTACAGCCTAACAGGGAGATGGCACGCTATCGTACAGATAAGCCGGGGACATGGAGATGGTCGGCTGGGGAGGTTACCGGCATTAGGGGAGGCTGGGAGGCTGGGCAGCGGGACTGGAGCCAGGAAATGCAGAGGAGGAGGAAGGATGTGCCAGGTATGGCTAATGCAAAGGTGTGGTGATGGGAGACGGGAGATGGATCGTCTTGTTTGAAGAGCAGTAAGGGGCGGGAGGGTTTTTCTCAGGTGTCGGTTGGGTCAAAGGGCCTCCATTCCCTCCAGCCCTGCAGTTTTGTGATAGCGACTCATTAGAGCTTGGTCATTCATTTGTCCCTCTGCATATGCAGGAACACATAGTGAACAAGGGTGGACTGCTGGGAGCTCAGGGACAAAGGGTCACTGTTGGGTTGGGAGGACTGGATGGGTCTGGGGAGGCTTCATGGAGGAGGTGAGCCTGGGTGCTAAGCTCTGAATGCTGGGATGACTGGGCATGGCGTTCCAAGACTTGGGTTACCTGATGGCCATCCACTGGTCCTCATAGACATAAGTATAAGACGTGGGTTCTGTATGGGTACCATGTGTGCAACTTGTATGTAACGTGTGTGACGTACATCTTAAACTAGAGGGAGCAGTGTAGGGATAGGGCATTAGGCCTGGGTTCAAGCCCTGTCTCTGGTATCGCCTTCCCTGAGTGACCATCGTGGACCTTCTATATGATCGTGGGAGGTCAGCACTTTGTGGTCATTCAGTCACTCCATGAATGTCATGATTATTCCTGTTCTTTCCCTTCTGACATTGGCTGGCTGTGTGGTCCTAAGTCTCAGGTTCTTCATCTGTAAAATGGGCATAATACTGCGCGTGGTCCGTGTGTCACAAACATGGTCATAAGACTTAGATACATGTCAGAGGCTGTGCAGGCCTCAAGGTGGTTTCTAAGCTGGTTATTATTATGGTTGGGAGGGTCCCTGGGTGGGGAGGGTCAGGCTTTGATACGCGTGGAGGCCCAGGCCATGAATCCGGGTGCCACAAAGCCACAGCCCAGCATCACCCCAACCCGGCTGCTTGTCTTCCTAAGGGGAGACAGGAAAAGCCACTCGGTGCTGCTTCCTACGAGGGTGGGTGAGTCACCACTATCACACTGGCCTATTCTGAGCTCAGGAGAAGTGGGGCTCCCGGGCCTGAGCTCACACCTGCTACCTGGTGCAGGACCGCAGCCACTTGGCTGGCAAGGAGATGTTGGAGTGGGGCTTCCTGGGGTTGGTGTGAAGATCAGATGAGCACCATCTGTAAAGGCCGAGCTCGGTGCCTGGCGCTCAGTAGGCGCCTTCCCCAGCTCCTTGACTGAGGTCTCCACTGGGATCCTTCCCCAGTAGCAGGAGCTGCCGCAGAGGGCTCCCCGCAGGGCCCCTAGCCTGGCCACCTGAGGGGACAGAGGGATGAGGGCGGGCATCTGTCACCCATCATCCCTCTGAGATCCGGAAGCCGGGAGGCTCGGGCTCTCTGGGTGTCACACACGCCCCCCCCCCCCCCAGATGAATCACTGTCGGCGACGGTGGCAGCCTCAGCCAGCCCCGAGCGCACCCGGTGACGAGGAGGATGGTTTTATAGCTCATGATTCATAGACTGAGCGACCGCGTTATTCCAGTACATTGCAAAATCAGAGCAGGAATGTTGTGGTCAGTTTACGGCTTAACTATGCAAATCGCCAGGAAGGCGCAGGGAGCCCCGAGAATGGGAGCAGACGGCGCTGGGGTGCGGGCCTTCCAGCAGGAGGAGGAGGCGCCCGCGCCGGCCGCGCAGCCTGCCCGATGGGGCTCAGTGGAAGTGGAGGCACCCGTGAGGCGCAGGGGGGCTTCCTGCTCAGCGTAAGTGCTTCCCCGGCCCTGTCCACCCCACCCCCGGCCCTCCTCCCCTGGGCCTGCCCTTCTGAGAACATTTGCACCACCCCCCCCTCCCCTGGGGGGGGGGGCGGGAACTGGGATAGCGGAGACAGTTTGGGACCTGGCATAGCAAGCCTGGAGAGCGAGGCCCGAGGCCAGACTCAGCCTCCTGGGGCGACTGAGGCAGGGTTGCTGCTGGGGTGGCCCTCGGGGGGAGCCCGCTGGTGGCGGGGGTCTCCCTGCTGCCCTTCTAGATGATTACGATGATAACTGACCTCCACAGGGCAGGAAACAAAGACAGGAGGGAGCTCCCCCACCCTCTACCTCCCCCCCCAACTCCCACTGGACCTTTCAAAAGAGGAAGTAAACAGCCATGGGAGGGGCCGGCCTTCCTCACCCACTTCACTTCTTGCATTTTCTTTCTCTCTCCCTCTCTCTTTCTGTTCGTGTTCTCTCTCCCTCTCCCTCTCCCTTCTCTCTCTCTCTCTCTCTCTCTCTCTCTCTCTCTCTCTCTCTCTCTCTCTCTCTCCCCCCCTCCCTCCCTCTCTCTCCCCCTCCCTCCCTCCCTCCTTCACCCCCCTCTCCCTCTCCCTCTCTTTTTCTCCATCCTCTCCCATTCTTAGCCTCAATTCACTTTTCTCTCCTCTGCTCTCTATTTTTCTCCCTCTCTCTTTCCCCCTTCCTGCCTTTACAGAGGTATCTCTTCCTCTCTCTGTTTCCTTTCCCTCACTTCTTTAGCTTTCTCTCTCCATGCATTCTTTAATCTGTCTCTGGCCTTCTCTTTCTGCTTGCCTCACCCCCCCCCCCTTTACTGTCTTTTCCATCTTCTCTCCGTGCCTGTCTCTGTCTCCCCCCTCCCCCTTTTCAGTTCTTCTCTGCCTCCATCTGTCTTTCTCCTCTCTGCCCCTCCCTCTCAGGCCCTTCTCCCCTTCCTCAGATGACTGACTTTGTTTCTGGGGTCACTGTGACTGGTGAGTGGGACCCACCGTGTGAGTGAGTCAGGGTGGCCTCGGGGGCGGGGATCAGACTGACCCAATGCCCAGTGTTCTCCACGCCGCTGCCCACACGGGGGAAGAGGGAGTCAGGCACTTGTCAGCGAGGGCCTGGTCTGCTGGTGTCCTGTGTAGTTGAGTCCCCCCGCCCCCCCACCCCTTGGTGGATGAAATCATTTGACAGCTCACTCCAGTGTAGTCTGAGAAAGTTGGCAAGCGAGCCCTGCCAGATTGCTTCAAGGCCGTGTTTAATCTTTCACGGGCACACGTGTGAGTGCCTTGTGTGTGTGTGCGTGTGTGTGTGCATGCACGCGCTTGCCACTGAGGCAGGCTAATTAACACATGGTCGGCCATGGCCTGAGATCATCCCAGAGCCCCTCTTTGCTGGGATGGGGAGGGGGGAGGGGCTGGGAGGGTGGTTTGGGGTTTGCATCTGTGGTTTGTTTTGATTTTCCTGGGTTGCATGGATCCCCTGGAGAAGTTGGCTAGTTGTCCACAGGGCAAACAAGGACTGGGGACTTAGTTAATTATGATTCTGTTTAGAATTAAGGCAGAGGTGAGCAGATGTTTATAATTGCCTTCCTAGGCTTCAGCTGATGTGAAGGTAAGGAGAGAAAGGATGGGCATGACCCTCCCCCTGGCCTCCAAGGCCTGGAGTCCACTCCTTCCAGAGGGGGATTTCTTGCCCTGCCCCCTTTGGGCCATAGTAGCATTAATAAATGTCCGCTGCAGGTTGGGGTACACGTGGGGGAGAGAGGAAAAGGTCACCTTTTATGGACCGTTCCTATCTGCCAGAAGAAAAATGTGGCCCCCACTGCTCCAAGAAAAGAAACTGAGCCCAATCAGGGACAGATAATGTGATCTGACAAGAGGGAGAGCAGGCCTCACCACCAGATGAGCCAGACCACATCAAAGAGAGCCAGGCTGAGATGGAGAATGTTCGGCAGCAAGTGCCCCCAGGAGCTAGCAAGCCCCAGAGTTGGGGGCTTTTCAAGCCAGACTGTGGAGCAGTTGGAAAATATTTACCACAGGGAGCAGCTGTTAACGTGGGCTGGACGCTGGATGACCGGCTTGGGAGAGCTTTCCAGCCCCCTGCAGGGTGTTGGGCCTTAGAGGTTGGTCCTCTCCTGGTGAGTCCTTGGGTCAGTGGTGCTGGGTCACGGCCTCAAGGAAGCCCTTGTCCTCCTCTGCCTCCTCTGCTCTTCCTTTGTCTTCTGACTTCAAGAGCAAGGGGGGGGGGGAGGGGGGCAGGCACGTTGGCTTTTTGGGAGGGGCGTCTCGTTGCATTTTAGACAGATCCCTACCTGATGAAAGCAGTGAGGGACGTCTCCGTTTCCACATTGGCTTTGAAGAGAAGGTGAACCTGGAGAACAAGTTCACTTTGTTTTGTGAAAATGAGGAGTTTATAATCATGACGGAAGTGGTGATTGATGTTGTGATTCCCTCTGCCCTGAGTATTGCCTCCTGAGGCAGGAGCCCCTGGTCCTGAGGTGGATCTATGGCTAAGCCTGACTTTTCCAAGTGACCTTCTTTCTGCTTGTCAGAAAACTGACTCCCAAAAGACCAAAGGGCCTTTTGGAGAAAGCATTTCAAAACAAACCCCCCCCCCCCCCGACAAACTTAACAAGGTTTTAATAGATGTCAGATTTTTTTTTCACCACTTACCCTTTTGCCCCTAAATATTCTCCCTTAAACTTTAATATGAGGTTCCTGTCTCCCTCACATCTGCACCAAGACAGTATGCACAAGGGAACCTATGCTCACCTGCCGCTCCGTGCTGTTCAGTTCAAGTTCATTTTCATGAAGCAAAACACTCCCCTGCACTCCCGTGTCCACAGATACATGGTGAGTCGTACCTTAAAGTTTGACTTTTCTCAGAAATCTTCACCCTGCATTTGGGCCAGCGGGTTACAATGGTGCTCATCAGGGGCACGTGGTTCTGAAACTGGCATCCGTCAGCTTGGCTTTGAAAACCATTTTGATCATTCTATTCCAGTCGAAGTGGTTTTGTTTGTAATCTTGTAGGTTTGATTTTCTGGGGTTAGAGTGTGGTTCAGAGTAGGCTTAGTCAAACTTGCAAAGGTCAATGACACAAAAAAAGGTTAAGAACTCTTGATCGTACAGAGCAGATAAAAGGACCTGGGGAGGGCCCGATAGGCCAGCGAAGGCTCCTCCCAGGACATGGAGATCTATTCTCATGCCAACCCCAGTGGCCATCTCCTCTCCAGACATTCTCTCTGCTCCACCTCCTCCTCAGCCCAACTGGAGCCTTCCTTTCTCTGGCCTCCTGAAGGGTGGATGGTTGGGGTCATTCCCTTGGCATTTACCACATACTCTAAGATCTCTAGCAAGCAGGGTCTGTTTAGCTCAAAGCACCAGGGATGTGAGAGGTGACCAACAATATGCAATTCAGCTCAAATATGAAGGGCCAACTATGGTCCAGGCACTGAAGATGGAAAGCCTCTTCTTTCCTCCCCCCCAAAGGCCTTGCTTATGATAAAGATTTATTATGTTTATAAATATTAAAATATAAAGTGGAACTTGTAATCCACTAGTGAATGGAGGAGAGGAGGGTACAACATTTCATGTATCGATTGTGTGGCTGTTGTGCGCCCAGCACTGTGCAGAAAAGGGAAACTAAGAAATCTGGTCCCTCTGCTTCAATCACTTGACAGTTTAGTTGGGGAACTGTAATGGTAATTGGTAATAATGATGATAGCTTACATTTATATGACATTAAGGTTTGCACATTTCATAGGCATGATTTTATTTAATCTTTGCAACAACCCTGAGGTCCAGAATGGTTAGACAGTCTGTGTACGGTCACACTGTAAGGATCAGAGGCAGGGTTCAAATCTAGGTCTTTCCTGGTTCAAAGCCACCACACTGCCTCTCCATGAAAGAATTAGCGACTAGCATAAGACAGTACATGCAGTCCCTTCTTTGTAGCTGCAGTAAATTCCTAGAAACAGCAGATTCGTTTGGAAAATGCATCGACATTTTCCAAAATAACAATGTTACCCAGGGTTACATTCCTGACCAAGGACTCTGTATTAAATAAATCATTGGCGTGACCAACAATATGTCCGCAATGCAAAAGAGGCATCAATTATAAAACTATAATAATTTTAAAGGGTAAAATTATGCTTTTTAATGAACCTAAGTGCATCCATCCATCATACAGAAGCCCCACACCCCTGTGTGCAGTGGCATGTACCGATAAATATAGTTCTACAACCACACAGATATGACCTTTAATATGTTGCCGCAGCAGATTGTAATTAAATCTCTCACTACCAGTGGATCTTGCTTGCTGCCTTCATATCAAGGAAGATTTTGGGGGTGGCAGGTTTGCTTGGTTCAGGTCTCCTTGAGAAAAGCCACGAACTGAGAAGTCAACAGTAGCTTTCCCAGGAAATTTGAGCTCCTCTTTTTTTTTCTCCCTATAATTCGCCTTTAGCATCCAGAATCATTCCATTATCCTCAGCAGTAGGTGCCCAGCCAGCCGGAGATGCTCTGGAAATGTTGGTTGACCATGTGGTTCTGCCAGTGAAAATCATTTATCAAAACCAAAGGCCAAATCTAACACTTCCTCCCTTTCCCCTCTTTAATCTATAGCTTCAGTTGAAACAATTTAGCATCAGAATAAAGTCCCCTCCCCCCCCAAATCTCAGTTGTCATAAAGTCACTTTACTTAATATTTTGGCGATGGCAATAAGAATATTTCACATTTCATTGGACAGCCATCAAACAATTTCCAGGACATACAAACGGACTTTATTTTCTTCTATTTAGCTAGTCATTTTTAGTAAAGACTAGGTCCCCTCATCTCAATCAGGTTGGAAATTCTGGCCCAATCCTTCCCCTCATCTCTGGGCCAGTTCTCCCCTTATCAGATAGCATGGTGCCTGGCACATAGTTAGCCTCTAATACATGCTTCTTCCCTTCCCCTATAGATAACCCAGTGGTTCTATTTCCTGGGGCCAAACTTAAGGAATGCAGATATTGAGATTGGCTCCTTCAGGGAATTTGTCATCATGCCTGGCCGTTCAAATTGGCTTTGAAAAGAGACCCCTGCCCCCGACACCTCCCCTTTTAAGAAGGTCGAAGGTCATGAAAGAAGTGGGCAGACGGGTCAGAAGGGCTTGGTGGGCTTGGAACCAGTGACCATGGTCCCTGTCCTCACTTCCTCACAGTGTAACCTGAGATAGCCCTTCATTTCTCAGACTCGGTTTCCTCACCTGAAACAAGAATAATGAGGCGTGAAGTCTGCATAGCAATTTAAGATTTGAGAGTCACCAGATTTGTTCTGTCTTGTTGAGGATTAATGTGATAAGGTCGGTGACACACCTGGCATGTAGTAGAAAAGGCACTTGGGAGTCAGAAACTCAGGCTCACACGCCACCCCTTGGCATTTTCCTTCATGTCCCTGATGCCTTGTCTCTGCAATGGGGATAAAAGCTTTGTGAGGTGGGAAGGACATTTGGGTGCTGGAGTCAGAGGACCCGAGTTACAATCCTGCCTCAGGAACTTCTTACGTGTGTGACCTTTGGCAAGTTATTTCATCTCTCTAGGCCTTGGTTTCCTCAGTGGCAAAACAAGGCAAGTGGCTCCGATGGGCTCTTTCTGCTTTAAATCAGTGATCCCATTTTCCAGTTTTAGCAGTTCTAACTTTGCAGGGTCATGTTTCGAGTGTCAGATGCGACTGTGTTTGCAAAACAGTCATGCCTGCCGACCCATGGCTCTCCCATCCTTCCTCCTTCCTCAAAAAACCCTCAGTTGATCCGTCTATCCCTACTAACTTTGAGCCCATAGCTCTCCTCCCTTTTGTAGCTTCACCTTTTGAGAAAGCCGTCTCCGTTCAGTGCCTCTATTCTTAACTCTACCCATTCTGAATTCTGACCTTGTCATTCTACTGAAACTCTTTCTAAAGTCCCTAACAATCTCTTCGTCACCAAATCCAGTGGCCTCTATTTTTGCTCTGTAAGTTTCACATCTTTATTCATTTTTTAAACCCAACGTGATTTTAAGCAACATGAGGGAAAATCCAACATTTCCTAATTAAATATAAAACTGTACAAATGGCTTTTGGAAGACCTTCTTTCCAAACAGCTTAAAAAAGGATAATTTTCATTGAGAATTCTGAGCCTTCTTTGTTCAGTTTATTATCATCTACTTTAACCAAGCAGAACTTGGACTGATGGGTGGGACTCCCTTTTCTGTCCCAGCTAATGTCAGGCTTGAACGTTCGTCAGACACAAGACCTGGAAAGCTGTCCTTGGTTCTGATAAACTCAAAGAGAGAGCTCACACTTGGAGGTTTTTTGTCCTGATGGAGGATCTGATGGCGGCAGCTCAGGGGACTTGGAGGCTGAGACTGTCCCCTGCTCAGTACCCAGTGTCCCTGAGGAGAAGGAGGAAGAAGAAGAGGAGCCAGTGGCCTTTTCTCAGCCCTCATTCTTCTGGACCTCCCTGTCTCCCCTTAAGTCCCAACCCAAGATCCCAGCTTCTACAGGAAGCCTTCTCTGATCCCCTTTAGTGCTGGTGGGACCATCTCTAATATGTCCTGGCTATAGCCTGTTTGTCTGTTGTTCTTTGTGTGCTGTCTCCCCCATTGGATTGCAAGCTTCTTGAAGGCAGGGGTTGCCTTTTGCCTCTTTTTGTGTGCCCAGTGTTAACTACAGTGCTTGGAACATAGTAGGTGCCTAATGAATGTTTATTGACTGGCTGACTGATTGACCTTACACAGAGTGTCCTATAAGTATAATAGCTTAAAACTTCCCTGAGACTTTTGGGATGCCCTGTTGCCTTCAGTTATTTAGTTCTTGAACAGGGCTAGAGGTGGAGACTAGAGCTGGGATTTCATCGGTCTGGGTGAGGAAACTCTTCTCTGCAACCTGGGCTCTTCAGGAGGTGCCCGGAACCCCAGGAGGTTATTGCTCAGGATCACCCAGCCTGCAGATGTCAGCTGCACCCACTCGCCCTCCCTTAGGCCACACTGCCTCCTGTCAGTGCGAAGGATAGGGGAAAAGACATTGGGCCAGCCACTTAGTGAGAGCAAGGGGTGGGCCGACCCACGTGCGGCCCTGGTGTCCATGAGAGAGGAGCTGGAAGGCGGCTTTGGGGGAGCCTCCAGCTGGGCTCGAGGCTTATGAGGTGGGCAGGCAGGTAGTGACATCGAGGCGACAGAGCCAGCAGTCCGTTGGCTCCGTTGGCTTGTGTTGTGATTCTGTGTGATGTCAAGGGTGCGCTGAAATGGTCTCTTGATGGAGCCGCAGCAGATCACAAATTATTACAACATCTAATGCGCAAAATGTGGACAGCTGGGCGGCCCAGCCGGTAGAGAGCCACACTTTGGAGTCAGCGAGACCTGAGTTCAAATCCGGTCTCAGACACTTTCTAGCTGTGTGACCCCGAGAAAGTCACTTCACCTCTGTTTGCCTCCATTTCCTCATCTGTAAAATGGGGGTTCTATCCAACAGTACCACCTCCCAGGGTCGTTGTGAGGGTCAGATGAAACAATAATTGCAAAGCCGTTATTACAGTGCCCAGCAAACAGTAGCTGCTTAATAGATGTTGTGTGTTTAGTTGTGTCCGACTCTCCATGACCCCATTTGGGATTTTCTTAGCAGAGACGCTGGAGTGGTTTGCCATTTTCTTCTCCAGTTCCTTTTACAGATGAGCAAACTGAGGCCAACGGGTGGCCCAAGGTCACACAGCCAAGTATCTGAGGCTGAATTTGAACTCGGGAGGATCGGTCTGCCTGATTCCAGGCCTGGAGCTCTATGCACTATGGCGCCCCCTAGCTGCCTTTTAATGAAGGATGTTCACAGGACAGGTGGGTATTATAGGAAGAGAGATTCAGATCAAGCCTTGAAGGAGAGATTGGGATTAACTAGGCAGAGAAGAGAAGCCGTGTAGGAAGGAAGGAGCCTCTGGATCTTCCCATGTAAGGATCAGTTAAAGACTATAGAGATATGGAGCCTGAGACAGCCCCCTGAGAGGCAGAAGGGCCGTAGGAGAGAGAGCCCTGGACAGGACATGAGCAGCAGGAAAGCTTCAGGAGGCAGCGTTGGTATCCTTATTTAAGGGAGATGAGGGGGGAAGAGAGAGCAAGAGACAGAGAGGTGGGGGGAGACAGGGAGGGAGAAGGAGGAGAGAGAAAGGGATGGAGAAGGGGAGGGAGGGGGGAAAGCAAGAGAGAGGTGGGGGAGACAGAGATGGAGATGGAGGGGGAGGAAGGAGAGAGGGGGAGAGAGGGAGGGAAGGAGGAGAGAGACAGATGGAGAGAGACTCAGAGAGAGGAGAGAGGGAGGGAGGGATGGCTGGACAGACTCCATCGAGTGTGTTCTTCCCCATGGCCCGTAGGTGGCGCAGTGAGTAGAGTTTGGGACTTAACAAGTTGTGCCTTCCAGTCCTGCCTCCTGATTCTCAGCCTCAGTTTCTTCATCTGTAAAATGGGCATTGTGAGCAGCACTACCCCCAGCCTCCCAGGGCCGTGTGGCTCGAGTGAGATCACGCCTGTAATGTGTTTTGGGGCCCTCTGGGGTTACCTGCCACTCCTTGTTGTGGTGGTTGCCCACCTGCAGACCGGGGCTGGGTGACCCTGGTCAGCCGTATCCTCGTAAAAGGAAGCCCTGTTCATGCCCGGGCCAGGCTTCTGAGGGCCCCTTCGGGCATGGAGTTTCATGTGGCTCAGTGAGGGGCACAGGTATTTCTGGGGCTCCCACCCAAGAGACGAGGACAAAACTCAGCTGACTGAGCTCCCCAAGGGTGGGGATCGTCTGTCACCTTTCTTTGTACCCCTAGTGCCTGGCACACGGCAGGTGCATAATAAATGTGGACTGCTTGGTGGGGAGAGAAGGCTGGCCTGTGGCCCATACTGCCAAGGGTGGCAGGAGGACCCGCTCTATGGCACCGGTCGGTGTGCAGCTAGGCTTAAATATGAGGGCCCACGGATGAGTGAGTAGAGGATCCTACAGGTCGTGGTGGCCACGGGCCAGGGGCACCGGCTCACAGATGACACCCACGAGCCCAGCGTAATTTGCTCATTCAAGCTGGGTGGAGCGATGGCCCAGGAAGGGGCTGGGGCTGGGCATCAGTGACTCTGGGTGGGGCTCTCCCTGGCACCCCAAAGGCCATGTTATTTTGAGAGCAATTTAACGGGCAGCTGCACCCTGGTGACAAGAAAGCCCCTGGCAGGCTGTGGGGAGCCAGCACTCCAGGTTCCCACATCTCTGCTCCGTGTCAGCACCAGCAAAGGTGATCCGGGGTGGCCAGAGGTGAGTGGTACCCCTGCCAGAAGGACCCAACACTGCGTCATCTTGACATTGCGCCACCCCTGGGCACTGCGGCCTGGTTTGTCCTTGCATCTGTTTCTTAGGTCCTCCCAGATCTGGAAGGGACCTCAGGCCCCAGTGTTTTACAGGAAAAGAAACAGCTGAGGGTGACCTGTCCGAGATCATGGAGCTAGCAAGTGCCTGAGCCTGGATTTGAACCCAGGACTTCCTGACCCCAGTATCTGACTCCTTCAGGAGCAAATTCTGGAAAAAGCTTAGATGTCTGTGTTCAGAAATCTAGAGCTGGGAGGGACCTTAGAGGGCAGCTAGAGGAATCTCCCTTGTTTTACAGATAAGGAAACTGAGGTAGGAAGTGAGGCCCTCTCCCTCAAACCCAGCCCCATGTGGAGCTGCCAGTCTCTCCCCTGGCATTGAGACAGACAAACAGACAGGCAGACTTGTAGATGCCTCCTGAAATCCACACATACCGTTCTTAAAGCTTTCAACAAAAAAAGAAAAGCATTTCCTAGGGCAGGATCATGTGATATAGTCGGGGAAACTAACCACTACTGCTGCTGCCACCACTGCCACCAGCACCGTTTCTTCTGCCATCCCCACCATGACCACCATCAGCAGTAATTAGCAGTAATGCTTACAAAGTAGTCCCAGGGCCACAAAGTGCATTCCTCACACCTCGTGTCATCTCATTTTCAAAAGCCACTTGGGCTGAGCTTCCTCATTTGAGGAGTGAAAAGAATCATCCTTGGATTCCCCCACCCCATCACATCATGTGCATTGGGCCCCCTGCTGAGTGCCGGGGACACAGAGAGAGGCAAAGCCAGCCCCTGCTCCCAGGCATCTCCCAGCTAATGCGAGAGGGAGGCAGTGTGCATGTGTAGGCAGGATCAGTTGGCGGTAGGCAGCAGAAGGAAGCAGAGCATGGGGGGGGGGGGTGGGGGTCAGGAAAGGCAGTTTTAGTGGGAGGTGGGGGCAGATGCATGACAAGCCATGCTTTGTAGACCTTAAAGTCCCCACGAGGCATGAATGAGGAGGATCTGTGAGCCAGTGTAGTGACTTGGAGCGAGGAAGGCCTGGGTCCCAGTCTTCCTTCAGACACATCCTTGCTGTGGGGCCCTTGTGAAGTCACCTAACCTCTCTGAGCTTCCCTTTCATCATCATCTCAGTTGAGATGAATAATGCTTGTGGTGTCTTTCTCTGTCTGAGTTGCTCGACAAACCCCAAGGGGCCTAGGACAGTTCTCTTGTGATGGGGGGATGTCAGGGCACCCTAAAGAGGACAAAGGATTCTTTGTGCTGGGAGGTTCTAGAGCGTCATCACTGTTGGAGGTGTCACCATGGTCCACTCACATCCCTCCTGGAGAACCCCTGGGGCCTTGTCACAGGCTCCTGGACCAGAGGCTCTCTTAGAAGGGGCTGTCAAGGTCAGCAGGCCCACCTCTCATGGCTAGTGAATTGTTGGGGCTGGGACTAGAACCCGCAGCCTCTGGCTCCAGAGCTGGCCCTGCTCTCTCCCTTTGAACATGCTGCCTCCCAGAGCCACCCAAGTGGCTCAGAAAGGGTCTGCCCGCCCATGCCCGTAGGAAATCTGGACAGATGAAGACAACACCTCCTGCCCCGCCTGTGGCCTCTTAGTCAGAGGCACAGACCCTTGATTTGGGACCATCCTATACCCCAGACAGTTATTGACCATGGGACGGGGCCTGGCTGCCCCTCAGGCGAATCTCGCATTCAGAACCTTTGCCCAAATCTACAGGGCTGGCATCCTTCCCAGAGACCTTTCTGAATTCTCTGAGCTCCTCATCATGTCAGGAGGGATTTCTATGGAGCACAGGACCTGCAGACCAGAGGACGTGCCTAGTGTGGGGGGGTGTGCACAGGCCGGCCCTTCAGTCTCAGCCCAAGGTTTCCTTCCTGCGGACACAGGGCTGGTGATGAGACACAGTCACGCCCGCTTCACCCCCGGGATGGTTGTGTGAGGCGCTCTTACTGGGGAGGACCCACCTGGCCTAGTCTTCATTCCATTTGTCCACAAGCATGAATTAGGCACCAGTTCTGTGGTGAGTCCTTTGCTGGACACTGGGATTATGAGAGGAGAAGAAGAGGAAGCGGTACCTGCCCTCCAGGAGCTGATAGTCTAACCAAGTGTGGGCATGCATACGCCATGCAGCAAGTGAGCTAAGGAGTGGGGGGAGGGGAGCAGGCCGAGGCAGCTGGCAGGACCTCAGGGGAGGCTTCCTGTGGAAGGTGACCTTCTGCTTCTGCCTCACACTTGATCTGCACGTCTCAGCCCAGGAGGCGATGCACAGCCTGTGCTCTGAATTCCTCCTCAGCGGGTGCACTTGTCAAGGTGACACGCACCTGTTCTGAAGGAAAATCTATGAAAGCAGGTCCACAGAATCTCTGTCCTAGCCCCCAGGGGTGCAGAGGGGCGGGGGAGAGGAGGCAGACTTTGGTGAATCAGTGGAAAACTTGCCTCCTGTGAGATGGAGAGGCCACGTGACAGGTGGAATAAATACAACACTGGACTGGGCACCGGTGAGACCTGGATTCTAGTTCTGCCCCGATCCTCTTTAGCTGTGTGGCCCTGATCAAGTCACCTATCCTCTCTGAGCCTTTGTTTCCTGATCTGTAACATGGGGGTAATAATGCTCATAAAGGTAACAAGGTGGCGTAGTGGGTAGAGTAGCGGGCCCAGAGTTGAGAAGACCTGAGTTCAAATCCGACCTCAGACATTTGACACTTACTAGCTGTGCAACCCTGGGCAAGTCACTTAGCCCCAATTGCCTCACTAAAAAAAAACAAAAACAAAAAAAAATAATGCTCATAAAGGTAACAAGGCAGCATAGTGGGTAGAGTACCAGGCCCAGAATCAGGAAGACCTGAGTTCAAAAGCAGCCTCAGACACTTACTAGCTGTGTGAGCCTGGGCAGGTCACTTCACCTGTTTGCCTCAGTCTCCCCATCTGTAAAGTGGGAGTAACAATAGCCCCCCAAGGCGGTTACAAGGATCAAATGAGATATTTACAAAGCGCTCAGGACCTTCTCTCGCACATCCTGGGTGCCCTACCAGGTGGCAGTGAGGCACAGGTGAGCCAGTGCATGGAAAGAGGTGTGCAAAGCGCTGAGCCTTCTGTAGATGTCAGCCAGAGCGGCTGCACCTGGATCATTTTGGGGACAAAACAGATTCTGTGTCTGTCTAGGCCTGGGCCTGCCTTCTGGGCCCCCATCCCCTGCCTCCCGGAGCCTCAGGGTCCTCATCTGGAAAGAGGAGCCACAATCCCAACCAGAACTGAGGGCCAGGGAGCTGATGGCAAGGCCTCGGCTGCTCGGCTCTGGGCGTCACACCGGGATTGTGGCCATTCTTCTCATCCCGAGTTTGCTTAACCAAGTTCAGACAGAGACGGTCCTGGAGTGACTCACTGTCTCGCTGCTGCTGTTCTTCCCCTCCTCCTCCTCCTCCATCCCCCCAATTTTCTCCCAGGTATCATAGGCACCTCCTTAGAGGGCATCCAGTGAAACCCCTTTATTTTAAAGATAGGAATCGGAGGATAAGTGACTTATAACATCCTAGACTGGGAACTGGGAGAGACCTCGTTTGATATCTAAGGAAACAAGACCAGGAAGGTCCTGGTGGGGCCTCCAGGCAAGGTCACACAGTTAATGAGAGGCAGGGGTGGGATTTGAACCCAGGCCCTTTGACTCTTGGGCCAGAGACATAGCAGGAGTTCCTGCAGTTTAGCTGAGGGCAGAGTAGATGGTCTTGTGGTCTGGAGCCGGGAAAGGTACTAGCTATGGGGCGGAAGCAGTGCAGGTCTGGCCAGGCGGACAAAGCACCCTCCCCATTCTAGGCTCAAGGCCTCTGGCTTCTGGCTTGGCCCGCTCTGGAAGGAGAAGGCTGAGGTCCAGGCCGGGCTGCTGGTGGAGGCCAGAGCTGCCCATGGGCTCCTGTTGTTAATCACAGGATTGATGCTTCCCAACTGGCCCTTCCTCCCACCTGCCCTCCTTCACATGAATTACAAGCAGATCGGGCCTGTGCTCGGCCAAGTCCTGAATGATCAGTCCCATGGAAGGAAGCAGAAGGAAGCCAGGTGTGGGCCAGGGAGGGGAGCGGAGCGGCAGGTATGCAGTGCAGTTTTGGGGGGGGCTTATTTGTTCTGAGATTTGGTTGGCTTGCTTCTCTTGGCTTGAGAGCCAGGGCCAGGGTAGGGGGTGGGGGGGTCAAAGTTACTCAGGAGCCAGTGTTCACTCATCTACAGGGTTTGTTTTACCTGCCTCCCCCCATCCCAAAAGTTTCCTTTGGTACCCACCCATTCAGGGCCTCTTTATCAATTTATCTTTATTTCTCTTCGCATGGCCGGATGGAAAGATGGGCTACTTTGACTGTCCGGTCTGGGAAGCGCTTCCATAAGGCCCAGCAATTGCCATGTGTGCCGTGGAAGAAAGCAGCCGAGCTGAAAGGAAATTAGGCAGCGGGCACGGGACACCTTCTGTGCTGGCCCTGCTCAGATCCTCCTGGGGTGCAGAGGACATTGGCTGCTGGTGGACCCAGATGGTGCCGTTCAGAGGTTGGGGAGCAGGGCATTGTGGGACCCTCTGAGGTGTCTTGTCCAGTAGCTTCCTTTTTCAGATGAGCAGAGAGGCCCAGGAAGGTTTGAGGACTTACCTACAGTCACACACAAACAGGTGGTAAGGGCTGGAGGCAGCATCTGAACCTAGGTCCCCTGTCTGCAGAGCCAGTGATCTCCAGGACGCTGACGTTAGGAGAAAGAGATGTGAACGGAGCCCCCAAATAGGGCAGACTGTGAACGTTCTTCCCTCTAGGGCTCCCGGATTTTCTTGTGACAAATCTCTTTCTGGGGGGTGCACCCAAGGGCATGGATCCCTCAGTCCAGTTTAGTGGCCCCCTGGGGCTCTCACACTGCCCTCTCCTTCGATGCCTCTTCTGAGCATGTGGATGACCTTGGCTCCTCCCAGGGAGTGCCAGAGGTGCCCAGCTCCTGGCAGGCCTCTCCACACTGGAAAGGCAGCCAGGGGGGGGCCTGGCGATAAGCCTGTCATCTAAGCACTGGCCTCATTAAGCTTGGGACGGCTCTGCACCAGACTGGCCACAGAAAAATCAGTGTTGGAGCCTAGAGCAGCACTCAGATGTCATCTACCGAATTAGAGAGAGGTTCCTTCTGTGCATTTATTAAATACCTGCTGTGTGCTGCTCTGCTGTGCTGCGAAAGCAGGACACCACAGGGGACACTGCCGGAAGCTATGTAAGAAGGTTGAAAATCAATATGCAGGTTCATCAAATCAGGGCCAGAGGCTCATTGTGGCCTCCAGATCATTCTCATGATGTCACAGCAGAGGTGAAGAGATAAGGGCACGCAGAGAAACGGCACTCGGGCTGGCATTGGAGTCCATGTTCTCAGAGCACTGACCTTTCCCTCCCAGTAACATTCTGGGGCCAGCGCCAGGGGGACGAAGACACCCTCACCCCCCCAACATGCCTGCAAGGGCCAGCTGTGGTCAGCTTATGGTGACCTGCACATTGGGCCTTCCTGGGGTCAGGGGTAGTGGTGTGCGTGAGCAGCATCTTAAAGGAAGGGAGGGTCTCTGTGGGGGGGGGGGTTCCTGATCTTGGTCTGTGGCAGGAATATGAAAGAGAGATGATGTCATGGATCCTTGAAAGACAGGTCACTGAGGGTGAAAGGGTGGAGGAGGGGGCTTTGCAGACCATATGGCTCAATCTAGTAAGAACCCCTTGGCTGGTCATCCTGCCCAAGGGGCTTTTCCCGCGTTCCCTGAGTTGTTGCCTCCCACCCCCATCACTGAGTCTTTTGGGTGAATCGCCCATATTGATTTATCCATGAATATGTTGTCAGTGGAAGCGAGGATGATCGTCTCTTGTCTTCCTGTGCCTGTGTCTAGCACAGTTCTGGACACATAGTAGGTGGTCTATGAGTGCTTGCTGCCTTGGTTGGTTTACTCCCATTGACCCCGAACCTGCCGTTCCACTTGGGCTCCCGTTACCCAGAAGGGCAGACGGAAGTCCTCGAACTCGAGTCTCAGGTGGACGAGGTGCCTCCTGATGGCGTGTGTGAGCGGCTGCTTCCTGTATGAGCACACCCATGTGCTTTCTTCCTGATGGCCAGGAGGTAGATCGGGTTCCCTGCTGGATGGTGAGCCTCTGAGCTTCCGGCGCTTCTGTGTCGCTTGGACTCCCCTCTTTAGCACAGGGGAGTTAGGGTTTGGTTGTCAATTAAAGAATAATTGGGGAACCCCAGGCAGGGCAGAGGCGATTACTTGTATGGTGTGACACGGACCCAAATGGCCTCTGAGGTCTCACCCAGCTTTCAGGGTGTGCTTCCCAGTCAGGTATATCCCTGAAGCCCGGCTGAAATGCCAGCCAGCATTGACTAAGCGCCACCTGTGTCTGAACTGTACTACACGGGATGAGAAAACTCCTCGCCACATGTAGTGTTTTCTGTGTCTGTCTTGGGGGGGGGGGGTTGGGAGCAGTGCTGCGGGTCAGGCCTGAGTGGACTTGAGCCAAAGGAGAGAAGGGGAGGGGTCGGGAAGGCGACAGGCGTCCATGATGGCGCCAAGGGCTTTTACAAATATCGTGTCATCTGATCTTCACAACAACCTCGGTGCTGTTTTGATCCTCATTTACAATTGAGGAAACTGAGGCAGGCAGGTGTGGCCTAGCTGAGGGCTGGAGAGGTCGCTTGGTACAGTGGGATGAGGCCTGATTAAGGTCGCTGGACATGGACTCCCTCCTCTTCCTGTTGGCTGACGCATGCTGTGACCCTTTGTAATGTCGTGTACGGTCTGTTCTGCCAGACCAACCTTCTGCCAGGAGAGAAACTCCCTTCATCCCCTGCAGACCAGGCCCTGCCAGCGGGTGTCCACACGGGCCTCCCTGACCTGCCAGCCTGGTCCCCAGTGGCCACTGCCCCGGGTTAGGCTTCCCCTGGCCCCATGTCCCCAGCCCAGGGCCAGCCTAGGTCTGTGTCCTGAGTCCCTGCCACCTGGCCCTCCCAGAGCGGGGCTGGCTTGTGCCCCTCCTCCTGTTGAGTCTAGCCTCACCACTGTCCCCTTTCCTTCTCCCTCCCAGCAGCAGCAGCAGCAGCAGCAGCAGCAGCAGATGCCCCGCAGCAACCCAGAGGAGAAGGAGGAGAAGGAGAAGGAGAGGGAGGCCGAGAAGGAGGACGACAAACCAGAGGCAGAGAACGACAAAGAAGAGCTGACCAAGTGAGCCCGGGGTGGGGGTGCGGGTGCGGGGCTGCACCCTGGGGGAGGACTCTCCCTGTGCTCTGCCACTCACCGATGGGAGCGACTGGGAGCAGCGGCCGGGCCAGGGGAGAGGCCAGGCAGCCTTCCTTTGCACCTGGGCCATCTTTCCCTCCCTCCCTCCCCTTCTTCTGTCTCTCCTCCTTCTCCTTCCCCTGCCCTTCGTCCTCCTCTTCCCCACCTTTTCTCCCCTCCCTCCCTCAATGTCTACGTCTCCTCTCCCTCCCCTCCTCTTCCCCCACTCTCTCCCAGTGTCTCAATCTGAGCCTTCCTCCACCTTTCCCCCCTCCCTTCCTTAAATCCCCCAGAGGCCTCCGAGGGAATTGCTCATTCCTGCTCTCCTCTTAGACTAATAAATCCAGGCAATGGCTTTGGAACTCTTCCCTCCCTCCCCTCCCCCCTTGGGGGCAGCAAGGATGAGATTAACAAGAGTCAGGGCAGAAGGAAATAGGTGTGCGGCCAGGGTGGAGCCCTCACCTCCAGAATTATGGATGTCAGCTTGAGCTCTTCCAGATCGAGGCGAGGCCTTGGTGCCTGACACAAGCTCGGCAGAATGGAGCCCAGCGAGATTCATTGCAGGGAAAGGTTGGCGGGTGGAGATCCTTTGGTCCCTGTAATGGGTCCGGCCGCAGCTTCAAAGAACATCTGGCTTCATTACACACGTCTTCCCAGACGCTCAGCAGCACAGCCCTTTCAGGAAGACGAATGAGGAGGAGCCCAGGATAAGTCTCAGGCCCTGCATTAAACCCTCCCGCAGCAGGTTTGCTGTGGTGCAGCTCCCTGAGAGGAGTCTATAGGCTCTTAGTCTTGGTCCCCAAAACAATTCCCCTGCCCAGGTGCTGCGTGTCCTCACCCCCTGACACAGCCGAGCTTCATGTGGTTTTCTGGGGACTGGAAAGAACCTGGGATTGGAGTCAAACTCTGGAGCCAAGGGGCTCTCTGAGGTCACTGACGCCAGCCCCTCAGGAGGAAACTGAGCCCCCCCCAGGAATTCTTTGGGGTATAGATTTTGGAGTCAGAGGGGCCCTTCCTGTTCCAAAGAGGATGAAGCTCAGGCCCCCAGAGGGCCATAGATTTAGAGTTAGGGGAGCTGCACACTCTGTATGGGCCAGAAAGCCTCCAGTGCTGGTGTTGTCACGCCCACTCTCTGGCTGACTCGGCGGGTAACCCTGAGGGGGCTGGAGCAGACAACCTCTGAGATCAAGCTCTGCTTCCTCTGCCAGATGAGGGCATTGGGTGAGAGCGCCCGGACTCCCATCGGGTGCTGTCAGAGACCCCTGCGGATAACTCCCTCCGGGAAGTTGGCCCGCCTGAGGCTCGGGTCCTAGCCCTGCCCTCCCCCACTCCAGTGTTCCAGTCCAGCTCTGTTGGCCCTAAGTGGCCGGGAGTGAAGGACGACCTCTGAAGTGCCTTCCCGATCAAAATCGGGCTTCCCAGAAGATGAGGCAGTCCTGGACGTGCCGGCTGGGCAGACTGTAAGCTTCCTGAGGGCAGTGCCCAGCAGATGGGAGGCACTGAACAAGTGTTTGTCACCTTTGAATGTGAGGTGTGGAAGTTAGGGGGGTGGGGAGAGGAGCCTTGCTGTTCATCCTTGGAAAAAGCATCTGCCTACATGAATACCCAGAATCAGACACTGAACGCTGGAAGGCGGCTGGGAGAAGATCTTGTCCAAAGGCTTCATTTGACAGTCAAGGAAACTGAGTCCCGAAGATGTGACAGGTCAGGACAGCGAGCCACACCCAAGTCTTCATGTCCTTTCAGCACCACAGGGGCAGATGGGTCCTTAGCATACGAGAATTGGCACCTGTCCAGAATCAGCTGGGCAGCACAGTGGGCAGAGCTCTGGACGACCAGGGGTGTTCTCAGGGTAGAATGAGAATATTTGTAAGGTGCTTTGCAAATCTTAAAGGGCTGTATCAATGCTGGTGGTCAGTTGTTGTTGTTGTTGTTGAGATTTTTCTATAGCCTGCTTTTTTTTTAAGACCTGCCTGGCCTTTGTGTTTTTTTCATGACTGACATAAAGCCTCCTTTCTCTTCCTGACTCCTCATTAGGGAGAAGACAGATGACACCTCTGGAGAGGACAATGATGAAAAGGAGGCAGTCACTTCCAAAGGTCGAAAAACTGCCAACAGCCAGGGCAGACGCAAAGGCCGCATCACCCGCTCAATGGCCAACGAGGCGAACAACGAAGAGGCGGCTACACCTCAGCAGAGCGCAGAACTGGGTGAGGTTTTTGTAGGGGTGGCTTCAAATCTCTTTCATTTCCTTCCCTTATGCAGTAAAACAGCCCTGGTCATAAAGGGGTTTTGTTTGGGTTTTTTGGTTTGTTTTAAGAAAGAAAAAAAAAGGTCAGCAAAGCCGACCAAGTCATCAGCTGTGTCTGATGGGATATTTACTGTTTCACACCCATTCTCAGCTTGTTTCCAGGGTTGAGCTTGGCCTTTATAAATGATACTAGCTGGGGGTGAGAGGCATTGGCCGTGGGAGCAGAGTGAGGCTGGGAAAGGCGGGACTTAGCAACAGCAGGCTTACAGGGTAGGAATCCTGTCTTTCTAGATTGGGATTCTCCCGAGCATCCATTTCTAAGAGCGGGAGGAGCTGGGCCTGGTTTTTCTGGAGGTAGTAACAAAAATTGAGCTGCGGAACACTATGCAGAATGCCAGGCTTGATAAGTTGGTCACTTTTGCTGAACTGTTTTTTTTTCTCTTTTTTATTCTTTGTTATAACAAGAATAAAAAATCTCTGGAGCTGGAATGTGCATATTGATTTAAAGTTTGCCAAGTGCTGTACATATGTTATTTTATTTGATCCACTCTGGGAGGTAGGTGCTATTATCCCTATTTACAGATCAGGAAACTGAGTCCGAGAGAGGGGAAGCGACCACTTGCCCAGGGTGACGCAGCTAATAAGTAACTGAGATAGGATTCGAACTCAGGTCTTGAGTCCAGATCCAACATCTCTATTCACTGTACCACTGAGCTACTGTGAGGCTGGCCTGGCCAGGAGGAGGGTGTTTAGGGAAATGTAGGTGACAAATAATAATCCATATGTTAAAACTTTGAGGTGACCCTCACCCTCTATTCCCCCAGTGTCGGGATCAGGAGAGGGGCTTTCTGTTCCTCCTTGCCACCTCCCACTCTGCCCAGGCCCTTTTCCTTTATGTTCCTCAGAGAGCTATGATTGGGGCCTGCTGGCAGGAAGGAATCTTAGGTAGGAGGCAAGAGAGCAGAGTTCTAATCCCTGTTCTGCCACTGGCTGAACTGCCAAGTAACGTGTCCTCTGCAAAGGGATGGACACTGAGCTCCACAGAGGGGAAGGGGCTAATGGGCTTGTTGTCTCTCCCGGCCCTGGCCTCGCCTTTCCTTCCCCCCACCTCTGCCCCACCAGTGGCCCCTTGGACAAATAGAGGACACAGGGAAAGCGGTGCCTGAGCCCTGTCAGCTGCTTTCTGCGCTTGTATTCCTTTCTTCCTTCAGCATTTATCAAGTGCCTGATGTGTGCAGGAAATAGTAGCGGATAGGAAGCTGACCTCAGACCTCCAGATGTTAGTCAGTGTCTCCCCTGCCCCTGAAATCACTTTGTCAGACAGAATGGTAGAGAGGACGGAGAGGCCTTACTGGGAACTAGGAAGACCAGGGTTCAAGACAGACTGGCAGTGTGTGGACTCCAAATAAGTCACTTAGGCTCTCAGTGTCCCCCAGAAACTCTGTTAAGATGTGATTGAAGAGAAGGGGTGGTAGGCATTAGGAGTGAGTGGCTTCCTACCAGGGCTCCCTGCACCCCTGAAATCACAGGCGGGAATATGCCAGCTGCAGCCTGAGGCGGGGTCCTGATTGTTTCATTCAGCTGATTGCATGGGATTTAGAGACTGCTCGTCCCAGCACATGCACATGCACACTCACACATATCCAAACATGCACACACATAGACACACTCACTCTCACATGCATGTGTATGCACATGATACACACACTCACAAGACACATGTGCACATGATGCACACATACATGCATACGCATTCAAACATACACGCAGATACACTCATACTTCTACTGTGCATACCCATGTGCACGCACACAGAGACACACTCACATGCATGTGCATACACATGATACACATTCACACACAGGTACGTGTGATGCACATGTATGTACACAATACACACAGACATACACTCACAGATACACATGCACACATGATACACGCATGCATGCACACACAGATACACTCATACCTGTACAGTGCACACACATATATGTGCACACAGACACATTCATTCTCACATGCATGTGCATGCATACGATACATACACTTACACACAGACACATACACGTGTGTGTACATGATACACATATACATGCACACACATATACACTCACACATGCACACGCCTCTATGAGAGATGGTTCCCCAGCCCGGGCAGGGCCTGAGACCTTCAGACCAACCCAGCAGACACAGTCTGCCACCCCGAAGCCTCCTTATCTGAAAGGTCCAAGCGTTATGGAAGGGCTTTTAGCTGGAGAGGTTCTATCATGGTGTGAAGTTCCAGGAGGTTGTGGCCAGTTGGAGAAATCGAGGGCCTGTGGCACGACTTGGGTCTTCGGCGTCTCCCACGGTGGTCCTTTGGCTTCTGCTCCACCAGGGCCCAGCAGGGGGAAAAGGGCCTGCGTGGGCTTCAGAAAGCCCAGGCTTGTTGGCTATGGTCTCAGTGCTTCCCGCGGGACTGTGGACTAGTCCTTTCTCCCCGGGTCTTGTTTCCTCTGTGTGCAGTGAGGGAACTGGGTTAGATGGCTTCTGGGGGCCCTTCCAGCTGTGAGTTGGCAGCCTTTAGGCAACTTCCATTATTTCCGTGGTCCTCACTGTCCCCTCTTGTAAAGGAATGGGGTTGCGTGAGCCAGGATTCTCAGCTTGGGGCTCACGGACCCCTTGGTCTTTGCATGGATTCCAGGTGCCTTGAGCTTGGCTGATTAAAAAAAACAAAAGATGCCTCCCTTTCACCGAGGGTTTCTTTTGTATCCTCTGTACTGTAGTCTGTGCATTTCAAACAGTGACTTCAGCTTCAGCAGATTGCCCCGGCCAGGGGCTCTGGGACCCTTCCTCTGGGTCCTCATCTCCAAGGCCCTGGCACCGGCCAGCTCTGAGAGCGGTCCAGTGAGAGGGATTTATTAAGCGCTGTACACATGTGAACAAAGCCGGGCCCTGCTGTTAGAAGGCCCTTTGTTGGGGAGCCCGGGTCACCTCCCTGGGGTGGGAGAGCTTTCCCAGTGCACTCTTAGCTTCACCTCTCAGTCCTCAAGAGCTTTTATTGTTTGTTTTGGGGGTAACATGTTGTGTCCCCAGACACTCAGGGACTGTGCCCCTTGGGACAACCAGGCAGAAATGGTTTTTGTTTGTTTGGGTTTTTTGATGGGGCAGTTGGGGTTAAGTGACTTGTCCAAGGTCACATAGCTAATAAGTGTCAAGTGTTTGAGACTAGAGTTGAATTCAGGTCCTCCTGACTCCAGGGTCAGTGCTCTATCCACTGAGCCACCTAGCTGCCTCCAGAAATGTTTTTGATTCCCTTGACTTTTTCCAGCCAGTCCTGGGAGTCGGGTTATCAGAAGCGTGACCTTTGGTGGCCATTTGGGGCTTTTGTCCTCCACCCCACCCCATGCACTTCAGTATTTAGCACCCTGTAGTGGGTGAAGGCCTGTTTTTGTTTTTTGTTTTTGGGGGGTTTTTTGCTGGGCAGTGAGGGTTAAGTGACTTGCCCAGGGTTACACAGCTAGTAAGTGTTAGGTGTCTGAGGCCGAATTTGAACCCAGGTCCTCCTGAATCCAGGGCCGGTGCCCATCCACTGTGCCACCTAGCTGCCCCCGAAGGCTTATTTTTTAAGCAACCAGTTACTGGGGACTCCTTCCCTCGCCACATCTCTGTGACACCTTGCTCAGTGATACGTGGAGGTGGCATCTAGAATGTGGTCACTGGTGGCCGAGCTTCCCGTGAAAAAAGTGGAAAGCTCCCTCGGGTTCATTGTGCCCTAGACAGGGAGCAGGGAGGGACCTCAGAGGTCATCTGGACCACCCCCCTTTTTGCAGATGATGGGAGAAAGTTCAGGGACTCATCCAAAGTCACAGAGGTAGCAGGTGGAGCAGCTGGATTCAAACCCACGTCCTTGACTCCCATCCCCCATAGCACCGCTACCCTGCTGCTCCCTGCAGGCTGTTCATTTGGATGTGATCCGGAGTCCGTGAGTCATTCAACAGCAGGTCCTCATTCTCTCCCTGCTCCAGTCCCATTCCCCACCCCCACCACCAGGCACACCTTCCTCGTGAGACTCCCAAGTAGCCCAGATTGGGGCATCAGGGACCTGGGCGGCCATAACCTCCTCAGGACATCGAATCCTTCCTGCCGGGCCCCTTCTCCTCTCTCCTTGTCCCCTTCTCGCTTTCACCTGGTCTTGCCATCAGCGCCCCTGCCGAATGGTGTTTTCTGTACTGAGGAGTCACGCACGCGATCCCCGCTCAGTTCTCTGTGGATGGGCTCCCTGTGTCTTGGGCTTACACATCAGTGGAAACACCTGGGAAGCCATGTTCCATCACTTCGGTTTGTTTGAAGCTTGGCCTTCCTGATTCTGTTAGTCAGTCAACTGCTTCCTGTGAGCTAAGTGTTAGAGATAGAGACAGCGGTGAGATGGGGCCTGCCCTCCGGGAGCTTCCACTCTGCAGTTCACAAGGACCCATTTAGGGGAGATGAAAAGCTATCCCAGGGCAGGGTCACCTGGCCGGGGTCTCTTGGGTGGACAGAAGGGCCCCCGTCCTGAAAGAAACCAGGGGTGACAAGAGGCTCTGTTGATGAACAAGGCCTGGGGCACAACCAGAAGGAGGCAGCTGGATCCCAGAGCCCCTGTGTAGAGTTTGTGCAGGGCAGCGAGGGGGAAGGAGACGGGAGGGAGGAAGCGGCCAGGCCGTGGGAGGCTTGACCCCAGAAGTAGTAGGGAGCCACAGGCGCTTGTCGATTAGGGGCTGTGGTCAGACCTGTGCTTTGGGAAGCTCACTCCGGCAGCCAAGTGGAGGAAGGATTGTCATCAGAAGTGGCTTGAGGCGGGGAGACCCGCCAGCTGCTTAGTGCGTGTGCCCACCACTATGGTGAGGCGGGGCTCGCCTTATGGCATCGGTCCTCAGATTCTTTGAGGGGGATGTTTGGGACAGTGGGTTTAACAGTGGCTTGGATTCTTTGAATGGGTGCAGGTGAAGATCAAGGATGGTGCAGATGGCTGCCAGGCTGAGTGTTTGCTCTTGACATTTGGGCCTGGGGAGGGGTGGGGGGAAACAATGAGTTCTGTTTTGTACACATTGTGTTTTCAATGCCTACAGGACATCCATTTCAAGAAGGCCAAGAAAGAGTGGGTTGGTGATGTGGGCCTGACACTCAGGAGAGAGACTGGGGCTGGATTTAGAGATTTGGGGATCACTTTCCTAGATGTGATTTGAGGCTGTGGGAGCTACGCAGGGAACTAGTCTAGAGGGAAGATGGCCTAGGACAGAGCCGCGTAGGACACCCGCAGTCAGTGGGTGGAACATGGCTGAAGAGTCAACACAGAAACCTGAGAAGGAGCCATGGGGCGCATAGGAGAAGAGCGGGTGAAGAGAGAGGGCTCCAGAAGAAGGCAGCGCTGTCAAGGGCTTCAGGGAGATTAAGGAGGATCGGCACTGAGAGCCGGCCTTCGGGTTTGGCAGCTTAGAGACCAGTGGTCACCTTGGGAAGGAAGAGCAGGTTCAGCTGACAGATGAGGTTGGAAGAGTGAGAGGAAAGGAAATCAGAGCCTGCAGGCGTAGACGGTGCCCTCAAGCACTCTTGCTCTCTCCGTTCTCCCTCGCTCTTGCTCTCTCTCTCCCTCCCTCTTTCTCCCTCTCTCTCTCTTTCCCTCCCTGCTCCCCCTTTCTCTCTTCTCTCTCTCCCTCCTTCCCTCCCTCCCTTTCTCTCTCTCCCTCTCTCTCTCTCTCTTTCTCTTTCCCTCCCTCCCCCCTTTTCTCTCTTCTCTCTCTCTCCCTCTCTCCCTCCTTCCCTCCCTCCCTCTCTCTCTTTTCTCTCTCTCGCTCTCTTTCTCTCTTTTCTCTCTCTCTCTCGCTCGCTCTCTCAATTTAGCCAAGAAGGGGAGCTACAAGACATGGTTGGATGCAGCGAGGGCTTGTTAAGGATGTGGGAGTTGATGGTTGTGTTCACCCCGGCAGCAGGGAAGCAGATCTCAAATACATTCTGTTCCTTCCCCTCGGGACAGAAATCCGGAGGGCGGCTCGTAGTGGCAGTGTAATACCTGAAGTCTCTAGAGCACTTTGACATAGGCTGTATCTCATGTGGCCCTCACAGCCACCCCCAAAGAAAGGAGGGCCAATAGGAATCGTTAGGCCCATTTTCCAGATGAGGATGCTGAGGTCCAGAGAAGTTGACCAGCTTGCCCAGGCTCACACAACCAGTAGGTGTCGAAGGTGGGCTTTGACTTGGGTCTTCCTGCTTGAGTCCCATACTTCCCCCCTCCAGAAGAGCTGTTTGAGTCACTCTGTTCTCCCTGGTTGGATAGGAAGATAAACAGATCCCTCTGATCCCTTTTTTTTGCCCCCTCTCCCTCCCTCATCCCGCCTACTTCCTAATTGCATTTGTTGGTTTTTTTTGCCAGCTTCCTTGGAAATGAATGAGAGTTCTCGCTGGACCGAGGAAGAGATGGATACTGCTAAAAAAGGTGATTGATTCTATCTGTTATGTTCACTCCGTCCTGTTTCCCATCCCAGACCACTCCAGGAAGAACCTTGGGGCAGGTGGACAGACACGTGGAAAAGGTCCGAGTGTAGCTGCAAGAGGCCCAGCTCAGGTGTCCAGGGCATCTGGGCTCAGCCCTGCCTAAGAGGGATTCCTCTCAGTCCTTCCCTGGGAGGCTCTGAACGAGTCCAGCCTCAGTCCTATCAATTGGCTTTTTGTAAAATGGGAGGAAAAAGGCCCAGTCTGCACTGTAGACCTCTGGTGCAGGGGACAGGAGGGCTCGTGTGGTGCCAGAGTTCCCGGCTGCTGCTCACTGGGTGACTTTGGGCTGTCACTGCCTTCCTTTTGTGGTCCTCAGTTCCTTCTCTGTAAAATGAGAGGGCAGACTTGGACCAGATAACCCCTAGGCCTCGAGCCAGGGGGCTGTGGTCTGTAGAGTGAGCAGGGAGGCTGAAAAGTGAGCCCTTGTTGCCTGGAGCATCATGCTCGGGTCACAGAGGGAGGCATGCGTGCCCACTCTTGGTTTGTGGTAGTTGTGACGGCTGCTTTTTGGTCACTGAGCTGACACTGGGGTGCAGGACAGGGAGCAGGGGCATGCCAATCATAGCCCCCTGGGACTCTGGAGCCATTGAGGGCTGAGCCTGGGGGAGACTGGGGTCTGGAAGCTCTTTAAGCCGAATCCCAAACTGCTGGAGACATTCCCCAGAGGGAGCTGGCTTGAAATGTCCTAAGGGGAGCCGGTTTAAAGCTTCCTCCAGGTCAACTGGGGTGGGAGGGTTGGGGGTGATGGAAGAAGGGTCTTGGAGGGATTTCTTGTGGTGTTTTACAGGGAATAGTTACAAAAATCAATCAAAATTTTGGGTGAGGAGCAGTTGTGGTGGGTAGTGGCCTGCTGGGGGCAGTTTGAGGCATTATGAGGAAGCCCTTGGAGTGTTTGTTGGGAAACATTTGTAGTGCCAGCACAGCAAGATGCCGTCGGCAACGTTGTGGGTGTTGGGACAGCACCATTGTGTCGGTTTTGAGGGAGCAGCAGTCATGTCACGGGAAAATGGACAGTCACCTTCTTGGGGGGATGCAGTTGTGAGAGGGGCTTTTGTCCGCAATAAACCATCTCCAGCGTTGCAGAGACCCTCGTGGGGTGTGGCGACAAGGAGTTGACTATTGCAGCGTTCTCAAGGCATCTGGCACTAGAAAACAGTCTGCAGTTGGCCTTTAAAGCCCTTCACAGCTGGCATTGACTTCCCTGTGAAGCTTCACGCCTCCGAAGGTTCTGCTAAATTAGCCCTCATATTACTTATTCCTTATGTGAGATGCTCCACTGCCTGTCTCTGGACTTTTGCACCTGGTTGAATGCCCTGCCTGAACCGCCTACCCTCTCAGCGTCTCTGGCTTCCTTCAAAGCCGGGTCTCAAGTACCCCTTCCACACAAGAGCTTGCTCAGTCTCAAAGCTTTCCTTCCCGCCCTCCCATGTGTTTTGGGTCTGTCTTCTATATGTGTCTGTGTGCATCTGAGGGCAGGCGCTTGTTCTCTCTCCCTCTCTCCCTCCCTCCCTCCCTCGCCTCCCTCGCTCCCATCTCACTCCCTCTCCTGTTCTCTCTCCCTCCCCTTGCAGATGGGTGGTAGGTCCAGGGGGTGTGTGTTGCAGAACCCTGTCTTAATTGTCAGGAGATAGATATCTGGAGTATTTTCTGACGGCCATTACCAATGTAGAAGAGCCATTTCAGCAGCTGTCTCTCCCTCTGTCTCTGCCCCCCATCTCTCCCTCTATCTCTCTGTTCCTCTGTCCCGCCCTCTATCTCTACCTCCCTCTCTCCCTCCCTGTCTCTTTACTTCTCTCTATCTCTGCCCGCTCTGTCTCTCTTCCCCCCCATCACTTTCTCCATCTCTTGCTGTTTCTCTGTCTCTCTGCTCCCCACCTACCTGCTCCCCGCGCTCCATCCACCGGCCTTTCCCCTGCCGATGCTCTCCTGGTCTTGACTTTGGCTGAGTCACCCTGGAAACCAGACAGGCTACCTGAGCAGCTGCTGGCTTGATTCAGGCCCTTCCCGGGGGGAGGCCTACCAGCCTCGGCATCCACACCCTTTCAGAGCCTCCGGCTTGCCTCCTCTGGGGTCCCATGGGGGCGGAGCAAGGCCAAGCTTCACTCAGCCTGCTTCAGGAAAGTGCTGGCCCTGAGCCCTTTTCCAGAAAGCTGGGGGGTGGAGGCAGGGGAAGGTAGGAGGAATGAGTCACCGGTGGCTGAGATGAGCCACTCGTGTTGCTGAAATCAGGTCCCGTCCCCAGAGTCTCCGTGCAGTTCACCGGGGGCGTGCAGCCTCTGATCCACTGAACAGCAGTGATGGGGGCTCGGGAAGATGCCAGCCACAAGGCCCCTGTTGTTAGTGTGAGCCCAGGCGAGGAGGGGGGCTGCTGGTAGCGCAGCGGCCCTGATCAGTGACATTTTTAATAATGCAATAAACCCTGATGCGCTCGTCTGCCGTGAATTACAGCAATTGGGACAATTATGGGGTAGGAGGCCTGCTAATCGGCATGTGACTTGCCAGCCGGGATGCAGGTGCGGATGCCGGATCACATCCCCTGTTGGGGCCCAAGCCTGGGCTCGGGTGGAGAGCCGGGGGCTGGCTTCCACTCCTCTCCTCCCCCCCATCTCCAAGAGCGCCCAGGAGGCTGGCGCTCCACTCCACTGGCCAGCAACCAGGGCACAGAACGCTCAAAGCCAGGGGTGAGCCTGGAGCAATTTCTTTGGGGCTTTTAATCACATTAGGTGGTTTGGCCTTAGGTTTGTAGCAGCAGCCTTACCTTTGGAGCCTGCTCCGCTCAGCCTTTGTGCAAAGCAAGGACCTTTTCCAGGCTCACACTCCACAAGGGGCCCGGAGGAGGGGATCTGCCCTCAGGGGAGCCCGCAGCTGGGGGAGCCTGCAGCTGGGGGTACTCTGGCTGGCACTCAGTACGGGATTGCTCTGCACTGACTGATGGTTGGTTTAGAAACAAACGCCAGTCAGAGAGAACGCACACGCACGCGTGTGCGCGCTGCGCACACACACACACCCACAGAGGCCCCTCACCAAGAAACACACCACCCAGCAAAGTGACCATAATGAGGAATATAGCAGGCTCTTAGCTCTAGCATTTATAGAGTGGCCTACTCTGTGTCAGGCATTGGAAGGGAAGAGAGGGAGGAAGGAATAGAGGAAGAAAGAGGAAGGAAGGAGAGGAAGGAAGGAAGGAAGGAAGGAAGAAGGAATTGCTAAGTGCTTTCTATGTGCACTGAGAGCTGGTACTGAAAGAGAAAAGAACTATAGCTTAGTCCGGTCAGCAGGCATTTCTTACTCTCCACATGTGCCACATACTCTGCTAGACCCAGGTACCGCTGGCTGGGCGAATGGATGAAGGTATCCCTCACGAAGAAGGCCCCGGCCCACCCGCCCCTTCATGGCTCCCTAGGAGCTGATTGGGAGAGGCAGCAGATCAGATGAGATAAAATCAAAGCCAGGGGCTGTCCTCAGGGGGCCTCCACTCTCCTCCAGCCAAGTGCTGAGTGAGCTGGGAGGCCCAATTGAGCACCTGCTGTGTACAGTTCACCAGAGAAGAGATTTGGATGCTAGGGTGGTTCTGTGGGCTGAGATCATAGAGAGCCCAGGGAAAGCCATCCCCCGCTCCCCAGGAGGGAAAAGACTTGTGCTTGTGTAAACAGAGTGATCAGAAGTGGGTGGGGAGGGGCACAGCAGCTGGGCAGCCCAGGAAAAGCCTCTGTTACCTAGCAAGCTCTTGGTGCCCGCAGGAATGCTGGGTATGGCTCGGCCGGGGCCAGGGAGCTGTGGGCTGGGTGTAGGTGCCCAGCTGCCCCCCCTTCCCCCACCCTGAGGCCTCCCTCCCTCCTCCCTCCCCTCCCAGCCAGCTGCTGACTTGAGAGAAGTTCAGCCTACACCACAGGGGAGGGAGGGCGGGCGGGCAGCCGTGCTGATGGGGCAGGCTGACTCTGGTGGTGCGCCCCCACTCCCCAAAGGCGGTTACCCACACGGGCAGGAACCTGGGGTCGGCCTGAGCAACCCCCCATGGTTCCAGCTGCTTAAAGGATAGTTCTATGAGGTTTGTAGGGGAAGTGTGCTCAGTGTCTTCCTCCGAACTCCTTCCTGCTATCCTATAGATAGAGCCCCAGGCCTGGAGTCCCAAGCACTTAGTGGCTGTGTGACCCTGGGCAAGTCACTGAACCTCTGTTGGCCTTAGCTTCCTCACCCATAAAATGGGGATCTTTCATAGCAGGTACCCCCTGGGACTATTGTGAACATCAAAAGAGAGGACGCTTCCCCAGCCGGGCGATGGAGCCGGGAAAGAGAAATGGGGGTGCTTAGGGATAGATTCAGGTACCCCCCCCAAACAAGGCCAGGGATGCAGGAGCCGCTCATCCTGCCTCCAGAGAAGTCAAGTCAGTGAGAGAAAATCACTGTTCCACGGAGCACCTGGGGGGGCGGAGGGGGGGGGCACAAAGCTATTGAGTAAGAAAAGACTGTCAGCTCCAAGTTGGTGTCCCATGAAGACAGGAGCGTCAGAGGCAGGATTGAACCCAGGTCCTCAACCCAAATCGAGTGCTTTTCCCCATACATGATGATGATGATGATGAAATCAGAGAAGCCTGGGGTCTTGCCTCTAAGTCCTGCCCAGACCCTCCCGCATCTCCTTTTTCTTAGAATCCTGGGTTTCCCTGGGCCTCAGTTCAAGCTCTACCTCCTGCAGGAGACCTTTCCCAGATGCCCCTCCCATTTACACACGTGTGTGTGATATCTTGTCCGCGCACCGTGTTGTCTGCCCTGTGCATGCTGCTCATCACCCCCTCCCCCCCGTTAGACTAGGAGCTCCCTGAGGGCAGGGGACAGTGCTTTTGCCTTTCTTTGTTTCTCCAGCACTTACTCCTGAGCGGGGCACACAGCAGGCAATTGATAAATGCTTTCGGCCTGACCACCAACAGAGCCCCCCTCATGCTCAGGATCATCTCCTTTTTTTTTTTTGTGAGGCAATTGGGGTTAAATGACTTGCCCAGGGTCACACAGCTAGTAAGTGTCAATGTTCTGAGGCCAGATTTTAACTCAGGTATTCCTGCCTCCAGGGCGGTGCTGCTATCCACTGCGCCACCTAGCTGCCCCCCAATATCACTCTTAATGATTATTTTGGTCCAGGCATATGCTTCCACTCAGTGTGGGGGGATTCCCTGTGTGGAGGCTTCCCTCACACTTTGGGTTGGCAGCTCAGCAGTAGGCCAGGGGGCATCATAGAGGTTAGAGACTTGCTGTGGGCTCTACATTGAAGTTGTAAGGGCCCTCAGAGGTCAAGCTGGCCTCACTTGTTCATCTTACAGACGAGGAAACCTGAGGCCCAGAGCAATCCTAATATCCCTTGAGAACTGGAAGGGAACTTGGAGGTCACGAGCATCTCCCTTATTTTATAAATGAGGAAATGGATGCAGACAGATGGACAGGCATGGTACAGGAGAAGCTGTGAGGCACCCATGTTCCAGAACAGTTTAGTGACTTATCCAGGGTCACAAAGCCATTAAGTGTTGGGGGAGGTGCTTTGGGAGCAACCTGGTGCTCAGCTTGGGAGGAAGGGGGGAAATCGAGGAGCTGTGGAGATTTCTGGTGGCCACATGGGCGGGGGGGTGTGGTGGGGTGGGTAGCAGACTGTTTCCTCACTGAACAGTGGGAACTGTGGCATTAGACACCAGAGTGTCCCTGCCCTGCTGCAGGCGCAGGAGCAGACCCCAGAGAGCTCCCCGCATTAAGCCCTTCCTTTCTGAAAGAGGTCCACTTAGGCCCCTGCCCCACTGGGCAGAACCTCAGGACAGAGGGAGGTGTGAGGGCTCATCACCTGCAGCCGCTCCGCTCAGCTCAGACTGGAGTGTCTGAGGCACTGCCTGCTGGCTCCGTCCCAGCATGGGGATGCCCTCCTCAGCTTCCCTTGGTCTGAGAAATTGATCTGGTTTTTCAAAATGAAACTTTTCTTCTGAAGAATTAGCAGGGTAATGGATTGAACTCTGGCTCCGGGCCTCAGACAGTGTTCCCCTCTCCCTGCCTCAGTTTCTCCTCTGTCAAATGAGGGGGTTCGCTCCTGAGGCTTCTCAGGACCCTTTCTGCTCCACATCTGAGATCCAGGGATCCCAAGGGAGGTGGGTCAGGGCACATCCATGACCAAAAGTGCTTTGCTGGGGAAATTCTGCTGCTGTCAGAGGTGAGAGAGGCCTGAAGATTTAATGCCTCCGTTCCCCAGGGTATTCCCTGCCTAGCTTGGAGCCTCAATGTGAAAGATAGCAACCCCTGCAGGGGGCCTCAGGAGGTGGCTCCGCCTCCTGGCAAGGCCTGGGCCTAAGCCACCCTCTGTGACCTCAGGCCCCTTCCTCCTCTGTAACTGGAGGTCACTTCGACTCGTCTGGGTCTCTGCCTGCCCCCTTCCCCCTCCTGAAGCCCGGAGGAGAATAGCTTTGAACGAGGCAGTGAGAGGGTTAACAAGACAGGCTGTCTGGACAGAGCCGGAAGAGGGCAAATCAATGGCCCCTGCTCTGTCCAGATGTGATCCAAAGTTCAGCTCAGTTCTCTGCCCTTAACTCCCCCCCCAGCCCAGCCCAGCAGGCTCTTCGGGGCTACTCTGTGCCTATGGAGGATGGAAGGAGGGTGGGGAAGACCAGGCCCGTGGCAGACCGATAGATGCCTGCGCCCTTTTGTGGGAAAAAGAGATTCCTTGGGCCTGCTCTGCACCCTGCCCCCCCCCCCAACCGCAGGGGACCAGAGGCTGTGCATCCCTGCAGACATTCAGGGACTATATTTGGACAAGCCATTGGAGGAGCCCCCAAATCCCCCGGTGTCGGAGGGTCATGCCTAGTGTGTTAGATCATCCCCTCCCCTCCCTGCGGGCCAGGCCCTGCATCCAAGCCTGGCTGCCTCTTTCTCTGAGCTCTGGGCTGGGAATTTGCTGAGCTTCAGTTTCCAGGCCAGCCCTGCCACTGGGCCTTAGGACACGTCCGGGTTACCTTCTGGGCCTCAGTTTCCTTCTGGGAAGGCTTTCCCGGTCTGCCCGCTGCCGGGGCGCTCCCGCCCTCCCTCCCAAATGACTTTGTGTGTTGTTGCATGTGCTCCCTCTGCGTTTTTGTGGGCATTCGTCATCTTTTCTCCTTAGGATTATCAGCCCCGGGCTGATGGGCATTCGTGGTTACCCCCGCTGGGGGATCATAGATTTTAGAACCCTGGAAGGAACCTTAAAGAACATCTCCTCCAACCCCCTCATTTTACAAAGGGGGATCTAATGCTCAGAGAAGCTGTGACACATCCAAGGTCACACATGCAGTAATTAGCAGAGCCAGGATTCAAATCCAGGTTGAGACTCAGATACAAAAGTAAAACACTTTGCAAATCTCAGAGTCTTCTATGTGTGGAATTTGCCATTATTGTCATTATTATTATTATTATTAGCATTAGCATTAGCATTAGCAGCTTCTTCCATCTGGAGGGGTGGGGGACTAGAGATCTAGAAGGGAGCCAAGAGGTACAGGGGATTCTTCCTGTTCGCATGGGTGAATGATGGCTGCCGAGAAGCACTTCCTCCCAGTTAAGGGGGGGGGGGGCTGGAAGCTGTGTTTGTGGAAACCCTGGCCTAGCTCTGCTGCTGCCCCTGCTGCTGACAGAGGAAGAGGGAGGGAGGAGGAAAGTGAAGGCCAAGTTGGCCCGCCCCTTGTCAGCCTGGGCCTGTGCCACCCTTGCTGTTATGAACACTGTCTAGAGGTCACATTCAGCCGAGATGAGCCTGCGGGTCACCCGGAGGACCAGATTAGGGCTCGTTACTGGTGCTGCCTCCTCAGCCAAGCCAGGCTCCGGCCCCAGCTGGTGGAGCCGGGCAGGGCAGTCTCTTCCATCTGCCTTGTATTTATTTTATAACTTAGCTGTTGTTGTTGTTGTTGTGCTTTGGGGGCCTGGGGGCCTGCAGAGCTGTGCGGGGGGGCTCACCCAGCGCCAAGCTCTATACCGCCACCACCCGGAGGTGGGAGAATTTCCTTCCCACCCCTGCCAGCCAAGGAGGGAGGGAGGAGTGGGAGAAGCCCCAGTGTCGTCCCCCCCCCCCCCAGGCTGCCCCTGCCAGACGTGACCAGGCCCGAGCCCAGGAGACACCAGAGCGTAAGGACGCTCTTGCCCGTGACCCTGTCACAAGCTTCAGGCCACCGGCTGGCTGCCCGTCCCCCCCTCCCCCCTGCCTTGGCAGCTCTCTGGAGGTGGGAGGGCAGAGCTGAAAGGAGCCCAGAGCCGGGCTGCCTTCCCTCCCTCCTCCCTCCTCCCTCTTCCCTCTTCCTCCTCCCCCTTCTCCAACCCCTCCTTCCTTTGGCCGCTCCAAGAGAAGGCAAACAGGAGGAGCGGGCAGAAAGGATGTGAGAGCAGTGAAGTCCGAGCCCCCCTCTCAGACAGAAGCTGCCGCACCGCATCTCAGCGGCTCCCTGTTATCCTGTTACTGCGGCTCTCGCTCTGGCCCCGCGTGCCGTATGTTTCGGGAAAACTTAGCGGAAGGGGAATCGCGGATCAGAGAATGTGAGTACCCTGTCAGGGGGCTGGGGGAGCAGGCTGGGCTCATCTGCAAAGGGTACCTTGGGTGGGCTGGAGAGGAATCCCCTCCCCCCCCCAGCCCTGGACCCCGCTGGGCAAACTGGCCAGGAAGGGGCCGGGCGGGACCTGCGGATGCCGAGCTCGTGGGCGGCATCTCCCCGGCTGGTGATGCTGTTGACAAACAGCCCCCCCCCCCCAAATACTGCCGACGGGGACAGGAACAGGACAGGGTGGGCAGATTGCCCGCTGATTACATTGGTGGGAAGCAGGTGTGTTAGGGAGATCTGTCGCTCCTCTCCTCTGGAGGCAGATCCTCCTGGGCAGCAGCTCTGCTGACAGCCTGTGATCCAGCCCTCCCTTTCCTGGCCGCACACCCTGGATCTCCCCTGGAAGGGGGAGGGCCCCGTGTGCTCAGGAAACAAGGCGGCCCTGTTGTGGGGAGTCAGGAGGACGGGCATCTGGTCTGCAGGGGAGCCCGTGGAGCGGAGCGCCGTCCCTGGCACCTCTGCTTTGGGGGCAGCCTCGGGGGCTGCTCAGCCACCTTGGGCCGGGTTTTATTGTTTAGAAGGCAGCTGGACAGAGGGCTGGTTCGGGACAAAGTGGACGGAGCAGAGGGCCGGTGGGGTCACCCTCGGAACAAGACTGCCCCCTCTCTGGAAGGCTCTTTGCGCTAGCCCCGGTGTCTCCGGGACAGGGCACAGAATGAAGCTCGGCTCAGCCAGACGCAGGCTGGGGACCTGTGGCTCCGTGGGTGGGGAGCATCATGCGCCCAGAGAGGTTAAACATCTTGACGGGGGTCACCCAGCTCATTCGTGGCTCTCCGACTCAGGTGCCCTGACGGCCGCTTTAGCATTCTGTCAGAGAGGGGCAGCTGACCCGCCCCCCCCCCCACTCCACCCCCAATGGGAAGCCTCAGCTGTTGCCCTGTGGAGTGAATCAAGGTCCCGCCTGCCTCTGGGCTTGACGCGGCTGCCTGCTTATTTATTTAATCTGGAAATGTCAATACACCTTGTGGTGTAGCCTGTCCTACTGTCCCCCATGGGGCTGGGCAGGGACCCGAGGCCAGCCCGCCCACCCACCAGCTGCCCCGCCCTGGGCTCCGGCCTCCCATCCCTGCCTGCGCCCAGGCTGCCCTGCCTGACTTCTTTTGGCTCAGGGTTTGCAAAGGGATCGCTCCCAGCCATCCTCCGGGCCAAATGACAGCTAAGCTGTGGCTTAGGCGGGAAAGGTCGGGCCTAGAGACACTAGATCCTTCTCCCTCCCCCAGGACTGTCCTTGGAACACCTCAGAGGAACCTGCCTTCTCTCTGTTCAGGGCCGAGCCATGTGGCTCGTGAAGTCTTCCTGGTCTGGGTGGGTGAGCCTCTCACCTGGCCGAGTCTCCCCTGGATGTGGCCTGGCCGAGGGCAGGGTGGGGTGGGGTGATGCTGTTGGGGACTGGCCTCTCCCCCTACACTCACTGGTTCTCTGCCTCTGTTGGTCTGTCTCTGTCTGTCTCTCTCTCTCTCTCTTTCTCACTCACACACACACAGGCTCAACTCCCAGAATCCTTTAGCAATTCACCCCCAATCAACTTGGCTGGGAGATTGTTTCATGTATTTATATAAGGTCTAATTCTGGGCTTTCCAACCCTGTGGGGACAGAAAGGTTAAGGGACCCTGCTTCATCCCCCTCCTCTCTAGCCACTCAGAAGTGGCCTGGCAGCTCTGGCTGGGACTTGAGGCTTGGGATATCCAAGGTCAAGCTGCCTGGGAGCAGAAAGTGGGGTGTGTGTGTGTGTGTGTGTGTGTGTGTGTGTGTGTGTGTGTCTGTGTGTGTGTGTGTCTGTGTGTGTGTGTGTCTGTGTGTGTGTGTCTGTGTGTGTGTGTCTGTGTGTGTGTGTGTGTGTCTGTGTGTGTGTCTGTGTGTGTGTGTGTGTGTCTGTGTGTGTGTGTGTCTGTGTGTCTGTGTGTGTGTGTCTGTGTGTCTGTGTGTGTGTCTGTGTGTGTGTGTGTGTGTCTGTGTGTGTGTGTGTGTCTGTGTGTCTGTGTGTCTGTGTGTGTGTCTGTGTGTGTGTGTGTCTGTGTGTGTGTGTGTGTGTGTGTCTGTGTGTCTGTGTGTGTGTGTCTGTGTGTGTGTCTGTGTGTGTCTGTGTGTGTGTCTGTGTGTGTCTGTGTGTGTGTGTGTGTGTGTGTGTGTGTGTGTGTGTGTGTGTTGGGCAGATGGGCCGAGGTCTGGAAAAAAGCCTTCCTGGTCAGCTGGGGCTTTTTCCTGGAAGAGAAGGGAGAGACTTGAAGCCAGGTTGTGCTAGGCCTGTGGAAGAGGTCCTGGGGGACCCCGCACCCCGGGCGGCCAGTAGAGGACAAGTTGTTGACGTAGCCACCGAAGGGGATGTGGGTTCCACTGGAGAGCCAGTGTGTGTGTGGCCTGGGATGGGGGGGGGGGGCTCCTTGCCTTCCTGCAGGGTCGAGGCTGCACTGAAGGTTTCTGGGGCACCCAGAGGGTGACTCCTGTGACCCCTGGGCATCCTCTCCCCTTTGCGTGAAGGGATGACAAGAGCCCAAATGGAAGCTTGCAAGAGGAGAGAGATGTGGCTTGGACTGGGGGCAGAGCCGGGCTTGTGTCTGCTGGAGGGTCCTGGCCTAGTCATTTAATCTCTTAGTGCCCCGTGACTCTCAAAAACTGAGAGAGAAAAGACGCTGGGATTCGCCCCACACCTGCCAGCCCATCCCTCAGGCGTCTATGTGCCTACTATGTGCTGAGCAGGGACAGACAAAAAACAAAGTAATCCCTGCTTTCAGGGAGCTTGTGTTCTGTCAGCAGCCCCCAGATAACCCCGCCCCCGCCCCCAGCCTGGCGCATGGGCCTGAAGCCTTCGAGGCTTGGAGTTAGGTGCCATTTCCTCCGGGAAGCCTTTCCTGACTTGGTGCCTGCCCCAGAAGTAGCCCCGGCCCACCCCTGACGTTGGCCCCCTGGATGACCTTCAGCCCCTTCGCTCCCTTGGGCCTCAGTTTGCTTATCTGTAAAAGGAGAGATTAGACTTAGTGACCTCCGCAGGTCCTCCAATCCCCAGAACTCTGGTCCTAGGAGCTCCCTTCTGCGCTAGGCTTCTCCTCTCCCTCAGGGCCAAGGGACTTTGGATACCCCCAGAGAGAGCCTGGGGGTCAAAGGAATAGAGAGAGTGAGGGGGGCAGCTGGGTGGTACAGTGGCTAAAGCACCAGCCCTGGATTCTGGAGGATGTGAGTTCAAATCCAACCTCAGACACTGGACACTTACTAGCTGTGTGACCCTGGGCAAGTCACTTAACCCTCATTGACCCACCAAAAAAAAAAAAGTGGGGGGAAGGAGGAGGAGGAGGAAGGAAAGATGCTGACTTCTCCTGCTTCTTAAAAACTCTGAGGTGCATTTAAGTGGTGTGGAGGCCACTGGCTGTGTGGGCTATGTAGATAGGTATGTGCAGACTGTGTGGGGGATGTCCTGGCTCCGGCCTAGCCCTGTTCCCTTCACCCCCTTCCCAGGCCTGGTGGGGAACCGAAAACAAGGCCTTGTCACAGGGCCCCTTTCTGCAGCTGGGAATGTTGTGTGTGGGTCAGGGCGGCCAGCTTCCACTGCCCCAGGGGCTGTGTGAGGCTGGCCAGGACAGCCAGGGTTTGGGGGGTCAGCGGTGGAGGCTTCTGCGGGGCGTTGGGTCATGTAGCAAGCGCAGGACAGGAGAGGCCTCAGTGCTGAGGATGAGAATGAGGGAGGGAGGGAGCCTCCTCGTCTTCCTGCACTCTGGCCTCTGTGTTTGCATTTGTGGTTCAGCCCAGGCTTGGCTGCTGACTCTCTCCCTCCTCCTCCGAGCCTCAGTTTCCTGCTCTCACCACTTGATGAGGGTGATGTACGTGGGCCTCGAGGGCCCCGCCACCCTTCATCCTCAGGAGCTCTGCTCTCTGTGGTCACTCCAGCTCTCTGGGCCTCTGACCATTCCTCTCTGCAGTGAGGGAGTTGAACGCCGGTGTGTGACCCTAAATGGCTTCCCCTTCTGGGCCTCAGTTTCCACACCTGTGCCATCAGGGAGCTGGACTACGGGACCTCTGATGCCTTCTTGGCACCTCTGATCCCGACTTGCACCTGGGTGGCACCGGGCAGCTCACTTCCTTCCCTGTTTCTTACTCTGTAAAGTAACAGGTCTGGCTGAGTGAGGGAAGGAGGTTGACGGCCCCTTCGCTCAGGCCAGGCCCAGGCGTTGTCTGTCTTGTGGGCAGAGCCTCACCTTGTGCCTTCCCCCCCCACCGCAGGTCTCCTGGAACATGGGCGGAACTGGTCAGCCATCGCCAGGATGGTGGGGTCCAAAACAGTGTCCCAGTGTAAGAACTTCTACTTCAACTACAAGAAGAGACAGAATTTGGATGAGATCCTTCAGCAGCACAAGTTAAAAATGGTGAGTCCTCCAGACGCCGCCCACAGGGGTCCTTGGATGGAGGGACCTGCTCTGAGCTTCTCCAAAGCCGATCCATTCCAACAAAGAGCTTTACTTACCACTCACTCTGGGGTCCATCTGCTAGTCAGTCAGCAAGCATTTCCTAAAATCTGGCTATGTCCCGGGCACGGCACTAAGGGCTGGGGAAACAAAAAAGCCAAGAGCAGTTCTGACCCTAAGGAGCTTATACATTAATGGGATACTAGAGACAAAAGGAGGCATTTTGGTAAGTCTGGAGTCAGGAAGACCTGAGTTCAAATCCAGCCTCAGACAGTTACTGCCTGTGTGATCCTGGCCCAGTCACTTCATCTCTGTCTGCCTCATTTTCCTCAACTGCATGATGGGGATAAACAAGCCTCCCAAGGTTCTTTTGAAGATCCAGAGAAATAATATTTGTAACATGCATAGCACAGTGCCTGGCACATGTTAGGTGATGAAAAAATGTTTGTTCTTCTCCCCCTACAAAAATAAGGGAGGCCGAGGGCTTCCCCTCCGCAGGGGAGGGAGTGAGGGGGACAGGTTTGAATCCTGACTGTGCTCCTCTCTTGGGGGCCTGCACTGCATTGCCTCACCTCCGCTCCTCAGTTTACTCACCTGTACAGTGTGGCAGGGGGCTTGGCATGGGTCAGAGGACTATGCATTTCTTCACCTGAGTGTCTTGGGCCCTTCGGGCAGTCAGTAAGTCCAGTGTACAGAAGAAGCCAGTTGTACCAGAAGGCAGGACCTGGCTAGATGATGGTGAAGGTGACTCTTGATCGATCAGCAAACATTTGCCAAGTGCCTTCAGTTAAAGTGCAGGCAGCATGGTGAGAGTCCAGATAATAAAGGCAAACACCAGCCTGTGCCCCTCAGGGAGCTGACAGTCTGAGAGATAATCTACAGAAAAGGCCAGATACAGATCACTAGGAAGTGCTTAACCAGGGAAGACTCTCACGTTAATGGGGCGGAAAGAGAAGGCCTTGGAGGGAAAAACCTTCCCGTTCCCAACCCGTGATCTTGGAAGCTCCTCGGCATTTCTGAAGCTCCCCTTTGTGCCTGGCCCTGTGCTGGCCTCGGGTTACAGAGGCAGTTCTGTGTGCGGCAGGGGCTGGTCATCTAATGGGGGAGAGAACAGGTGAGGCAGCACCTACAGTCTCCATACTGCGAGCTGATCTAAACCAACAGCAGCTCCTGCCCGCTGGGTGCTTGTTGTTCTTGGCAGCGGGTAAACAGACAAGTTCATACGCCGTGGTTTGGGGAATGGTGAGTGATGTCCAGGGGGAGCTGAGTCTGTCTGGAAGTGGGGGTTTCCGAGTGGTGGTGGGGGGGGGGGCAGTGTGGTCACTGGGCTGTACTACCTCTTTTCTTCCCTCCATCCTCTTCGTCCGCAGCACTGTGGTTCATGGTAGACTCTGTGTCAGCTCTCCTGGGGCGCGGCTCAGACACATCCATGTGTACTCAGAGCTGATGGGGCCTTTCCTAGCTTGGGACAACCAAGATGGGCAGGGGTTTGGTGAGATACAAGTGCAGGCTCTGCTATCAGAACCACACCCCGCCCCCCAAAACTGGTGGGGCATTTCTAGGCGAGTGGGGAATCAGGAAGGGGCCCTCTCATCCTCACGGCTGTCCTGGGGGGAGTCAGAACATAGCTCTGGAGCTGTCTGGGGCCTTTGGCACCATCTTGTTCTGAGCCTGGGGGTCTGGGAACTTGGTGGGGGGCATTGACATCTGTTTACTCCCCTCTGACTAAAATTTTTATTTAAAACCACCATTCTGAGAGGGGGTCCCTAGTGACACAAGAGGGGAAGGACCCCTGGGCTGAGCCAACCTTGTCATTTTACAGATGAGAGAACTAAAGCTCACAAAGAGCCAGTGACTGACCCAGGTTCAGATGTGGAATTCGAACCCGGGTCCTCTGACTACAAAATCAGTGTTGTCTCTAGTGCCCTGGGGAGAGGTTTTATCCCTTGAGAAAAACCAACATGGGATTTTAATAGATGGCTCTCATTGTCGCCAGTTGAGCAAAAATCTAGACTAAATACTCTGTTGGAACACAGAAATGGGGCTTGGGAGGGAGCTTTGTTCAGCCAGCCAGGGACCTTTCCCCGTTGGAGACCTTGAGTTGATTCTTGGCTCCCCATACTGTTAAAGGTTCCCCGGTGGTTATTTCCCACAGCTCCAAGGCCCAGAGAGGGCAATTGGTGTGCCTGGTGACACACAGCAGGAGGCAGGGTCTTGGTTTGGAGGGTGAGGCAGCACAGATTCCATCCAGCCTCATCGCCCTTGAGCCATCAGGTACTTGGGGGAAGGAGGAGGAGGTGAAGAAAGAACCACTGACTCACACAGGAATTTCATTTTGTCAGCCTGAAGGAATGAAAAGCTTGCTGGTCTCTGCCTCCTGGCCCGGCCATGCTGTCCCCACTGTTCTCGCTTCCCCACCCCCGGGGCCCCGTCCCTGTGTTCTGGGAAGCCTGGGTGGCAGCCCCCTCTGGGGCAGGGGGCAGTAGAGGCTGGCAGCCGGCATCAGCTGAACCCAGGTCCCACCCTGGCCTTCCCGGCTGGCCGAGGGCCTTTGGGATCTGTGGGTCAGCAAGGCTGGGCGAAGGGTGGGCGAGGCTGGTCTTACTGAGAATCTGATGGTTGCTTAGCCCTGTGCCTAGCATACAGTAGGGGCTTCGTGAATGTTGATCCATTAGTTATCGCAGTCTTGTAGATGATCGTGAATGAGACATAGATGGGTGTCTCCCTCCCACCACACCTTGGTTTGAGACAGGTTGGGATTGGAAAGCGACCACAGTCACCTGCCAGGTCAGCCCTTCTGCACACTTATTCCCCCATTTCACAAATGAGGAAACTGAGGCAGAGATGGGCCCAGGTCACATAGGTGGGCTACCCCAGAGGCCAGACTCTGGAATCCAAGTTTTTAAACTGGAAAACCAGTGAGATTTTTGTGCCACAGCATCCTCGGTAAACCACCCCCCAAACACCCCCCCCCCCGACACACACACACAATACTCTTCCCTGTCATCATGCCCCAGGAGTGACCTCAGGGGTCACTTTCTCACTGTCCCTCTGGGTTTCTCCATTTGGTCCAGACTTAAGAGTTATGTGCCGACTGTATGCGAGGACCCCGCCGCTGTGAGGGGATTCCCTCTACCAGTGCAGATAGCTTGGCCCCTGATCCTCAGGAGTCTCAGACCATTGTCTGAGGCACTGAGGGGCAAAAGTGACTTGCCCAGGTATCCTGCTGGTCTGTGTCACAAGCAGGATTTGAAGCCAGGTCCTCCTGACTCCAGAAGCCAGTTCTTTAGACCACCCCACCAGCTTTTCTCCATATTCTCTTCTAATTCCATATGCAAAGATCAGTGCTTTCATGTGTCAAAGCTCTCTTCCCCCTTTTCCCTCCTCTTTCTCTTTCTCTCCCCCTCTCCCCTTCTCTCCTTCCCTCCCAAGGGCATGCCACCTACTGCTCAGCAGGCTCTGGAAACAGTTGGTGGGGCCGGCAGATGTTCCTCACCCCATGGCCTAGCTTTCTTGGTAATCAGCCTTGTCCAGTTCAACCTGGCTTGCCCTTTGAACTACATAGCCCCACTGCCAGGCCCAACATTTACTCTGCTAGAACCTGCTGAGGGCTCGGGCTCCTGCGCCATGAGTCAGATAGCCCAGGGGCTATCTCTGTGCACAGTGAAGCATCCCAAGGAGACTCTTCTGTCTTGTTTGTAAACCTGCTATAATAGCTCCATCGGTAACCAGATTCTACCTGTGATGCTGATTACTAACGAGAACCGGGGCGCCTCCCTAGACTCAGTTCCCTTGTCTGTGAAAACAGAGGGGGATGGGTGTGTGTGCTGTGTGTGGTGTGTGTGTGTGTGTGTGTGTGTGTGTGCGCTGCGCGCATGCATGTGTGGAAGGGACTAAAGTCTGTTTCCAGCTCTGCACACATAGCCCATAAAGGTATAGGGGGACGTGGGCGAGGAAGGGACCATGGGGGTTAGGAGGGAGAAGCCTGCCCCTGCTCTGGGATAATCCATCAACCAAAATAGTAGCTTTAGGTTCCCAAGTCTTTTATATGTAGTATCTCATAGGGGCCTCACAGGCAACCCTGGAAAGATAGATACTCCCCACTTGTCTCCCATTTACAGGTGACAAAACTGGGGCTGAGAGCCCTAGTGACTTGCCCAGGGTCACACAGCTGGTAAATGTCTGAGGCCAGATTCTGAACTCGGGTCCTCCCCAACTCCAGGGCTGATGCTGTATCCACTGAGCCATCTAGTTACCCTGTGCATAGAAAACAAAAAAGAAAACAAATGGACTGGACGGTGACTTGTCCAGGACCATTTCTCTCTGTTTCCATCCAATCTAAGAGAGAAGAATCTTAAAAACGTTGCTAACATTTAGAGGCCTCTTATGAACCAAGAAGACCAGGGTTCAGGCCCGCCTCTCATACATCCCTGGCTGTGTGACCTGGCAAGTTACTGAACCTCTATGCCAAGCGCTCTCTAAGGACAACAGACCACAGGGAGTGTGCCAGCCGGCACTGGTGGAGGGAGCTACCCAGCACAATCACCGGACCGAGTCTAAAGGTCCTCCGCGCTGGCACCTTCCATGCAATGAGCTCATCTCATCCCTCCCCACGGCTCAGGGAGAAGGTGAGGATAGGGGGACAATCGCCACCACCAAGCCTCACTTCCTTCATCTATGAAAAACGGGCAGTCGCCAGCCTCGCCCATAGCATAGCATCTGTGGAGGATCCGCTGAGATAATGTCTTTGGACGAGTTTGATCATGGGGAATCATTAGGAATGACTGCTTGCCTCAGAGCTTGGAGGGATCAGGGGATTGTAGGTTTAGTGAGGGATAGGGACCTTTGTCCAAAAAAAAAAGCAGTGGAAGGCTTGGCCCCATGTCCCACAGATGGAGAGCTGGGATTGGAACCCAGGATCCCTGCCTCCAAATCCAGCACCTTCCACAAACACTAGGCAGATAATGCATATAATGTACCCTGGGGTGGGGGACCCACAACTTATGACCTATTTTTTGGTTCAGACTCTGATGTCATTTAGGGGAGAAGAAAGAAGTTTGCAGCTGTTCCACAATTTATAATCTTAGGGATTTCCTAGAAGGGGTGGGGGAGAAGTACACGGAGAGGTGAAGGGGTTAAGTGACTTGAACTCGGGGTCTTCCTAACTTGATAAACATTTCTCTTCCACAGCCATTTCTCCTAAATCTTTTCCCCCATTTATGATGCTGGGCTGCCTTTTTTGCTTCAGGTCTCTTGCAGAGGCAGAAATAGGTTGGCAGAGTCCCATGGATAGGCTGATCCCCAGTCTTTTTCTGCAGTAGATCGCCCTTTCATTATAAAGGCCCATGATGAGAACGCTTCACTTAAGTACCGTGGGGTCTTAAGCACGCTTGTCTGTTTAGTTTTAAAGGGGTGTGTGTGTGTGCTGTGTGTGTGTCTGTGTGTGTGTGTGTGTATCTTTCTATTGATCTCTCCTGTTTTTACACCCCCTAAGTGTCTCACCCTAACCCTCCCTGCCCTAGAAAACCCTCCGTTACGACAGAAAACACAAATGGGGTGGGGGAGTCAGCTAAGTTAAGCAGCACATTGAAGAACCCTCCCATTGTAGTGTGTTCTGCATCCGTAGTCTCCTGGTCCTGAGCAGCCTTAGATGGATACTGCAGCTGCCTCGCTCCCTGGCACTGGGCAGACCTGGGGCTCGTGACCTCGTCCCCAGGCAGAAGGCACCCAAAATAGCCCAGACCTTTGTGGCCACTGGCTAAGGCTGCTCCTGCCTTCCCGTCAGCTCTCCCCTGGGCCCTGGCACGGAGCTTTCCAGGATGACTCCTGGGAGCTCCAACCGTCCAGAGCCCATGTCCAGCTCGATCCTGGACTCTGAAGATTCCAGAGCTTTCAGAGGTGGAGGCAGTCAGGGCCCGGGCTGGGGAGGGGTTTTCCCTTTTTTAGTGATCAGTTCACAGAACAAGGGCTGGATGGGACCTCAGAGGCCATTTAGACCAACATCTTCCTTTTACAGAGGGGGAAACTGAGGCACCCAGAGGCACACAGGTCAGGGGTAAGATTTGAACCCAGATCCCTTGACTCCAAAGGTTGCTCTGTGAATCCGAGGCAGATCTGTTTTCAAGCTCAGCTGCTTTCCCCCATCCCTACTGTTGTTGCCAGTCCATGGTGTCTGAGAGGCCCTCACACAGGATTCCAACATCCTTTTTTATAAATAAACTCCAGTGACCTCTGGACATTTCCTCCTAGAGCTGCCTGTGCCTCTAGTCTCCTTTCTGTATAATGGGTGTCCCACTCCTGTCAGGCCGGCATAAGAGATGGATGTTCTCAGTGCCTCCCTGCTGGTCTCTGCTGTGGGGCCAGTGATCAAGGCCCCTCCCTCCGAGTTCATAGAGTCAGCCGCTTCTCAGGGCATCCAGCCCAGTCTCCTTTGAGGCCTCGTCAGCCTGTGGCCCAGTTGGTTCTGTCCTCTGAGGCCGGATGACCAAGTCTGGCCTGTCTATCCCTTCACTGGGTCCCCGAGGGGCCCGTCTGGCTGTGTCTAAAAAATCTCCCCCTCGTGTTCTAGAGAACCAAACTCCCCTCACCCCTTAAAGTGAAGGCCCCTCCCAAAGGCTTGGTCCCCCCCCAGGTCCCCCCCAGCCCGGCCCGTCTGGGGAGGGGGGCCTGGCATCACCACATGGCCGGCCCAGGGAAGGGGGGAGGAAGCATCGGGTCAGGGCCTTTGAAGTCAGCAGAGTGAGAGTCATCTTCCAGGCCCTGATTCTCACAGGACCCGGCCAAAGCATTGTTACGTGGGAAGTCGGCAGGAAGCCGGCCTTGGGGTGGTGGCTGTTTGCCTCAGTGCGGGTTATATAATCGTTGGCGTCCCTGCCTATTTTCCTTTATTTATTTATTTACCTTGGCCTGGCTTCTCTCTTCCCTCCCGGGTCCTGGAGCTCGGGTAGAAACTGATCCACGCAGAGGCCGGGCCTATGTCCTCCATCTGCCTATCTCCTGGGAGCTCCCCCGGGCCTCCCCTCGTTCAGATCCCTTCAAAGTCGCAAGCAACGATTATGTGCTGACTGCATGCGAGGACCCCGCCACTGGTCCCTGGCAGAGCTGGAAGGCCACAGAGTCCAACCCAACTGAGGCTGAGGAAGGGAAGCCCCTTGCCCAAGGTCACCTAGGGCCGCAAGCATCAAAGCTGGGGCTACACCCCAGCCACAGGTCACAGACTTAGAGCTGTTGAGTTCAGAGGAGATGCGGAGGTCCAGGGAGGCTGAATCTGAACCCATCTCCTCTGGCTCAAAACCCAGCGATCTCCCCACCTTAGAGAGGCAGAAGCAAAGCAGCCTTTGGGGAGCTTACATTTCCTCAGTCTCTCTCTCCCCCAGAATGGCTTTGGCCACAGTTTGTGCCCTGGCTCCTGTTCTAGGCTAATCGGCTCTTAGATCTAGAGCCAGAAGGCCCTGTGGATGGCCTGCACCCTCCGTTCTGCAGGCGAAGACCCCTGGGCTCACCGAGGCCAGTAACTCCCCCAAGGAGGCCTGGGCCTTGAGTAAATGGTGGAGCTGGGGTTGAGGCCTCAGGCTCTAGCTCCACACCCAGCACCCTTAAACCTTTTGTGCCCTGGCCCCCTCTGATCAGGCAGGCTGTGGAAGCCTAGGTACCCCTTTTCAGAATCAGGTCTGTCTGTCTGTCTTTCCTTTCCTTTCTTTTCTTTCTTTCTTTCTAGTGAGGCAATTGGGGTTACGTGATTTGCCCAGGGTCACACAGCTAGTAAGTGTTAAATGTCTGAGGCCAGATTTGAACTCAGGTACTTCTGACTCCAGGGCCGGTGCTCTATCCACTACGCCACCTAGCTGCCTCAGAATCAGGTCTTTCTGTGCATGAAATAAAGTACACAAGCTTACAAAAGGGGTCCCAGTCTGTTCATACACAGTCACTTACATAGACATGTCTATGTAAATGTACATACATACACAACATATATAAAGTTTATTGGACCCCATGAGTGAGAACCCCTTGATCTTACCAAACGTTCCCTTTCCCTAGCCCCTTAGTTTGCTCCTATTCATAGCTGCTGGGAAGAGGGATGGCACAGACACTATACTCAGTATCAGCAGAGATTCCCAGTCCCCCAGAAAACCCCAAAAGCCACCCTCTCATGGAAGAGCCTCGGGCCCCCCTGCAGCAAGAGACTTTTAGATCTCCCCCCCACCCCTAATACGTGACCCTTTGCTCCCTGGCGTCATGGTGGGGACAGGGTAGGGGGGTGTGTCAAGCCTCTGGTGTACCCCCAAATGTGTCTTGGAGCTTAGGAAACACACCCTCTAGTCATCTCGATTTTTATCTTTGGTTCCCCAGAGGCAATGTCTCTGACCACAAATGCTAACAATCCTCCCCAGATAAAAATGGATTGGAGAGAAGTAAAATCCCCCATGTAACTCTCTGCTCCCCTATTCCCCCACCAGAGCTCAGTGCAGCTCTGGAGGTTGTTGGAGGCTCCAGTGGGAACCCTCAGAGTCCAGGGCCAGAGTGGGGAGGGGGACAGGAATGGTGGCTGCCCTGGGGGCTCTACTGGGGCTGCAGAGAATCAATGGTGCCTCTTTTTGCTGGTTGCTTGGGGGGGGAACCTGCTTTTTTTCCACATGTTTAGGAGTGGAATCTTCCTCCCCTCCGCATTTCATTATTTATTTATTTTTATCATTCTTTCCTTTTCTTTTTGAATTGAATGCAAGCAAAACGTTTTCAGTTATACGTGTGAGATCATGGGGTCACAGAAAAAGGAAAAGGAAAGCCAGACAGTTGTGCTTCACTTTGGCACTTGGAGTCCAATCGTTCAGTTCTTTCTCTGGACACAGAGAGCACTTTTTTATCCTGAGGCCTTTGGAACTGTCTGGAATCATTGGGTTGATCCGAGTGGCCAAGTCTTTCCCAGGTGGTCACCATTACACCACTGTGGTTACTGTGCATGAGGATCTCCCGGTTCTGCTCCTTGGGCCTGGTTGCCCATCATTTTCCAGAATGGTTGGACTAGTGTACAACTCCACCTACAAGCATTTGTCATTTGTGATGGGTGTAAAGTGGTACCTCAGAGTTGTTTTCATCTGCATTTCTCTAATCAATAATGAGTTAGAGCATTTTTTTAATATGACTCAATAGCTTTGATTTCTTTTGATATTACTTCATTGTCTATGATACCTTTTAGCAAAATGTAGTTTATCTGATTATCTCTTTGAATTGGGTCCTTTTTGCTTTTTCTTTGTCTGAAGTCAGGATTGCTACCCTTGCCTTTTTTTTTTTTTTTTTAACTTCAGCTGAAGAATATTAGATTCTGTTCCAGCCCTTTATTTTAATTGTGTGTGTGTTTCTGTTTCCAGTGTGTCTCTTGTCTGGGAACCATTGGGCGGGGAGGGGCATAGCAGTGAGGGTTAAGTGACTTGCCCCAGGGTCAAACAACTAGTAAGTGTCAAGTGTCTGAGTTCAAATTTGAACTCAGATCCTCCTGAATGGCAGGGCCAGTGCTTTATCCACTGTGCCATCTAGCTGCCCCCTCAGTGTGTCTCTTGTAAACAGCATATTGTTGGATTCTGGTTTCTTATCCATTCTGCTATCTGCTTCAGTTTTATGGGTGAACTCATCCCATTCACATTCACATTTATGATTATGTGTATTTCCCCTCCATCCCATTCTCTTCTTGTTTTTTCCTCTCTTTTTATTCTGCCCCTCTTCAAAGTCAATTTTTCTTCTAACCACTTCCTCCTTTAATCTACCTTCCCCTTTTATCACCCCCAGCCCTCTTTCTCTTATCCCCTTTCCCTATTTTCCCAATGTGGGTAAGATAGATTTCTATGCAGAAATAAGTGTGTATATACATTCTTCCCTCTTTGAACCAATTCTGATGAGTGAGGTTCAAGGATTGTCCAACACTTTCCCCCATCTTCACCTACATTGTAAAAGCTCTTCCTTGTGAGCCTCTTTTATGTAAAAAAAAGTCACCATTTACTTCTCTCTCCCCCATTTCTCCCAGAGCATCCTTCCTTCTCTGTTTTGTTTTTTTTTAAGTGAGGCAATTGGGGTTAAGTGACTTGCCCAGGATCACACAGCTAGTAAGTGTCAACTCAGGTACTCCTGACTCCAGGGCCGGATGCTCTATCCACTGTGCCAGCTAGCTGCCCCCTATTCTTTTTTTGTTCTTTTTTTTTTTTTTTAGTGGCATCCCTCTTCTCACCCTTCATTTTTGGGGGAGACGATCATCCCAACATGATCCACCACACCAAGCCTTTTGACTAGTATACTCCTTCTAACTGACCTAAATGAATAAAGGTCTATCATCTTCCCAGTTAACTGGGAATGTAAACAGTTTAAGTTTTTTTTTTAATTAATTTATTTTTTGTGGGGTAATGAGGGTTAAGTGACTTGCCCAGGGTGAATGTAAACAATTTAACTTTGTTGAGTCCCTTGTGATTACTCTTTCATATTTACCTTTTTATGCTTCTCTTGAGTCTTCTGTTTGAATGTCAGATTTTCTCTTCAGCTCTGGCCTTTTGATCAGAAATGCTTGAAAGTCCTTTATTTAATTAAGTGTCTATCTTCCCCCCCTAAAGGAGTATACTTGGTTTTGTTGTATAGGTGATTCTTGGTTGTGACCCTATCCCCTTTACCTTCTGGAATATCATATCCCAACCCTCTCTGATCCTTTAATATGGAAGCTGCTAAATCTTGTGTATTCTGGCTGTAGCTCCTTGATATTTCACTTCGTCTTTCTCACTGCTTGCATATTTTCTCCTTGACCTGGGAGAGCCCTGAAATTTGACTACAATATTCTGGTAGTTTTCATTTCAGGATGAATTGGTAGTTCTTTCTGATTTCTATTTTACTCCCCCAGTTCTAGATATAAGAACAGTTTTCTTGTATAATTTCTTGAAATATGATATTATGGCTCTTCTTTTTCATCAAGACTTCCAAGTAGTTAATTCTTAACTTTATCTCTCTTGATCTATTTTCTATGTCAGTTATTTTAATGATATTTAATATTTTATTCTATTTTTTTCATTCTTTTGACTTTGTTTTATTGTTTTTTGATGTTTCATGGAGTCATTAGCTTCCACTTGCCCAGTTCTAGTTTTCAAGAAAATATTTTCTTCAGTGAGCTTTTGTACCCCTTTTTCATAGGCCAATTCTGTTTTTTAAGGTGTTATTTTCTTCAGTTATTTTGTTTCTCTCTTTTACCAAGCTGGTGAATTCTCTTTTCATAATTTTCTTGATCATTGCTCTCCTTTATTGTCCCAGTTTTCCTCTACCACTCTTATCTCTTTCTCTAATGCTTCTAGGAATTCTTGTTGAGCATGTGGCCAATTAGCATTTTTCTTTGAGGCTTTTTTGGTAATTGTATTCAGATCATTGTCTTTTTCCAAGTTTGTGTCCTTGATCTTGCCTCCTCTGAAGCCACAAGCAGTGACTCTCTTCTGCTCTGAAGCTGTGAGCATGGTCTCTGCTTGCTTGTGGATCCCTAGGCTTCCTCTCTGCCTTGGACTGTGACCCCGAACTGCAGTTACAGTTGGCACCACCCCAGAGCCAGCAGAGGGTCCCCTGTAATCTCTCCCTAACCACCCCCCTCTTACCATCTCCAGGTCAAGAACTTGTAAAGCGGCTGCTGCCACTATTATAGCCACCAACTTGTGCCCTTGCTGTGAATTCTGGGCTGGCCCCCACCTCCCTGTCATAGACCCTCTGACCCTGTGACCTTAGGCAAGTCATTGCCTCAGTTTCTTTATCTGTCAAATGAAGGGGTTGGACCAGACTATTGATATTCTTTTTTTTTTTTTTTTTTTTGGTGAGGCAATTGGGGTTAAGTGACTTGCCAGGGCCACACAGCTAGTAATTATTAAGTGTCTGAGGCTGGATTTGAACTCAGGTCCTCCTGAATCCAGGGCCGGTGCTCTATCCACTGCGCCACCCAGCTGCCCCCAGACTGTTGATATTCTGAGGTCCCTGACAGAGCCTGAGTCAAGTACTTAAGGGGCAAGGGTGAGGCAAGGGTGGTGGCCAAAGTCAGTGTTGTTAGAACACCTTGTTTGGTAGACAGTCGGTATTCTCTTACTTTGTGTGTGACTTCAGATATACACGTAACACAGGATCACAGACTGAGAGCCAGCAGGGACTTTGGAACCCACCAAGGAGGAGCACCCCTCCTCTGACAGATGAGGAGACAAAGACTTAAAGAGGGTCCATGACTTTGCCTAAGGTCACCCTACTAGTGTCCTGAGGTGGGTGGGACTTGAACTCGGGTCCTTTCTCACTCCAGGTCCAACATTCTATTGACCTTGCCATGAGTGGTCTTAGCCTCCCTGGGCTTTGTATCTTCTGCCCGGAAGAGCTTCACCTGCAGCTAGAGGGGAGGCTGACTCATTGGTCTGCATCCTGGCTGGTGACTTTGCAGTGCCCACGCCTCCTCCCACTGTGAGGTCTTGTGATTCTAGCAGAGGAGAAAGGACGAGTCAGCAAGCATTTATGAAGTCCTACCTCCTAGGGGAGGCCGGTTGGTGCCTTCCCTCTCTTAATTAGCTTCTATTTACAAGGTATGCTTGTTGTCTCTCCCACCATTTGAGCGTAGCTCCTCTGGGCAGGGCCTGTCTCGTGCTGTATCCACTGTCATTAGGCAGGTGCCTGGCACATGGTAGGTACTATATAAATACTTGTTTCTCTTCCTCTTCCTCTGGAAGGCACAGTCTTTCAAAGAGTCACCTAGAGAACTGAGAAACGTCTGCCTAGGGTCACCAGCTGGTGTGTTTCAGAGGCAGGATTTGATGTTGGGTCTTTCTGGCTCAAGACCAACTCTAACTAACAGGCCTCACTGCCCCTAGTGATTGTTGTTGATGTTGATAGAATGAGACATGGGCAGGTATGGCTCAGTGGTCAGGAGGGGCCAGGCCCCTGAGTCAGGATGGACCCAGCTCCCACCTGTGTGGACCCTTCACCTCTCAGTGCCCTAGGCCGCTGTCTAAGCTGATTGTGGAGCAGCTGCCAGTCTGCACGAGCAGAGGAGTTTCTTCACTGGAAATTCTCAGCGCTGATGAAATTAGGAGCCTGAGTCAGCGTGATGAATAATGCTGCTAACAGAGGCCTCTGGCCCACTGTGTCAGGATGACTGGGCTTAGCCCTCCCCCACTGGGCCTGTGACCTGAGCCAGGCCCTGTGCCTGCCAGCCCTGAGGCGGCGAGGTGCAGACTGCACTGGTGGAGAGAGTTCCCTCACCTGGGAGCTCCTGGAACCCAAGAAAAGCTGGAGTGGCTGATCTCTATACAGCGCCTTAGTGTTAGCACAGTCCAGGCATGTTACTTCACTTGGGCCCTACAGTGGTCCCCATAGATAGCAGGGAAGGATGAGGAATCTCCCAAGGGAGGCTTGGGTGCCTGGAGTGGAGTCCAGATCCCTGACTCCGGGCCAAACATGCCTTTTCCTTCCCATTTCCCTGCCTTGGGGAACGTAAACATCCGGTAATCCCCTCCACCCCGTCAGAGACTACTGAGCCAGCCTTGGATCAGGGGGCCTTTGGTGTGGATGGCAGTGCTCTAGATGTTAGGAAGGGGAGAAGAGCCCCCCTCCCATTTTGGAGGGTGCAGGACTTTTAATGATCCTTGAATCATGAGTAGAAATTAGATTTGGTGGAGGCAGGACATAGTGGGGAAGTCCTGGATTGGGAGGGAGGAGACCTGAATTTCACTTTCCCTATTATCTGGAAGCACAGCCTTGAGTCCCACTGCTCTTGACGCCTTGCTGGGAACTCAGTTTCTCTATTTAAATGGGCAGCTTGGACGAAATGAGCCTGTAGTTCATTAGAGAATGTGCTGAATATAGGAACCAAAGGGCTGCGTTTGAGCCCTGCCCCAGCTCCTCCTGCCCCCCCCCCCAGCCGTGTTTATGTATTCTGTCAGGTAGATGCGGTTTATGCCTCATGAGAATTCCCTCAGTAATAACGAAGTGCGTCTTGTTGATCAGTGGGTGCAGTGTGCTTACCACACGGCGATTTAACTGGGATGGTCACTAAAGAGAGACGACAGACGGGGACGGCTCACTCCCCCTTCCAGACCTTAGTGACCACACTAAGTGTCCCTCTCTGACTCGTGGTCCTTTGTGTCCTAGGAGAAGGAAAGAAATGCTCGACGGAAGAAGAAAAAAGCCGCAGCCGCGCCTAGCGAGGAGACCACCTTCCCTCCCGTGGTGGAGGACGAGGAGATGGAGGCATCTGGGATGAGCGGCAATGAGGAAGAGATGGCGGAGGAGGCAGATGGTAAGGGAGGCGTGGGCTGGCACAGCCGGCTGGAGCTGTCACAAGGTCACGGTTGAGGAAGCCAATCTGGCCTGGGGAGGGCAGAGCAAGACAATGCCTGCTGGAATGGAGGCTGTAGTCCTTCTGACAGTCGTGGTGGCTGGGCTGGGGGAGGGCGGAGGCAGGGTCTGAAGAGCAGCCTCAGCTTGAGCCCATCCTGGGGGGCGTGCGCCTCCATCAGCAGCTGTTCTTGCTCTCTTGCATTTCTGCCTAAGACTCTATTGGTCTCTGTGTCTTGTGTCCCTTTCTGAGTGCATGTGTTTGTGATGAAATGAGAGAGGGAGGGAGGGTGAGTGAGCACAAGCGAGCACCATACAATATTGTGCAGCTAGCAAGATTGTCATTTGTGTGTGTATGTAAGAGGGCATAAGCAGGTCTTATCCCATCACGGGTCCCTTCAAGTTTTCAGTCTGTGGAATGTTTAAACTGCCCCACTCCCCACCCCCACTCAGCAAGTATTTATTAATTCATTGTTGCTTTGGGGACTGCTAGACACCAGAGATACCAGGACTCCCACCCACCACCCCAAAGCTGAGCTGTCATCAGGGAGCTCTTGGGGCAGCAGGAGTTGCTGGGCTTTATCGAAGGGGGCAGGGCTGTGATGTGGTGAGGCTCAGCCTGCAGGGAGGGCCAAGCCAGCTAAGGAGCATCTGCTCTGCGGCTGTGACCTAAGGTCCTCTGGCTCTGAAATCTGTGGCCTCTCGAGCTCAGTCTTTGGACATGGAAGGGGGGGTGTGTTTTGTAGGGGGCTGAGTGTGTACCTGTGTGCGTGTGTGCGTGAGTCTTTGTGTGTGTGTCTTTGTGATCTGTGTGTGTGTGTGTGTGTGTGTTGTGTGTGTGATCCTCCAAGAGGTCTCAGGCCTATGCACTGGCCCACCAGGCCGGACCCCCATGTAGAGCAGTGCCAGCCATCTGAAGGGTAGAGACCATGTAAATTCTACATGAATCGTTGCAAATAATAGAACAGTACAACACAGGGGAGCCTGGGAGGGGCTTGCCAGCCCCTGGGGCTATCAGGACAGGCTTCCCGCCAAAAGATGATGAAGGAGGGAGGAAATGCATTTGCAGGCATGAGGATGGCTGCTGTATGTACTATTCCTTACCCAGAGGCCCTCACCTTTGCAGAGAAGCTGTCTTCTGTTTTACGTGGGCTCAGATAGAGATGGTGCCAAGGCAGGTCCTTGCCCTGCTGTAGCGATGGCTTTGGACTCTGGGTTCTACAGACTCTTCCACAGACAGACAGACAGACAGACAGCCTGCCCTGCCTTTTGTAGCCAAAATACCAGTGATCCGAAGTCTGACAGCAGCTAATAGTGAGGGTCTGAAAAGCGTTTTAGTCCTCAGACTCCCCCTTTGAGGGTGGCACTGTTATCATCTCCGCTTTACAGATTAGAAGACTGAAGCATGGAAAATTAAGTGACTTGTTTTAGCTATCTAGGACAGGATTTGAACTCGGCTCTTCCTGTTTCCTAGTCCTGTGCTCTATCCACTGTGGCACTTAAGGGTTCTCTAAGTATGAGGACATGAGCTTCTCTCTGCTGGACTCCTCTAATCATTCAGTTTTGGGGGATGGGAGGGGAAGGGGAGGAGCTGCACTAGCTCATACCCAAGCCATCTTAGCTGCTGCTCTCTGCCTCAGTTTCCCCCCTATAAAATGTGGATACTAGGACCTCTCTCCTAGGGGTGTTGTGAGCATCCAGTGAGATAACACCTTACTCGTAAAGTGCTTTGCAAGCATTCAACCTCTATTGTAAACGGTTCAGGAAGGAATGTTGGGCTTTGAAACTGTTCTTCAGGGGCCCAGCCCTGGGCAGCATCAGCCCCTTCACCCCCCGCCCCCAAGAATCTCTGCATGCCCCGCAGAGCCCTTGCTTCTCTCAGGCATTCCTGAGGAAAGGCTGAGTATCATGAACCTGCAGGCTTCTGGCTCGCTGATCTGAGCTGTCCCTCCTTTCTGACATCAGCAGAGAAAGTGCAGAGGGCTGGTCCCGTGGGAAAGCCAGGTGGGGAGTCGGTGCTGAGGGGGGGGGGGGAGCCTCCAGTGCCATGGACCAAGACCCAGGGCCAATGATGGCAGGGGGGGCAGCTTCCCCTCAGGTCATCTGGGAGTCCCTGGCAGAAGCATTCCCATTACTTCCTAAGGCCGGTGGCCCATCGCATTGACGCCTCTGTGGGCCCTTCCTTCTGTGCTCAGTCTGTGCTCACACCCTGTGCCTTCCCAATTTAGCATCCGCTCTGTTATCACCAGGCTGTCCTCTCCTGGGCTCTCCACAATCTGGCCCGGGCTTGCAGCCTCAGATAGGATCCTCTTCACTGGGACACGTTTCCCCCCTTATCTCAGATGCGTAGATCGAGACCTTTCCCAGCCTGGCAGGTTTTGCCCATCATCGTATGCCAGGCTACCCCTATAGGTGTGGGTCCAGGTGCAGGGGTGGGGGGGTGGGAGAAGCTGGGAGGGAGATAGACAGAGAGTCTGCGTATGTGTACGTGTGTGTGGCCAGCTCTCCCTTGAAGATGGTGAATGATTATGACTGCCCACCTGTGTGTAAGCCTTAGTTTCCCCCCCTTTTTTCCCCATTTAGCCAGATAGGGAATTCTTTGTTTCCCTTAGCCCATCCTGCCTGCTTCTGTGAGACCCTGCCCAGCTTGGTGAGAGGGGAGCCAGGAGAGGGCCTGGGCACTCGTGCTAGCTGGGTGACCTTGGGCCAAGATGTTGGACCTCTCTGAGACACGGTTTCCCCATGTGTAGAATGGGGATAATAATAGTGCCTGCCTCCCAGGGACGTTGTAGGGTTCAAGTGAGATTCTGCACGTGAAGCACTTTGTTGTCGTTATCTTTGTTGTCACCTCAGGCAGTGATGGTCTCTCTGCTCCACTGGTCTGGGGATACCGTGGCCCTGCCTTCATTGCTCTGTCTTGGGGATGCCCGTAGGAGATAGCAAGTGATTCTCATTGATCACCCCCTTTGTCTCCCTGCCTTCCAGCTGCAGTTAACAACAGCTCTGACACGGAGAGTATCCCTTCCCCTAGGGACGGATGCCAAAGAGAGTGGCCCAGAGTGGGCCGAAGCCAGCACCAGCCCAGGGCAGTGAGGCGGGGGTGGCGGCGGAGCCCCCCTCCAAGACAGAGGAGGCTGCCCCTGGCACCCCAGCCCCTCCAGATGCCTCCGCTCCCTCTGTGCTCCCCACCGACCCACCAGCCCCCGCCACACCTGGCCCCGCAGCAGCCCCTGCTGCTCAGGCAGCCCCCGAAGAGGCCAGCCAGGACCCCAGCGAGGAGGAGAAGCCCTCCGAGGACCTGGTGGTCGACGTGGTAAAGACAGAAGAGGAGGAGGAAGAGGGGGGCAGCAGAAATACCCCCGCAACGAGGCCATCCAGAAGGAGATCAAGAAGGAGGCTGAGGAGGAGGGCGCGGAAAAGGCCACGGTGGGGGAGAAGAAGGAGGAGGCTGGCGGAAGCGGAGGGGCCGGGGCCTCTGGGCCCGCCACGGCGGAGGGCTCGCTGAAAGTGGAGAAGAAGGAGGGAGGCAAGGCCACCAAGGGCGCGGGGGCCAACCCAGACAGCGACTCAAGCGCCACATGTAGCGCCGACGAAGCGGACGAGCAGGAGGCTGCCGACAAAAACAGGTGAGTGTGGCCCTCAGTCAGGCCGTGAGTCCTCCTCTGCCCGGGGTGCTCCTCATTTACCTCCCTCTCATCCCGGCAGGCCCTACACCCAACCCCTGCCCGCGGCTGCCACCTCTCTCAGCCTCAGTTTACTCATCTGTAAACTCAGGATCATAACAGCCCCACTCCTCAATGAGATGATATTGGTAAAGTGCTTAGCAGACTGTCTGGCACACAGTCGGAGCTTAATACATGTCTATTCCCTTCCCCTTCCCTTCTCCGTTTTCTTATCTGTACAGTAGGGGACCAGACTCGATGGCGCTCCCACAAGCTCAGGTTTTCTCCTCCTTGGCTGATAGCAATTAGCACAGTTATTTTGGTTCAGTGGAAAGGGCACAGGACTCTGGGAGTCCCTGAGACCAGGGTTCTCGCCATAGCCCAGCCACGGACTAGCCATGTGTCTTGGGTAAGTCACCTTCCCTCCTCTCTCCCTAATTCCCTCACCTCTAAACCCAGGGAGATAGCACGATATCTGCAGAAGCTAGTAGATGTTTAATAATCAGCTCTCTAGAAATGGGAGGGGAGACTGATAGACTTTTCAGCTTAATGGATGTGATTAACATTCTCTCCCTGGCTTTCTTACGTTTGAAGAATCCACAAAACCATACATCAGGCTCTGCCTTAGAGAGTGTGGGGCAGTTTACAGCCAGCACTTGGAGGGGGTTAGAGCCACCTTCAGCACGTCCCTGAGCCGAGGCTGCCTCCTGCCTCTCCCAGCCACAGCCCCAGTGCGGCTGCCCAACCAACGGGAAGTCGTTTGTTGTCCAGATTGTTTCTTTTCTCCCCCAAAATGGCGGACCAAGAAAGGTATTCAGAAGTGGAATTCCCCGCCTATGTCAGCCTGCCCATATGAAATAGAGGCGTGGGGAAAGAATTCTCCATGGGGTTTGCCTTAAAGACCAGGGTCCCCTCCTTAGAATAACCCCAGAGGCCAGTACGGTGGGACCTGGACCTTGAAAGGCATTGGGTCCTAGCTCTCACCTGAAAGGGAGCTTAGGGGTCCCTCACCCAGCCCTGCCCCCTGACTTTACAAATGAGAAGGTACGTGACTTGCCCAGAGCCACATGGCTAGGAGGTGTCTGAGGCAGGGTTTGAATTCAAGCCATCAGTCAATAAGCATTTATTAAGCACCTACTGTGTTGGAGACGCAGGCTTCATCTTAGGGCTCTCTCTAAGGCCTCATTTTCTTCACCTTTAAAATAATGAATTCAGACTGGGTCCCTTCCATGCGTATTAAGTGCCTGCTAGGTCCCAGGCCCTGTGCTAATAAGCCCTGGGATACAGAGTCAAACACAGGCCCTGCCCTCAGGGAGCTTACAATCTAATGGGCATGAAGAGGAGACAATGAGCAGAGGGCAGGCACTGGAAGGAAGAGGAGTTGGAGAAGGCTTCCTGTAGGAGGTGGCACCTTAGCTGGGGCTCACAGGAAGCCAGGGCAGTCAGTTGTCAGGCTAGAGGAGGGGCAGCCAAAGGAAATGTTTGGAACTGAGATGTGCAGTGTACTGGATGGAACCAATTGTGGTGAGCTGGAGGGTGTAAGCAGCCGGGAGGGGCAGGGCAGGAAGGGCTTTGAATGCCAGACCCAGCATCTTGTGTCTGATCCTGGAGCTGTTGGAGTTTACTGAGTAGGGCTGATGTGGTCAGATCTGGGCTTTAGGAGAATCAGGTGAATGGCTGAATGGACCTGAGGTGAGGAGGGCCCCGGGGGCCATGTCAGAGGAGACAAGGGGGCGACGGGAGAGATGCCACAGAGGGGAAATCATCAACCCTTGGGGGGGGAGAAGGGGATGGGGGAGGAGTCCAGTGTGACTCCTAGGTTGGGAGCCTGAGCGCCCAGGAGGATGGGGGGGGGGTGTCCTCTACAGTAACAGGGAAGGGGGCATCCTAGTCTGGTACACCCTCTGCTACAAATCCCAGGTGCCGCAGGAAGAGCCAGGTTCAAATTCTGCCTCTGACATGTACAAGTCACTGCATCTGTCTCAGCCTCAGTTTCCTTATCAGTGATATGGGGATGGTTCATAACACCACCTCCCAGAGTTGTTGTGGGGATCCAGTGAGGATAGTGACAGTGCTCTTAAAGTGCTATATAGATGTCCTCAGCTAGTGGTGTTGTTCTTATATCATTCATTACGAGGCTCATCCCGTGGTCCGTGGATGTCCAAGTTCCTGTGCCCCTCTTGCTCGCCCCACCACTCCTTAGGCAACACTTGGTCTCACCACACACTTGGGTTCGTGGCAGGACCCTTGCAGCCCTAAGACAGAGCATAAAGCCCCAATCAGATGATGTGGCTCAGCTCAGGGCGCGCTGCTCCGGCTCTTCCCGCATCAGTTACTGGTCCTGGGGAAGGGAAGGCCCTTCGCATTCCTCCCTTCTCCCCACCCCCCCACCCCCTCTCCAGGTCAGGCTGCCCTGATCTCTAATCCCCAGGGTTCCTCAGCCCTCTTGGCCCTGCTTGAACCGGATTGAGGCAAGCCAGGCCGCTAGGGAGAGCCAGCCAAACAGGGCTCGGAGTGGCAGTTGGTTAAAGAGGGAGGGTGTTCTGTGGCCCCTGGATCATTCCTGCGTAATGGGGTCAAAGGGAGGCCGGCCTTCTCCATGCCCACCCCTCCCTCTCTCACGCTGCCTGGAGAAGCGTCATGGAAACGCCATTTTTCTGTCTCCAGCAGAGAGCTGAGATCATGGCGGCAGGCCAGCGATAAGCTAATCCCCTCGTCGCAGGGCACGGTTGCCCAGGGGTGCGGGTGCGCTCGGATCTTGCTGTAGGTCCTGCTGGGCCAGCTGGCTACAAGCCTTGGAGGGTTTGGGTTTTAACCCTATGGCGAGCAGGATGGGACCCTCCGAGGCTCTCTGCTCCAGCTAGCTGGCCAGTCCCCGACGAGTAAAGAGAAGGGATTCCTGGGGAGGGGAGAACACTGTCCACAGGGCCCGCGGGGGGGGGCGGTGGAGCGTCATGAACACAGACACTGGCTTGGAATCCAGGCCCTGATGCTTCTACCCACGTGACCGTACATAGCCAGTCAGTTGGCCTCACTTCTCCATTCGCTCATCCATAAAATGGGCTCTCGTCCAGCTCCAGATTTGGGATCCTGGGAGTCCTCCCTCAGTAAGAATCCCCTCTACAACGTGCCCGACACGGCTCAGGATCACTTTAGTCCCTCCGGTGATGGGGGACTCACCACTCCCAAGGCTGCCTATTCCCCTAGGAGATAACTGAGCATTCAGAATGTTTTTTCTCCCAGCAAGGCTAAGTCTGCATAACTTCCCCCCTCTGCTTCAAGCTCTGCCCAAGAAGCCAGACCGAGTCCACCCAGCAGCCCCTCACGGTCCCAAGAGGGCTGTTGTGCTTATTAGTCAAGTTCTTCCATAAATGGTCTCTCTCTGGGCACCTTCCCTTGCTGCAGGCCGCCTCTCCCCAGCCCCCTTCGGTTTCTGGTGACTTTACCAAGTGTATGTACATTTCCCACAGTCTGTGTCTCCGGCCAATGCTTGCCTGGCTTACCCCAAAGTCCTGACCACGTAGTATAGGAGAAGAGACGTGGGCCTAGCCGACGGGCGGTCTGGACTTCCAGCCGGTCCTGCCACTGAGAAGGGTGTTTGGGACTTGGGGCAAATCCCGTTCCTTCCATGGGCCTTCATCTGCCCATCTGTGCAAAGGGTGTGGTGTGGAGGAATAAGGGGACTCATTTGAGACTCTGGGGACCCGGGTTCAGATCCGGGCCCTGTGACTTTGGGCAAGTCACTGTCCCTCTCTGGGCCCCCGTGTGCTCATCTGTAGAATATGTCCCTCCCCTCTCTGAACCTCTTAGCTTCCCTGGTTTCAATCCCAGCTTCAGTGTCCTGTTTTCCCTGCCGGCCATAGCTGTTTGCTGTCAGGGGCCTGGCAACCTTCCCTCCCTCCCTCCCTCCTGCCCCCCAGACTTCATCATGCTCATTCTCTGGCGGATTGTCCCTGGCTCAGGGGAGGCGCCGTAGGCCGAGGGGGGTGAGGTGCGTCAGAACTGCCCTAGAAATCTTTCCCTTTGGCTTAGCTGGCCCTCCTGGGAAGGAAGGGACTGGCGGGAAAGCTGGGGCACCTGAATATGACCCTTTGGATCCCAGCCCCTGCTGAGGCCGGCCTCCCGACCTCAAGCCAAGCCTCAAACCCCCAGTTAGGCTGCATGTGCTTGTGTCCACACTTCCTCCCCCTCCCCCAGGGCCCAGCGTCTGGCAGCTCCAGAACTGATTGATATCTGTTCTAACCTCTGCTTCCCCCCCCTCCCCGCAACCATACCCCCTGGAGAGTGATGATGGGTCACACAGACTTTTCAGGCAGAAAAGAAACCAATTTTTTTCTTTCTGGCTCTTCCAAGCCTTCTCCCAGCCCGCGGAGAAGCCAACACTGGGAGAAAACCCCTTCGACCATTGTTCCCTTGGCAGGCCCTAGCTGTCTCCCTTCCCTTTCCAAAGAAGAGTGAGCCCTCGCCCCCACACCCCTACTTGTGAGAAAACCCCCCTTGACCTCCTCAGGAAAGCCTTCTTCATGCCTGTCCCGGGGCTTTGTTGGGTCCAGGACAACCCTATTAGGGGGGCCCCGAGCTGAGGGACTCAGCCCACAGCGTCCATCCCAGGGAGCCATGCACAAGGCGAGAGGAGCCATTGAGAGGTTGGGGGGGGGGAGGGCCTTGGAGGAGGTAGTCCTTGCCAGCTTGGGGCGGAGCCTGAAGCTGGGATCCAAACGTGGCCGGCATCAGACATGCAAGGCCATTGTGAGTGTCAGTCCACCTCCAGCTCCCCACTGAGGCCTCACAGGGCCAGGGGAAGGGGGTTGGCCCCGGACAAAGATGTTCACCCCTGCACAGCCCCCTGACATCATAGCAAGAAACCGGGACCCGGGTGTAAGTGATCTGTCCAACGTCATGAGTGTGTGTGTGTGTGTGTGTGTGTGTGTGTGTGTGTGTGTGGTGAGTGTATGGTGTGTGGTACGTGAATGTGTGGTGAGTGTGTGTGTTGTGTGGTGAGTTTATGGTGAGTGTGTGTGGTGAGTGTGGTGTGTGTGATGAGTGTGTGTGTGTGGTGAGTGTATGGTGTGTGTGGTATGTGAGTGTGTGATGAGTGTGGTGAGTTTATGGTGAGTGTGTGTTGTGTGTGTGTGTGGTATGTGAGTGTGTGGTGAGTTTATGGTGAGTGCGTGTGGTATGTGAGTGTGTGCTAAGTGTATGGTGAGTGTGTGTGGTGAGCATATGGTGTGTGTGGTGTGTGTGGTGAGTGTGTGATGAGTGTGTGGTGTGAATGTGTGATGAGTGTGTGGTATGAGTGTATGGTGAGTGTGTATGGATGAGTGTATGGTGTGTGTGGTGTGTATGTGATGAGTGTGTGTGGTGAGTATGTATATGATGAGTGTGTGTGGTGTGAGTGTGTGTCTTCCTAGACACAGAGCTTTCCTCAGCTTGTCAGAGTTGGGAGGGGCCTCAGTGGCTCTCTAATCAGAAGAACTAGAATCTCTGTGGTACTTTAAGGTTTGCAAAGCACTTTACAAATACCCCCTTTGACCCTCGTGACAGTCCTGGTAGGTAGGTAGGTGCTATTATTTTCCACATTTTACAGATAAAGAAACTGAGGCAGACTGAGGCAGTCACACAGCTTGGAAGTGTCTGAGGCTGGATTTGAACTCAGGTCTTCCTGATTCCAGGCCCAGAGCTCTACGGTGCCTTCTCCTCCAATTCCAGAATATGTCCCTGAAAAAGAATTTGCAATCCTGACTCCACACCCAGCCTTCTTTCTCCTTCATCATCACAGGTGGAATGATTCTCCATTCTGTGCCCCCTTAGTGGTAGTGATAGTCCTAGAACCGAGTGCTCCTGGTTTCTGTTCCCTGGCCCTGTCTGCTACACTGGGCAGCCGCTGAATTTACTGGGGATTGTTATTCCCCAAGAGCCAAGACAACATCCAGAAACCTCAGAGGCTCGTTAAAACCATCACAGCTTCAGGGGAGGTGGCCAGGAGAGAGGGAAGGAATGGGGGCAGACCTGACAAGGACCAGCCTAGAAGCGACACTTCCCTGGGAAGACTTGTGGTTTGGGGACTGGACTTGCTAAGACTTAGCGGGGACTTGGAAGTCCATTTAACCCAAGAACATGCATCCGTCCGTCCGTCCATCCATTTTAGAATATGTTTCACTGATTCCTTTTGTCTTTATATCACAATCACTTCTGGGGGTGGTGGGGAGGGGGCTTCCCCCCTGGCCCTACAGATCAGCACCTCCCTCTTGTCAAAGGAAAACAGTTAAGCAGAAATATTGGCTCTCTACAAGGTATGCAACATTCTGCCCCAGTGGTCCCCCAAATGCCATAAGACAGGAGGCATGTTTTACAATCTCTTCTCTAGGGTCATTATCCATCGTCTGTACTTGAACAGGCATAGCCCTGACTTCTGGTCATCATCCATCTTCCATTCAAAGACCTCTAGGGATGGGGAGACTCACTACCTCCCTAAAAAGATCCGCTTTTTGGTCATCTCTAATTATGTAGATGTTTGTCTTTCAATCTTAGAAACATCCACTCATTGCTCTGGTTCTGAAGGCAAGACCCAACCCTCTGTAACACAATAGCCGTAAGAGAGTGGAAGACAGCCCATGTCCTCCATCGGGTTGCGTAAAAAAAGGCCTCATGCAGGGCTGAGTTTTGTTTTTGGTTTTTTTGGTTTTGGTTTTTTTGGGGTTTTTTTTTTTTTGTTTATTTATTTATTTATTTTAGTGAGGCAATTGGGGTTAAGTGACTTGCCCAGGGTCACACAGCCAGTGAGTGTTAAGTGTCTGAGGCAGGATCGGAACTCAGGTACCTCCTGACTCCAGGCCGGTGCTCTATCACTGCTGCACCTAGCTGCCCCAGGACTGAGTTTGAAGGAAGCTGGGGCTTTGTGAGAGGTGAGGAGAGTGTGTTCCAGGAGTGGGGCATGGAGGTAGGAGCTGTCTGTGTGCGGCGCGTCACAAGCGTGTTTAGGCTGGACCTCAGGATGCATGGGGTCATCAATTTAAATCTACAGGGACTGGGCAAGTCACTTAACTCCCTGAGGCCCTGCCAGAAAGTCCACAGAGACCCTCAGAATGTTCATGAACCCTTTTCCGCACCCCTACCCCCAGGCCGCCTGTCTTATCAGCTCTAAGCACTGTGCTTTCCCCATGTTGCACATGGGAGCCCACTAGCGCACTCTCACCATCATGGGACCCCGACTTTGAGGCTGGCCCTGAGTCCAAAGGGGCTTCTCTTTTAGCAGAGGCAGGCCCAGGCAGTTTCTCTGCTCTCCCCTGGGTGAGTGGGAGGGCCTTAGGACAGCTTGTTGGCTGCTCCCACCCTTCTCTGGGCCGCCGGCCGGCCGTCACGGTGGTTAGCTGGGCCAGGCGTGTAGATCATCCCAGATTGAGCCTGTCGCAGTTGGAAACACCTTCCAAAAGAGAAAGACAAAAATCCTCCACCCAGAAAGCAGGCAGGAGGTACCAGGGAAGGAAGTTCAGGCCAAGGTCACAGTAACCATAACTCTGGGGAAGAAGGGTTTTCTTAATGCCATCTCTGAGCCCCCACCGGTCCCGAGCGTGGAGGCTGGAGTCTTACACGCCATCACCTCCAGCACCCAGAGTCATCCTTCAGTGGGGCTGCTGGGCAGAACTCTAAGTGCATTCCACCACCCCCCACACCATGCAGGGCAACTGTCCCACGGACCCTGGGCTTCAAGCCCAGCCATCTGCCATCCATGTTTCATTCCTCTACACAAGTGGCAGATGGCACCTCAAGACCCTGACATCTGCTTGCTGTCTCTCTTCAGCCATCCAAATATGTGATGCTGGGCTCGTTTTCCCTCCTCCTCACCCACGCCCCCTCCACCCCTATTCTGCTACAGTTCAGCAAGCATCCACATCATTCTAGACAAACACTCCAAACCCAACCCAAGGGTAGAGGCGTTCTTGTTCTTAGTCACCTCCCTTCCCCATTTGTGCCAGCCCCTTAAGAGCTGGGATAGTCTTTTCTGTTTGTATCCCCGATCCTTAGCGTGGTGCTCTGTACATAGTAAGGGCTTAATAAATGCTTTTTTATTGACTAGAAAAATCCTTGCCAGCACGCCTCATCATAAAGAATAAAAAAGAAGGTGGAGGGATCCAGTTCAGCACATTAACTGAGTCTAATGATGTGGGCCAGGCTACCCCCACCCTTCAAAGAAGGGAGAGAGGGAGGGGTAATGCCCAGCTTCCCGTTTCTTTCTATCCACGTCGTCTCTTTTGCTTTCTCGGTTCTGCAGACGTCTCCTCTGCATCTGTCAATACAAGTCTTCCTCTAGTTCCCGTATTTTTCATAGATGCTGCTTGCAGTGCCATCCTCTTCCATTACATTTGTGAACCGTTCAGCTGTTGCCCAGAAGAGTCGCTTCTCCTCCGAACAAGTATTTATTGTAGGCAATCACTGGGCCAAGCTCTGGGCTTACAATGTCAAAAGTTGGGAAGGAGCCATCCCCTCAAGGAGTTTCTGTTAGGTTGGCTTTTCCTGATGTTCTTGGGCTTGTCAGCCTAGAATGGACGAGGTGTTGTCCAGGCCCCAATTCTCATCTCGTTCTGTGTCCCTGGTGCTTAGCACGGGTGCGGGGCATGCCAGGAGACACTTAACCTAAATGCTTACCACCTGATTGCACAGTAAAAGACCCCCAGATGACCTTTTCAGGTTCCATTCCTGTCCTGCCCGTGACAGGCAGGTCTCTTGGGAGTGCTGTGTTGTGATGACCTGTAGCATGTTTTGTGAACACCCTGCAGTGAGGTTTTGTAATGCTACCAGCCCCTGCTGCCCCCCTTCCCCACATAGGGCCTCCGCTTCTGTCCACATCACGAAGCTGCATTCTCTGGGCACCAGCCAAAGTCCATACCAGGCCGGCCTGAGCGGCCGCCATGAGCTAGAGCCTGAAGCTGTGGACAGTCACATACTTGGACTGGGGGCTGTGATAGGCATAGTCTGCTCCAGGGAACTACCTGCTCCCACCCACTGGAGGGCCAGGCGCTCCATGCAATACCAGGAATGTTACGGGCATTCCTCGGCCATTCACTGGTCGTGTGGTGGGATGCAGGCTACGGCACTCCTGTCAGGCCCCGTGCCCAAGCCTGCCCTGGCATCTCTGGGGGCGAGATGTTCAGACAGTTCTGGGGAAAGGGCCAAGCCAGTGTGTGCCCACCAGAAAACCCTCTGGGGTTGTGTTTGGGGCTACAAGCTCCACTGGTGCCTTGGTACCTCCAGGATCAGAGACCAAACCCTCTGGTTCCACAGCTCGGCCCCTCCACCCTAGTCTAATTAAACCTCCCTTCCCCGCACGCACACTGCAATGCGGCCTCCTTCAGCAGGCCATCCGTCCAATCCCGCCTTCTGCGCGAGCCCTTCCTTTGGCACAGTCTCTGTCTGTCATGAGTTCTTGAGTCACCTTTCTTTGTGCCCTTTCACTTAGGGCAGTGCCTGGCACACAGCAGGTGCCCAATAAATGCTCATTTACTGACTGACTGACTGACTGACTGACTGACCAGCCAATCTGTTGGGAGACTTTCCAAAGTTTCCCTCCTTCCCGCTTTAGTAATTGAGTTGGGTTTCTTTTGTTACATCAGTGTCTCAAGGACCAGTGATCTTATAGGAATCTCCTCCACCAGCACCTTGTAGCCCAGCTAGAATAACTCAGGAGAGGTGTATTGACAGCTGCTGAGAGTCTGGGGAGGAACGTCCTTCAATTAAGTAATAGTAATGAGGGTAGCTGGGTGGTGTGGTGATTAGAGTTACGTGCCTGGAGTTGAGAAGACCTGAGTTCAAATCCTGCCTTAGACACTTAGTAGCTGTGTGACCTTAAACATGTCACTTTCCCTCTGCCTGCTTCAGTTTCCTTTTCTGTGAAATAGCACCCACCTCCCAGGGATAATTGTAAAGTGATTAGCACAGCACTTCGCACATACAAGTGCTCTATAAATGTAGGTGGCAGTAAGTAGTCCCAGTGATGATGGATCATCACTAATGTTTCCATAGGCCCTTAGAGTTCATGAAGGGCTTTATAAATGTCATTCTGGGGGCAGCTAGGTGGCGCAGTGGATAGCACACTGGCCCTGAATTCAGGAGGACTTGAGTTCAAATCTGGCCTCAGACACTTGATATTTACTAGCTGTGTGACCTTGAGCAAGTCACTTAACCCCAATTGCCTCACCAAAAAAACAAAAACAAAAATTAATGTCATTCTGTTTGTCAGAGCCTTAAAACAACCCCATGAAGAAGACTCCCCACTTTGCAGATGAGAAAGTGGAGGCATAGCCTCCATGGTGGTTGAGTGTCCTCAGGCCACTGGCTGAGCTCCATTTCTCTTCATCCATCTGCGCCACCGATCACCTGTGTGAGCTCTGCTGGGTCAGCTCAGCCCTCTAGGCCGAGGTTTCTTAAAGGAGTATAGCTGTGGTCCTAGCTCTCAGGCAGTCCTCAGACCTGCGAGTCTGTGATGCTGATTCGAAATCATCATGTGACTTTGTAGTACCAACCCTAGTGGACAGGGCACTGGGAGGGACAAAGCACTTTTCTCCCCACAGTCCTGTGGGGAGGGGGTGTTTCAGGTAGTAAAGCTCAGGTTGCTGAGTCCCCAGGGGTTGTGATCACTCTCAGCCTGTTGGGAAGCTGTCAGAGCCCAGCCAGGTCCCTCTGGGGTCCCCGGGTCAGCAGACTATCTGGTCCGTCCCTTGGCTTCCATGTGTGATGAGGCGACCCCCCTGGGACATCGTAGCTCTGAGCCCCCTGCAGCCTCCGGGCAGGCATGGGAGCATGGTCTGGTCCTGATCATTCTCTCTCCCCACAGGCTCCTGTCCCCCCGGCCCAGCCTCTTAAACAGCTCCTCCGATGCCAGGGCCAACCCTTCACCTCAGAAGCCCCTGGACCTCAAACAGCTGAAGCAGAGAGCGGCCGCCATCCCCCCTATTGTAAGTATCTCGCCACCTCCAACTCGGGGCTTCTGTGGGGCTGAGTCTGCTCTCCCGCTGAGCAAGGAAAGAGTCTCCCATCCCCTTCCTGTTCTGTAAGAAAATAAATAGGGCCGAAATGCTCCTCTGAGCATGGCCCACACAGCTTGGGGGTGGGTGGAGAAAGAAAGGCCTACAGTGAGACTCGGCTTCTGTCCCTCGTCACTGCGTTTCCTGGAGAAATCCCCATGGAAATGAGGCTGGAGAACAGATCTCTGGAGGCGGGTGGTGGCACGGTGGATGGAGGAGGGGGAGGGGAGGAAGCTTGTGAGCCTCCAGGCTCCCCCACAGCAAGGCCTTCTCCCCATCCCCAGATAGCGCCTCCTTCAGCCTGCCCCCCTCCATCCCCTGGGTGGTCCTTCTGAAGGAGGGTTAGGTGTTTGCATTCTCATAGGGGAGATGCCCTTAAAGTGGTCCCTACAAAAAACATGGATGAAGAGGAACGGCCCCCTCTCTATGGAGGGTCGTGGGGTCACTGATGGCTCCATTGCCTGGGTCTGGGAGGGGGCCTCAAGCTAGGGCAGTGTGATGGATAAGCTTGGGGGGCCCCAACGCCCCATTAGTAAGTCAGACAGTATTTATTGAGGGTCTGCTGTGTGTTCCAGTCTCTGTTCATCTCTCCCATGAGAATGCAGGCTCCTCAAGGGCAGGGCCTGGGACTGCCATCCAGCATGTCCCAGGGCACAGAGCAGGTGCTTAATGATGCCTGGTGGTTGGCCACCTCTGTCTGCTCGCTAGCTCTGTCTGCTCGCTAGCTCTGTCTGCTCGCTAGCTCTGTCTGCTCGCTAGCTCTGTCTGCTCGCTAGCTCTGTCTGCTCGCTAGCTCTGTCTGCTGGCATTTGGGTTCCTTCAGGCTACAGACAGGAACTCCATATCTCTTCAGGCCTAACCAGCTGTGTGTCATGGTCTCTGATTGGGAAAGGCCTCCAGAAGTCAGCTTGTCATACTTTGTGCCTGGTCAGGAATCCATCAATTAACAAACATTTGCTAAGATGATGCTATGTCCCGGGCACTCTTGGGCCTTGGTGATACAAATAAAAATGAACTAGCCCCACTCTTATGAAACTGATGTTCTATTCATTCTCTGTAGAAAGCCCTTCTAGTGCTCCTGACAAGTCATTTGAATACCTCCAGTGACAGGGAGGTCACTCTTGGACGAAGCGCGCCCTGCTCTGTTTTAGGAGGGTTCTAATTGTTAGAAAGCTTTTCCTAGTGCTGGGTTGACATTTGCCCCTCTGTAGCTCTCATACAGTGACACTCAGTAAGTATGCCTCGATCGACCAAGGAGAAGTTGAAACTAACAGTTCTCCTTGTTGGGACATTTGAGCTTTGCCATCTGTGAAATGGGGAGATCTCACTCTGCCTCTTGCCGTCGGCTCTCCCCGTGGGGGTGACTGGAGCATCCGGCTGTGGCTCACCGTGCCTCGACTCTCTCCCAGCAGGTCACCAAAGTCCATGAGCCTCCACGGGACGAAGTGACCCCAGGAAAGCCGGCCCCTCCACCTCAGCATCTTCTCCAGGCAGACAGTGAACAGCCCCAGCTGAGCAGCAGTCCCCGGGGCCAGAGCCGGAGCCCTGCTGTGGGGGAGAAGGACGGTAAGCCTTGCGTCTGACATCCTGTACCCTGGTGGCCGGTTGTACTGGCGTTTCTCTTCTCCTTGGGCCCCTTCCTCAATTCAACTCAGCACGGAATGGGTGAGCTTTTCCTGTGTGCTGGCCCTGTGCTGGACACTGGAGACAGAAAGACCCCCCATCCCCCAGTGAGCTTACACTCCCCTAGGGAGAGGAGGAACACATACACCAATAATGAAAGTCGAAGTATGTTCAGGCTCGATACAGAGTGAGTTTTTGGAGGCAATGGCGTCTTTAACAACTGAGACCAAGGTTGGGAAAGATGACAGAGAGGACAAAGCAGGTGAGGGGTGAGGGATTGTCTTTATTTGGTATATCCTTATGTACGTGCTTGATTGCACGTGCCCAGTGCCTAACCCATAGTAGGTGCTTAATAAATGATTGAATGGATGGACAGGTGAGAGGGCAGAACCAAAGCAGTCCCCATCTTGGACCTTAGGTTCAGGTCAGCTGGGGGGCCCAGAGAACGTTCTCAAGAGTCAGGGGCTCCTGGGGCAGCTAGGTGGCACAGTGGATAAAGCACCGGTCCCAGATTCAGGAGTATCTGAGTTCAAATTCAGCTTCAGACACTTGACACTTACTAGCTGTGTGACCCTGGGCAAGTCACTTAACCCTCATTGCCCTGCCCAAAAAAAAAAAAAAAAAAAAGAGTCAGGGCCTCCTAACCAGGATTGGGGAAGCCAGGTGGTGCAGTGGATGGAGCCCCAGCCCTGGAGTCAGGAGGACCCAAGTTCAAATCCAGCCCAGACACTGGCTAGCTGTGTGACCCTGGTCAAGTCTCTTAACCCTGTTTGCCTCAGTTTGTTCATCTGTCAAATGAACTGGAGAAGGAAGTGGCAAACCATTCTAGGATCTCTGCCAAGCCTAAATGGGGTCACAAAGATGTGAACACGACTGAAATGACTGAACGAGAACAAAATCAGGGCGTGGGAGCTGCTGTCAGAGCCCAGGAAAGGTCGCTGCTAGATCAGTGACCTTGTTCCAGATGGAGGGTGGCAAGTTCACTGGCCCTTGGCATCACCAGCTCAGGGTCATGGTAGGTGGTGTGATCGTCGGCTTACCTGCAGAGATGGCAGGTTTTATTATCACATGTGACCGCCGCCCTCACTCCAGAGAGTCTGGCCCTGATTATCATGGTCTCCAGGAAACCAGCCTTCCCGCCCGCCCCCCCCACCCAGAAATCTCTTCACCTTTGCCTCCCAAGCTCCATCCTCACCTGCTCAGCAGAGAGAGCCCCACCCTCTTCTAGAGAGCCCCTACAGAGGATGCCCCAGACTGAGCTGCAGTCATCACAGAGGGGGAAGAGGGAGCCAAGGAGACCCCTGGGGGGTGCATCTGGGCCCATGGCCCCATTGACCCCACTGAGGCCCCCACCCGCCGTCTCCTTCCACTATCTCTTACTGCCGAAGCCAGACTGAATTGTTCTGGGTGTCGCTTCTCCAAGAGGAGTGGGACATTGGTCCGGCCGGGCTCTGCACCGGCCTCCCATTAAAGAGATGGCCTATGGAGCCAGCTCCCCAGCGTCCACCCACTCCACTGATCAGGCGGCCCCTCCCTCGTGGCCACGCCAGCTGAGGACAGTGGCGGGGTTCAGGATGTAGCCCTGGAAAAGGGTTGGGGTGTCAATGCCAGCCTGAAGACAAAGAACAAGACTGCGAGGCCGGGTTTAGCCCATGTTGCCCAGAAGGGACCAATCGGGGCCAGATACCTGCCGTCTAATCTTGCCCACCTGCCTTGGCTCCGGGACCTGGAGTGTGCTCAGCCTCTTGGTGGGAGGTGGGGGAGCTTCCCCATCTTAGGCTCACTCGCTTGGCGCTTGTCCCTCCAAGGAGCTGTTGGTCCAGTGGCTGATGAGGGCTTCAGAGAATAAGAAGTCATTGGCCCTGCCCCCCACCCCCCAGAGATGCACCCGCTGGATAGTGCTGCCCCAACCACTCCTACCATGTACCCCCAGGCTAGCGGTAAAGCTTATTCCAAGCCCGGGAAGATCAAAGGAAGAAGCCCTCCCAGGAAGCTTTTAGCAAGTCCTTACTCCCCTGCCCCCTCTCTGCTGCCCCATTTAGGATCCGCTTAATTGATGGGATCAGTCAGTCAGTCTGTAAACATTCCAAATATGTCAGACACTGTGCCAAGCACTGGAGATGTAAAGGCCTCTGTGAGATCCCCTGCCCTCCACCAGCTTGGGAGGGAGCTCTCGTGGGCTGGAAGCTGCTTCCACGGGTGGGTAGATCTCAGACAAGTCTGGTGGATGAGGCAGCACGGTGTAGCGGAGGGGCGTCAGGGGCCCTGGCTTCAGTCCTGCTGTGGGCTCTGCCCCATCTGGGTACCTGGTCGTGCCCTCAGTTTTCCCATCTGGTAGTGAGGCCAGCCCTGAGCCTGGTGCCCTCCCTCTCAGAAGCCTTGGTGCCCCTTCTGAAGTGAGGCCCCAGCCTCTGCACGAGCCCTCTGCTGATCCCCCAGCAGCTGGCACCCCTGCGTGTGTGCCCACGCTTCCTCTCCCAGTAATGCAGGACGACAGGGGCTGCCTCACCTCTGCTGGGTACCCCGGGATCTGGTTATGTCATCAGGCCCAAGTTAATGGCAGCTCATCCAGGCCCGGACTGCATGCTCTCCCTGGGAGGCCTTCCCACGGTCACAGAAGCTGGCCTTGCAAGGGACCCCCAAGTCCATCTAGTGCAACCCAGGTGGAACCCTCAGCAAGTGGCCTTCCCCCTCCCTCCCTCCTTCCTTCCTTGTGCATGTTCCTATACACCCAGCTGTGGTGACTCTTCCCTGATGGGAGAGCCTTCAGACACAATGTGTTTGGTAAAAAGTCTGTGGCACCCACTGTGGGTATCATCCCCCATCCAGTCCTGGCAAGGGTGGGGGGCAGAGGAGGCAGCCACACCTTTCTCCAGCTGGGGGTGGGTTCCAAGCTCAGGACTTAGAGTCAAGCGAGGCCCGATTTCAAATCCTGCCTCTACCACTCCATACCTGCGTAACCCCGGACAAGGCCCTCCTCTCCTTGTGCCTCATTACCTTCATCTGTAAAATGAGGGGGTTGAATTTGGTGGCCTGTGGGGGTTCTTCCAGCTCTCCTTCCCTCTGAGAGCCTCAGTTTGCTCACCTATCAAATGGGGCTGACAGCGCCCGCCAGCTCCCACATCCCGGGACTGTTGTACAGCCCTTTCTCCCGTGTAGAGAACACTGTACTAGCAGTCAGGAAGCCCCGGGACACGTGCTGCTCTGCATTCACTGGCCACGGGGCGCCCACCTGGCAAGGTTGTGCTGAGGCTCCTCTTTGCGGAGCACGTTGCAGCTGGTCGCAGCTCTGGACAAATGCACGGGGGTCTTTGGGGAGGTTGGGCCGATGGCACAGAGCAAGGCCAGCACACAGTACTGGCTACCGGGCCAGGATGGAGGTGGGGTGGGTGGGGTTGGATGGGGAGGAGGGTGACGCTGTCTCAGGCCCAGGGCCCTGGCCCCAGGAGGACCCAGACAGCTGTGGTTTCCTGAGGGCGGGGCCGGGGGCTGATGCCGGAGCCCGGGGAGGAGTGCCTGACGGTATCACTTGTTTCTTCCTGTAGAAAAGCCGGTGTATTTCCCCCCCTTCTCGGAGGGCCAGAAGCTGAGTGGGGAGCCTCCTCCGTGCTGGCCCCCGGCCCTGCCTTTCCCGGTGCCTTCTCGAGACATGCTCAAGGGCTCCCCGCAGCTGGAGCCTCCCACCTTCCAGTACAACCCTCCAAGTAAGTGAGCCCGGGCCTTGGGGGTGGGCCTCTGCACCGGGCTTCCTGCAGCACCCCTGGGGCCTACCCAGGGACGGCTGAGCCTCCTAGCCAGAGCCAGCCCAGCTACGGTGGCCTGCCTCTCCCCAGGGTCTGCAGGCTGGGCGGCCAGCCCCCCAGGGGGGCCATGCACATCACAGGTGCCAGGCCGCTCCTGAACCTGGTCCAGCTACTAAGGAGAGTCCCTGAGAATGGAATCACTGTGACACGGGTCCCCCTCACAGAGGCCCCACAGTCTGGGTAGAAAAGCTCTGGTTAGAGAATAATGCAGGACAACTATAACTGAGTATCTTCTGTAGAACACATATGAGAAAGGTAATATTTCAGGGTACCGAGGTGGTGCAGTGGATAGAGCGCCAGCCCTGGAGTCAGGAGGACCTGAGTTCAAATTTCTAGCTGTGTGACCCTGGAAAAGTCACTTAACCCCAATTACCTCAATTTGGAAGAAAAAAAAAATTTAGAGGAGAGCTCAGTGCAGGCAGATATGAGTAGCCAGCAAAGGTTTCATGGCTTAGATTGCCCTAGTCTGACCTATACTCATTAATCTTCAATAGCTCCCCAGTGCCTTTGAGTCTGAATGTGCCCTCAAAAGAATCCTGCCTCTAATGTCCAAACCCATCTCTTTCCTTCCTGTGTGCTGGGCCTTAGTCCTTTCATCTTTAGAAACAGGAGGTTGAATCTCTTCCCATTTTAAATCTGTCCCATCTCTGCCCGGCAGCCTGGGAGGTCCTTCTGGATCTGAGATGACTCCTGTCCTTCACTTTGCTCCGGCCGACTTCCTAGGCAGTCAGCTCACCAGCCAAACCAAGGTTGGGAGGCCCCATGGCCATGCCCCAGGCCTGGGACAGAGACCCTCCTCAGGGGGCTTCCCCAAGGTCCCCTGAGGCCATGTGGGCTTATGCCCTCCAGTTTACAGGCAAGGAAACTAAGACCTCCCGTGGCCACAGCTGCCTACACACGAAGCAATACCTCTGGCTTTCTGTTTCCCCATAGCCTTTGGTCTGGATTTGTGCTTTCATCTTGTACTTTATCTGTCACACTCCTATTAGATTACACAGACAGCCATCTTTCAGCCTTGTATTCCCAGTGCCAAACAGTACTCTGTACCAAGTAGGCGCTTAATAAGTGCTGATTGAATATTCTCAGTGCCCAGCACAGCACTCTGTACCAAGTAGGTGCTTAATAAGTGCTGATTGAATATTCTCAGTGCCCAGCACAGCACTCTGTACCAAGTAGGTGCTTAATAAGTGCTGATTGGACCTATTGCAGGTGATGTGTAGAAAGAAAGAAGACTGGCATTCTGGGAAGCAACGTGGACAAAAATAGGCCTAAAGGGTAGGAGGCAACTTGGCTAGATTAGAGAGCATCTATTGAAGAGTGCAAATCAAGCATTAATTAGAAAACATTTATTAAGTGCCTGCTGTATCCCAGGAGGGGATAGATAGATAGGATTGGGCCTAGAAAGCACAGCTGAGCAGTTAGGAAGCCTGTGCTTCTTACGTAAGGGGAGTAACAGGTTGAAAGCTGTTTTCAAAGATTCATCTCGGCATTTGGTGTTGTGGCAGATGGAAGACGTTTGAGGGCAGAGGCTACCAGGCCAGGTAGAAGACATTCAGACGTGTTCTGGAGCCACCTTGGGCAATGGGCTCACGGATTAATGCTAGAAGAGACCTAGCCTGCCCATGCCCCGTTTCACAGATGAGGACACCGAGCCTAGAGGTCACCCGGCTAGAAAACAGCAGAACCCAGACGCAGGCCTCAGGCCTGGCCCTCAGGGTCCCCAGACTTGCGACGTCTGGCTCTGCCTCTCCACATGTCCCCTCACGCGCTCCAAGGCCTGTCAGGTCATCCAACCTGTCTGGGAAACTACCAGAAAAAGATCAGCATCCCCCAGGGGTCTACACCTGCATGCCAGGGTGCCAGTCCCCTCTTTCAGTTTGTCTGCAATTTTGTCTCCAGATTCGATGCCTTGTTTTTTTCTAAACTTGAGCTTATCCATAGGTAGGAGAATAGAATAAATTGTTGGCTTTGGAATAAGGAAGGATCCGGGTTCAAACCCTGCCTCTGACCTTTTTTAGCTAGGCCACCCTGAGCAGGGATCTTCACCTCCATGGGACAGTAGGACAGTGGTTGGATCACTAGGTCAGCATCCAGGAAGACTCTGTGTGATCCTGGGCAAGTCCCTTAACCCGTTGGCCTCAGTTTCCTCCTCTGTAAAAGGAAGAGGATGTGTACCTCAGGCTCTTCAGCTGCCTTCCTGCTGTATGTAGATAGATCTGTGGATTCTGTGAACACAAACAGACGATTTCATGTCATATCCCTGGATCTCCGTTTCCTCTTCTATAAAATGGAGCATTTGTTAAGTTCTTGCTGTGTGCAGGGTGCTAGGTACTACAGGTATGGAGACACAGACCACTCCTGTCCTCCTTCAAAAGTGCCTGCCTGCCCAGAACAGGTGCTCCTGTGGTTTATGAGAAACCTTTGGGCAAGGGAGATCCCCCTCCCATCCAAGGTCCCTCCCCCAGAAGCTGCCTCTGTGTGCAAGAAGAGCCAATGACCCCCACTCCTGCCAGGCTTCACGGCCCATGGCATGTCCCCATGGCTTAAAGGGCCCTTCTTCACTCCGTGGTCCTGGGGCTCAGCTGGGTGAGGTGACAGGTCATGCCAGGCAGATCCACCTGCCGGCTCCCCTCTGCACAGCCCATGAGGACTCTGTGGAAGAGGGGGCACTGTGCCTACCTGATACTGCTTCAGGGCACTCTGCAGTAACAAGGGCAAAGGTCCCCTCCATTGCAACACCATGTGACCCACAAGCACGCAGGGGTGGATAGGGGAAGGTTCAAGGCTGGTATGTCCCCTTTGGTCCACAAGTCAAGGCAACAAACATTTATTAAGCAATTACTGGGTGTCGATATAAATGCCAGGGACCAAGAATGCAGATTCGAGCAAGAAGAATCATGGTGCCAGTGATCTCATGGGGGACGCTGGCACATGCAAGGGAGCTGGATGGGTGTGGGGGAGAGAGGGTACCCACCCCAAGACCGCCGGGAGGGAGTGGCAATGGCTGGCCCGGGCCCTTCCTCCCCATGGAGGCTCCAGGAGGAGAGGGCTAATTGGGGGGCTCCTCAAAGGATCAAGGGGATCCCCCCCACATCATGACTACTCTGTCTTTGTGTCACTGTTGTTTGATGCAGCGTCTGGCGCGTAGTAGGTTTGAATAAAATGCCCATTGGGTCAGTCAGCCGGAAGCCCTCTGGGCATGTGTCATCCTTCAGCAAGATACACATTACATGTGTGTGTGTGTGTGTGTGTGTGTCTCTCTCATGTCCAGGTCACCCAATCTCTCTGAACCTGCATGACGGCTCCAGGTCCGGCCTGCAGAGAGTGCCCGGCATCTCCAACCCACCCCCCCTCATCTCTTCTACCAAGCACCCCGTTGTCCTGGAGAGGCCTGTGAGCTCCCAGGTGAGGCTCGGAGTGGACACCAGACGGGCTTCTGTGGCCAGTTGTGGGACCGGAGGGAATTGACACAGACAGGTTTGATAAGTGGGGCACGGAGGAAACACAAGTTTCTGTGACCCTGTTCTAAGGTCAGGAAGAGCCATGGCCGTTTGGAAAATTCTAGCGTCTTCCTTATGCCCATTTCAGGATATCTTAAGTAACACCTACTATGCGCTAGGTAGGCACTGGATTGCGCAGTCAGAATAATAAAAAGATAGAAGTTGGCATTTACTGTAAGGGGGCAAAGCACTTGGCAGTGTTCTCTCGTGTGATCCTCACAACAACCCTGGCAGGCAGGTGCTATCATTACCCTCCATTGTACAGATGAGGAAACCGAGGCAAGCAGAGGGGTAAGTGACTTGCCCAGGGCCACACAGCTAATAAGTGGCTGAGGCAGGATTTGAACTCAGGCCTTCTTGACTCCATCTAGCACCCTGTGCACTGCCCCACCAGGCTGCCTTGGGACAATTCTGCCTACTTCTGCACTTAAGCAAAGCTTTGTGGCATAGTGTGAAGAGCACTGAACTCGGAGCCAGAGTATCTGAGTCCACACCTCAGCTCTGCCTCTTGGCTTAGCTCTTTGACCTGGGGGCGAGTCACTTTCCCTCTCTGAGCCTCAGTTTTCACATCTGTAAAATGAGCGGGCTAAGCTGTAAGGTCCCTCCCACCTTAGCAGGAGGCTGGCATGGAGCAGGATGACTAGAGAGGCGGTGCCCTTGCTGCCCCCCCCCCCAGCCCCCAGATCCTCCACCCCTCTCCCCCATCCTTTAGTGTTCAGAGGCCCAAGCCAGGTTTTTCCACTGCGGGAAACTAGAGCGGCATGTTCTGTCCGGGGGGGTGGGGGGGGGGTGGGAATCTCTGTCAGAAGGTCTGGATGGGTCACAGTCCGTCCCAGGACTCTGTGCAGGGCAGGGCAGGGAGGGGACTTTGGACCAGGCCTCGCTCCCTTTGAGACAATACCCGAGCTGGGCTGGTGCCAGCAGGCGGCTGAGAAGTCGAGGATCCCAGAGGAAACGAGACTGGGGTGGGGGGGACAGCATTCACATGAGGTAAAAATAGCAGCCAGTGTCAGCGCCCGAGCCTCCCTCCAGCCCGGGACAGTCACCCTGGAGATGGGGACAGAGAACCTTTGTGTTCATGAGAGACAGGGCCAGAACTGGCAGCTGGCCCCGGGCAGTGATGAGGGAGACCGAGTCACCGGGAGGGGCCGCGAGGCTGAGGCAGATCCCAGGGCCCCAGCCGCCAAGGCCCACTTGACCAGATGCAGAACTGTCAGGGACCTGGATTTCCCAGAAGTCGCTGGCTCGCCTCCTCCGACGGCTCTCCTCATAGCAATGATCCCTGCCCTCTCTGCTGGGAGTGAGCCCTCGGTTTACCTGCCTGTGAAATGGGAGCCGTGACACCCTCCGTGCCACTTTGAGGAAGGGCCATGCTTCAGATGCGGAGACACCGGGATGAGCATCTGCCAGGGCCAGACACCCTCTCTTGTCCTTTTCTCTCATCTCAGGGAGTTCCGATTCAGCTACACGCCCCTTACTCTGAACACGCCAAAGCTCCCGTGGGCTCCATCACCATGGGTCTGCCTTTGACCATGGACCCAAAAAAACTGGGTAAGTGCCGGGGCTGCCCCGCCCCACCCGCTGGGCTTGTATGAGTTGGGGGGCTCAGAGGTCACCCAGGCCACACTCCCTCCCTCTACAGACTCCCCCAGCAAGTGGCCAGCCCACCTCCCTTGAAAGCACCCCACGATGGGTGTTGGGCCATGGCTCCTTTCCCCCCTCCCTCCCCTGATGCATTTTCCATGGGCTTTGACCTGGAAGTCGATGTTCAGGCAGATGGGGAGGCGCGGGAGGAGAGAGGCCATCCGGGAGCCGGTGCCAGGTTCCCCAGGCACTCCTTTTATCCGAAACGTGACCCCGCGCATTCACACGGCCTCCTTCCTCCTCTCGGCGAGGGGCCTGGTCGCAGGACCTGCCAGGTGGCCAGCAGGGACCGGGGCTGGGTTAGGAAGCCATTGATCCAACAGGATGTGGTCCCTGAATGCCCCTCCCTTTGGACCGCCATCCTGACTCGGAGCGGATCCGTGCCCGCCCCCTCCAGGGACCTCGGCCCAAACACCGAGTCTGCTTTGGGCTCGGGCTACACAGCTGCCCCCCACGTCTGCCCTTGATGGGTCATCTCATACTCTGGCCGTGAGCCAGGGCTTGCCCACTCCCTCCACCCCAGGGAAGCTGGCCGGCCCCTTCCCCGGACAAGCAGTGTGGAGATCAGGGCTCAGAGCTGGGGGAGGAGGAGTTGAGGCCGGCACGTGTGTCTTCTCTGTCCCGACACCCTCCCACCTGTAGAGGGGCCTGCCACTGGGGGTCCCCAACAGTGGGAAAAGCTGAGGGGAGGGGGAGGGCAGGTGGAGGCTTTCCCCAGACCTCAGTCTGGACAAGGCCATGGAGCCCTAGGGGCTGCTCCCCCCGCCCGTCACACACCTCCCCTTTGTAGTGCCTTTCCCTGGAGTGAAGCAGGAGCAGCTCTCTCCGAGGAGCCAGGCCAGCCAGCCCGAGACCCTGGTGATGCCAGCGACCCAGGAGACATCAGTGCTGAGAGGTGAGGCGGCTGCGGGACCCAGCCAGGGAGAGAAATCCCGGTTCCAGCCATCACGAGGGAGGCGGGGGCAGTCCCGTCCCTTAGCCCAGCCGGGCACGGTCCTCGGAGGCCCCCTAGTCATGAAGCTGTCGAATTTCAAGCTGGGAATGGCCCTCAGAGGTCATTTTTAGATGAGGAGACCAGGGCCTCCAGAAAGACATGTCAAGTGGGAACAGTAGGGCCTGCCCCCAACTGATGCGGTCCTTCTCCCCGATGTTGGGTCATTTCTCCCAAGTTCCCATGCTTGTCCATAGGCAAGGGCCAGGGCCAGAGGCTTTTGTGTCTCCTCCCCACTGGGGAAGTGTTCGCTAGGGGTCAGCTCCCACCTCCCAGATGCCATTGTCCCTCTGAGCAGGCTTCCTCTTGTCACCTGGCCCCATGCCAGTTGAGGAGTGGGGAACAGTGATGTTGTTTTTGCCACCATCCTCATCTTTGTCCTAGCCATTCAATAATTAATAAAAAAGAAGGCTGGACCTAAAATCCAGGGACCTGGGATCTGAACCCAGAACCTGCTCTTACTGACCCTGGACAACACAAACTACAACCAGCATCCCACTTTGGCCTCGTCAGCCCCAGCGCCTTTGGTTGCACAGTTAGTTAATAAGCATCGGGAACAAGAATGGCCAGAGTCTCTCCAGACTCCCGGTCTCCTACCATGCTGTGCTGCCCCCGACTTCTGAAAACAATCATGCCTGCAAAGCCCCCTCAGGAGGAAAGGCCTGGTCAGTTCTAGGGAATCCTGTAAATGTCAGGTGATTAACATGAAAATGATACTGACGATGTACTTCATTTGGTGACCTGTCATTGAACAAAAAGCCATCCCCTCATTGATGATCCCATTGATTATGAATCCTTACGATCGTGACTGGGGGAGGCTTCCCAAGGGCACAAACTTGTGCCTTCGGAGGATCAGGAGAGGTGCTGGGACGCTTTCCTCTGCACAGATGCAGGGCACAAGGTGGCCAGAGAAGGGCTCAAGCCTTTGGAGTGACCGCCGGCTCGGGCTTCCCTCCCCGCCACCTGATGACGTCATGTTTTGTAGGGACAACCCTGGGCTCTGCTCCGGGAGGAAGCATCACCAAAGGCATCCCCAGCAGCCGGCCACCCTCGGAAAGCCCAATCACCTACCGAGGCTCCATTACGCACGTAAGGGAAGGATGAGTGGGGGCAGAAAGGGGGGTCCCGGGGCTTAGAGCGCTGCTCCTCTCAGCCTCCTGTCCCCGGGGGGACCATACCCGGGCGAGGGGAGTGGCATCAGGTGTGCTTCCTGCTGCCCGCACAGTGCATGGGTGCGTGCGTGGTCTTCTTCCAGCCCAACCTCAGGTTCCAAGAGACTGTGAGAGCCCCACAGAGTGAGTGAGTGAGTGAGTGAGTGCGTGCGTGTGTGTGTGTGTGTGTGTGTGTGTGTGTGTGTGTGTGTATTTGTCTCTGTAGTATACAGATAGCTGGGTGGTACAGTGGATAGAGCCTAGTCAGGAAGACCTGAGTTCAAATCTAGCCTGAGACACAGTATTAGCTGTGTGACCCCGGGCAAGTCACTTATCATCTGTCTGCCTCAGTTTCCTCCTAGGTAAAACGATGATTACAACACCACTTACTCTCCAGGGCTCTGCCTGGCAAATAGTAGGTGCTATATAAATGTTAGCTATGATGATTATTACTACCAGTAATAATAATGGTAGGTTGGCTAGGGTGGAGGTACTTCAGAGGTCACTACTAAATATTACAAATATCCCATTTAATCCTCACAGTAACCCTGGGAGATAGATAGGTGCTGTAATTATCCCATTGTAGAGATGAGGAGACAGAGGGAAGCAAGTTAAGTGACTTGCTCAGGGTCACAATGCTTTTAAGTGTCTAAGGCTGGATTTGAACTCAGATCTTCCTGCCTCAGGAAAGGCATTAGAGGTAAAGATGATGATTGTGGGAGTGCTTTGAAAATTTTTCAGTGCTCCCCAAGTATAGAGCATTGTTACTATTCAGTGTTCTCGAAACTCCCTCTTCTTGAACCCTGGGTCCTATCTCATGAGATGAGTTCTCATTTTATAATCGGTGAAATGGGCATAATAGTGGTACCAACCTGTGAAGTGCTTTCCAGCACCTCCAGGACTACGTAAATGGTAGCTGTTTTAATGATTAATTCATTCCGTTATTCTGAGCCTGCTAACTGAGAAGCAGGGAATGACAGGCCTTCTCGTGGGCTTCGGTCATCATCTTCTTCCTGTGCTCCAGACTGTAGGTCAGAGAATGATAGATTTTGGAGCTGAAAGGGGCGTCAAAGGCCATCTAGCACAGCCTGCTAAATTACAGGTTAGGAAACTGAGGCCCCAGGAAGTCATCCCTGGCCCAGGATCACCCAGGCAGGCTCCTCTGACTCAAGAATCTGGCCCTGTTCTATGCACCACGCCCCCTCAATCAAGGGTCATCAGAAAGGGAGAAGGGAACTGCCCTGCTCTCAGGAGACAAGGGAGCACTGAGAATTCTCTCCCTCTGAATTTTCACAGGGAGCTGCCTGGCAGCTGTGCAGGGAGCCACAGCCTGTTCCAGCTGGCTCTTAGAGCCCCATAATCACAGGCCTTAAAGGGCACTCCAGGGCCTAACCCAAACTCCCATCCTATTCAGCAATCCCTTGGAGACCTTGGTTAAGTCCTAGTGATTTGCTTGCATGACCCTGGGCTAGTCATTTCCCTCCCTGAGCCTCAGTTTCCTGCTGTGGAGATGGGAGGGATCTTTCACCCGGGGGGCATTCCTGGAGGTAAGGAGGCAGTGTTGGAGTTGAGGGGGTGGGAAGCCCATGGCAGCCTCAGCGTGGCAGACCTCAGTGGCGTAGGAAGCCTGGAAGAGGGGATGGGAGGAGGAGAACGGCTCTCGGCACCTGGAGCACAGACCCATGGTGAGTTTAGGTGACTTGCCCAACGTCACACAGATGTTGTTCATGGGATCACCAGGGACCTTAGGGCTGGCCATCTGGTCCATGGGGAAACTGAGGCCCAGACGTAGTGTCAGAAGCAGGGGGGAAACTCCAGGGGCCCGTTCCTTCTTTCAGTTTTGTATTTCCCCCAACACTTAGTACAGAGCTGTTTGGTGAATGGTGGTTGCACTGGATTTCCTGATAGCCCCGTCTGCCTCGCCTCAACCAGTGCCCCAGAGACCACCAACCACACAAGGAGGGAGGGCTGGGGTCAGGTTCACTGAGAGCCGGTGCTGCAGGCAGAGCCTTCCGTCATTCCAACCCCCCCCCCAGGTTCTCTTTCCCGCCCGCCCTTCCCTCCCCATCCCCACAATGAAAGGGGTCACCATGAGCATTTCCTCTTGGACCTCTGCCCAGAAGCTGCAGTCCACTCAGCCCCAGACCTTGTAAAAGCCAAAACTGGCCTCGTGTGCTGGTCTACCTCCCTCTGCCCAGGGTACCCTGAGGGATCTGGCTGTTGTGGCTGAGTGTCTCCAACCCCTCTGTGTAGAGGGGGAGGCAGAGCAGCCTTCATCCCTCTCTTCCTGGCCTCTTAATTAGTGTGACCCTGAAGATAACAGGTTCGGTTATCTTCCCTTGGAGAGCCTGTATTGAGAATAAAAGGCTTAACCCTGGCCTTCTCTGGCCCTTTTTCTCAGAAAAATGCTGACCGAGTTCCTCTTGTTAGGAAGGGGAAAGTTAGACTGTCATAGATTTTCTGCTGGAAGGGCTCTTGAGAGGGTCTAATCGCAGAGCTGTGACTCACAAATCAGCACAAACCCTGCGAGGGGAGGGGCAGGCTGGGGAGCCCACCTGATATGTGAGGGGAGGGCAGACGCTCCATCTGGCAGCTTCCTGTTTTAATGATTGTTAGCTCGGCACTGCCAGGGCGATGTAAGCGCTGTTAATGCCCTCATAAAATGGGGGATATCTGAGGCAGAGCCTTCGTCACCCCACCCTAGGTATAGCTCATCTTTTGGATGGGAAGGAAGCAATCCTCTCGGACTGATGTGACATAGCCAAGGTGGGCAGGCAGAGGTAGCGGGCAGCTAGCCAGAGCCAGGATTTCCTCCGACCTGCAAAATCCAGGGTACCTTCAGGACACAGCCAGAGGGGTGCTGGCCTAGTGAACTCATTCACACTAACGTGGGGATGATTTTAAACAGTGACCTTTTTTCCATGTAAATCTCTGTGAGCGGTTGTCCTGCTAAGCTGCTCATCTCAGAGTGGATGAGTTTTCCTCTTTGGGAATGAAGCTGGTTAACATTCTCTTGAGAATAGGTCAGAGGATATGAATTTCTAGCGGCTAAATTTCAAGCTGAAGGCATGACCTATCAGGGATGAGTTGGGGGCTAGAAAAGAGCTTCAGCAAACATTTTAGAAGCAAAAGTCTGGATAAGAACAGCAAAAGGTGGCGTTAGGAGAGCGGGATGGCTTCGGATCACAAAAGACCTGGGTTCAGATCATGCCTCTGACACTGCCCCTCCCACCCCATAGGAGGGGAAGTTGCTTCCCTGAGCTTCCAGGGTGATATCACCAGCAATCATCACTAAAGTTCTGGCTTTGGGGGCCAGCTCGGGTTTGAATGTAGTGACTTAAGAACCCCAGGCCTCTGGCACCGTCCTGAACTGGGCAGGGCATGCTTTGCCTGGCTTCTGGCCGTGGGCTAGAGCTCAGCCATCCCGTCGGGTGCCAGCAGGTCAGGTGGGGCCTGCAGCCTTGTCTCTGGGCCCGGGAGCCAGGAAGGATGCCAGCTGAGTTCTCGTCAGCAGAGAGAAAGCGCCATTGTCCAAAGGTGTGGGTGGCTTCTAGCGAGTTCTAGTCACCCAAGCCAGCAGCACGGCCCTCAGGAAAACAAAACTCCCCAGGGGCCCATGGGGGAGAGGAGCTTGGAGCAGCTGTGTCCAGCCTTCCTGTCCAGGCCGGTGGGAACTCAGACATCATCCAGGAGCCCGGCAGGCACTTTTCTCCCCCATTCTCCGAGGCCAGAATTCAGAGTACATGGGTCTGAGGGGGTCCAGGGGGACTGATGCTGGGCTGGGAGCTGGACGCTGACTCCCATTCACCCCCACATCCTCATCTCTGGAGACTCTCTAAGTCGCCACTCATCAGAGGTCGGTAAGGAGGGGGCATCGGTCCCTTCATCCTTAGAGAAGAGGATGCCCCTCAAGGTCACTTTCCATACATGGGTCACTCAACTGATCCAAATCAGGGATTTGAACTAGGTCATCCTGACATCAAGCCCAGTGTTTGAAGCTCTCCATCCCCTCACCTAGTCGCATAAAATCCTGCATCTTAAGCTGGAAAGGACGTCTGCCTGAGGCCATTCATCCAGCCTCGTTTTGCACATGAGGCCTGGCCAGGGATTTGAATCCAGGTGTTGTGGATCTTCCTTTCCACTGTACCCAGCGCCCTTCCTTCTCGGGTCTTAGTTCTGGTCCGTCGAGTGCTAGTATAGACCTTTTATCTAGAAACATCTCTGTTATTGTGGCTGCCTTGTTCCCAGGGTCTTCGGCCTGGCTGTTGCCCTGGCCCCCTCTCCCATTTCTGTTCACTGGTGAGCTGTGCCCGTGAGGGCTGCGTGCCGGGCTGTAACATCTCTCCCCCTGGGCTGCTTGCAGGGCACCTCCCGGCTGATGTCCTCTACAAAGGAACCATCACCAGGATAATCGGAGAAGACAGCCCCAGCCGAGGTGGACAAAGGCAGAGAGGACGGCCTGCCCAAAGGGACACGTCATCTACGAAGGGAAGAAGGGGGCACGTCCTTTCCTACGACGGTGAGCTGGACGGCTTGGGAGTGGGAGCAGCGAGGGGCTGTCTGTCGGCAGAGACGGGTTAGAAGGGGCCCAGAGCTTGGCCTCCCTTCCAAGGCTTCTTCCCAGAATAGACACAGGCCACTGGGAAACTGGGGCTCACCCATAAAAGTGTCGAGAGTTAGGCCGGCCGCCTTAGTAGGGAAAAGGAGCAACCAGAAACAGAGGGTGAGGAGGAGGGTTTTCTTTCCAGCTTAGGGAGACCAGACTATACTGATCCTGAGGATCCACGGCATAGTCCCCACCCTCCCTGACAAAGCAGGTCCCCAGAGCGTGGCTCCATCCCCCATCCTGGGGTCCTAGGTATAACAGAGAACCCTGAGGAGTCAGGGAGCAGCCTCTAATGCCTGGAGTTCAGCCCCCACCGGCATGCTCCTCCCCCAAGATTATCAGCTGAGAATCCAGTCAGTCAATCAGCCCTTGTGTAGTTGCTGTATGTGCAGTTAAGAAACAAGCCGTCACCCCAGATGTCTGAGGGCCAATCTTTCACAAGTACGTTGCAGGCCAGGGGAGAGCAGTGCCTCCAGCTCAGAGAGCACATGTGGCAAGTCGCTGGTTCACAGCTCCTGGCTGCTTCCCACCTCGTGGAGCAGCAAGGCTTGCTCCCTTTGAAGTCAAGTCTGCCCCTTCCTCCCAGTAAAGACACTGTCCCCCAGCCCCTGCTCTATCGGGGAGGTTGGTGAGGTGGACACTGATGGAAAGACACCCCACCCCACCGGATGTTCTTCCCTCCGCCATGTTGCTCCAGTTCTAGAAATCAGTCTCAAGTTTCCTCAGTCTGTCTAAACAGGATTCTTGCACAATGCCTGGCACATAGTAGGTGCCTTAATAAATGTTGGTTGATTGATGTTGTCATCCTGGTTTGGAAGGTCTTTCTAGCACTTAGTCAAAGGCCTTTGCACTTGGTTGCCCTGGGACACAAGAATGTGAGGCTTTGATGGGCAGCCAATGGCCTATTGCAGTCAGAGGCCACATTCTCTGACCTGTAGGAGTCTGGGTCAGAATGAGGACATTTCCCTCTTTCCTCCGTTAGTCAGAACAGAGAATATGGGCATGTGGCAGATGCTAGCCAGAGCCGCCCCTATAAAGAGAACAGGGCATTGCTATGAAATGGCCAGGAGTTGGGAGGCAGGAGAATGGGGCTTCACCCAGATCTGCCACTGATTCAGCTGGATCCAGGGAAGGCCAAGATGCATTTTATTAGGTACCATGTATATGCCAGGCATCATACTAAGAAACAGAGATATAAAACGGGAAATAAACTGAACCCTCCAGGAGGTTTACATCCTGCCAGGAGTGGGGAAATTGATTTTTATTTATTATTTGAATGATAATTAATAATACTTTGTTGGCAGCTCTATAGCACTTGAAAGTGCTTTCCCAGAAATTATCTTCTTTGATCCTACGGTAAACCCTGTGCTGTTGCTGACCCCATTTCACAAATGAATGAACTGAAACTTAAGGTGGAGTGACATGGCCAGGGTCACACAGTGTCTGGGCAGGATTCAGACCCGGGTCTTCCTTACCTGCACGTCCAGCTGAGTCTCATGAGACAGCGAGGGGGGTGTCTAGAAAAGGATGAGTGTGATGGGGAGAGAAAACCCTCAGGGCAGGCGACTGCCTCCCCCCCCATACCCTGTCAGTAGTTAGCCCTGAAGCCCATAGGGCACAGGTGTTCCTGGGAGGTCAGAGCTCCTTTTGAGGACGTCTAGGTTGCTGCCCCTGACCTCTCCTTGGGATCCTCAGCAGCCCCTGGGGCCAGGCCCAGGTGGGGGGCAGGGTAGAGAAAGGCTGCGGCCAGAGGGCAAGTTCTTGAGGGTGCCAGGGGACCTTGGCAAGAAGAGGCTTAGTGCGCTGGCCTGGCGGCCGTGTGAGCGTACAGGCGCGCCAAGGATGGGTTTTCTGGTCTCTTGTGGAGTCCCCGGGAGGAGGTGTGTCCTCTTGAGCTCTTTGCTTCTCCTTTGCCCAGATCTACCCCCGCCCCCAGCCCCCCTTCCACGGCCTCTCCAGGTTTTCCCGACTCTGACACTGTCCTCTCTGGGAACTGGAGTATCACCAGGCACGTCCCTGCCAGGCCCTCCGGTTGCTCGGCAGGGCAGATGGGGTTCCGGGAATGGTCCCCTCTGGGAGGGGGCTGAGCAAGGAGCCTGACTGCTGGGCTGTCCTACCAGAGGGTGCAGAGGGCTCTGAGAGTTGATTCGATTACCTGTGAGATTCGAGAGGACCGCAGCTTTAGACCTGGCAGGAAGCCTGGCTGCCCGAGCATCAGGGCCCATGCTGCCCATTGCACAGATAAGGAAATCGAGGCCCAGGGGTCTCAGGGTAGTGAGCCCGCAGGGTCTCTGCTGTCTCTGTCCAGTCGTGCTCTTGGCTCTTCCCTGCCCGCAGCTTGACCGCTGGCAGCTTGCCCCAGGGCAGGGCCCTTCTGCCTGAGCCTCTCATCTTTCTCTCTGTCCCCGGAAGGCAGACGTGGACACACAGACCTCTCCACACACATGCCCCCAGACATACTGACCCAGTTAGGCTAGAGTAGAAGGAAATGTTGCCCATCTCCCATTTGTGGAAATCACCCAAAATAAATGACTTCAAAGGGCGGGCGCAGGAGGGGGGAACACGCCCGGAAAATCCCAGTAGCCGATGCCTGGTGGTCTGTAACTCTGGACCAGTCAGGATCCAGAGCCAACCACAGACAGTGGTGGGTTTGAGGGAGAACGTCTAGTCACCGGGGGTGTGGAGACGTCTGCAAACAAGGTGCTTTGGTGCTGGAGCTGAGGGGTCAGAAGGGCATCGGTGTGCCAGCCTGTTCCCGTAGCCTCCAGGGTTGGCCAGCTAAGGGGCGAGTGAGCCCCAGCAAGGGGAGAGCTCTGAGGCCCCCAGCCGCTGCGGGGCTCACACCAAGCCAACCGACGTGTCTTTGATTTCCAGGGGTGATGTCGGTATCTCCGTGCTCTAAGGAGGATGGAAGAATGGCTCGGGAGCGACCCACGAGACATCTGCCTCCAAGCGCACTTACGACATGATGGAGGGGCGCATCGGCGTGGCTCTCCACCAGCATTGAAGGTGGGTGGGCACGCTTCCCCAGCGGCCTCATGAGGGCTCCGCCCTTCCTGCCGGTCCCCATGTCACGGTGCGAGCTCCCTGAGCTCAGCGCTGCCGAGGACCATGGGGCAGTAAGAGCACAGCCCCTCGTCCTCTGGGGCCTTTCACTGGAGTGTGGAGAAAACGGCCACAGGACAGTGATAAGCCTGCTCACTCTTAGTGTGGTTAATCGAAACAGCTAACACCTACAAAGCGCCTTAAGCACTCAGCTTTCTCGAGCCCGTAGAACAATAACCTTTGGAGGTGGGTACAGTTATTAGTTACGATCTCCATTGAGGGAATGAAGGCAGCGCTTAAGTGGCCTGCCCAGGGACATCACGCTAGTAAATGTTGGAGGGCAGATTTGAACCCAGGATTTACTGACTCTCCAGTCCAGCCCCTTCCCCCGGGGCCCGTGGTCATCAGTATAAGATTTATAGAGTCAAAGGTTTGGAGCTAGAGCGTCAAGTCCACTACCCTTGTTTTAGGGGTGAAAAAACTGAGGCACAGACAGATGAAATGATTTATGGGGTCGTACAGTAAGTGTGGAAGGCAGACCGACCCCCGCCCAGCCTTAGGGTGAATGAAAAGCAGCCTAGCTTTGACCCAGCGGGCGCCGGCATGTAGCAAGTGATTGATAAATGTTGATTGATTCATCCATTCAATGAGGATCTTGCCCAGTCAGTCAGAAGCATCCCTTCCAGGGCTCCAGGCATTGGGAAGCGCGGTCTGCCCTCAGGCAGCTTATCTGTAGTAGCTGAGGCCAGAGGCGTCAGACTCAACACCACACACAAAAAAGAACAAGATTAAATGTAATGGAAATGTTTAGCAAAACAATCAAGTACACCCCAGGGCAGCTGACGTTCATTTGTGGTTTTCTAAATCAGTGCCACAGTTGGACACCATTAGCTGAGAGCTCCTCACCTTCTCTGTGTTGTGGGCCCCTCTGGCAGACAGTCTGGGGAAGTCCAGGGACCCTTCAGCATTCTGCTTTGAAAGGTCTCAAAGAAAACATAGAGTTACCAAGGAAACTGGGTAGAATGAAATGAAAATGTATTTTTTCCCCATCCAAGTTCATAGATCCCCCCCTGAAATCTGTGGACCCCAAGTTCAGAACCTTTACATTTTAGCAAGTACTTGACTCACAGCAGCCCTGTAAGCTAGTGCATTATTAAACCCATTTTATACATGGAGAAACTGAGGTAAGAGACAGTTAAATGAGTGCCAGAGGTGAGTCTTTGACTCCAAGTCCACGTCATCTTTGACATCCTGCCTCTTAGAGGAATAACATTGATGGTGGTGCTGGTGGTGATAACAGTAACAGCAAAGAATGGGGCATAGAGAGCTGGCCTCAAAGCCAGAGAACCTGAGTTCAAGTCCTGCCTCTGACACATACTAGCCTTGTGATGTGCTAGGGAAGTCACTTAACCTTGAAGTGTGCTCTATGCAACTCAATGATAGCAATTATAATTATTACAGTAATAGCAATTATATGACACTTTAAAACTCACAAAGCACTTTATAAGCGTTATCTTATGTGTTATCTTATATGATCCTCATAACTACCCAGAGAGGAAGGTACTCTTATTATCTTTTTTCTTTTTTTTGTGAGGCAATTGGGGTTAAGTGACTTGCCCAGCTAGTGTTAAGTGTCTGAGGCCGGATTTGAACTCAGGTCCTCCTGAATCCAGGGCCGGTGCTCTATCCACTGCGCCACCTAGCTGCCCCCCTGCTACTCGTATTATTTTATTTTGCAGTTAAGGAGACTGAGACAGACAAATGAAATGACTTGATCAGGGTCACACAGCTTCTAAGTGTGGATTTGAATTCAGATCACCCAGATTCTAGGTCCTGCTCTCATCCATTGCTCTAAGACTATATATAAGAGGCAGAGAAGGTACCTATGGGTGGAGGGCTTTTCCTCACCTGGGAGTTGCCTATCCCATTGAAACCACACATCTAGAAAAACAGTAACACAGTAGTGGCCAGAACCCTACCTCACATTGATGTGGCCCTTTGAGGGCCTTGCTCACAATACTGGGTAAGGTTGGTAGTCATATATACAAATACATACGTACATACATATGTACGTATGTATGTGTGTGTATATTTAATATGTAATATATAATATATTTAGTATTTTATATGTATGTATTTGGTTGGTACCTGCAGTTTTATTAGTATAAGCAATTCCCAGTGAGGAACTGGCCTCTACCAAGTGTAGATCAACACTTGCTCTGCAACTTAGTCTTAGAGAGAGAAAAACTGAGGATGGGAAAAGTGACACCACTTGTGGCTGCTTCCACACGTGACCAGTGACTGAGGCAAGAACTGAACCCAGTTCTCTGGCCTCCAAATCCCACGCTCTGCTCACCCTGTTAGTCCAGTTCTCCCAGAGCTATCAGAAGCCACATTCCTTTCCAGGACCAGGTGCCCCATCCAATCACAGTTGTTCTTCCCCTTTCTTAGGTCTCATGGGCCGAGCAATCCACCAGACCGGCACAGCCCCCACCACCTGAAGGAGCAGCACCACAGTCGGGCTCGATCACACAAGGTAACGTCTCCAGGGCAGCGGTATGTGTGGGAGACCTGGGAGGAAGGGGGCGGCTGCTCAGAAGGCCGCAGGCCCTCTTCTCCTTTCCCAGGAGGAGGGCCTGGGCCGATTCCATTCTCAGATGGCCCCTTGTCCCTCTAAATAGAGGCGCCGGTTACCCCTCTTCGTTTCCCTATCAATCACCCATCATCTCACCCGAGCCTTCCATTCTTTTTTTTTTTTTTTTTGGTGAGGCAGTTGGGGTAAGTGACTTGCCCAGGGTCACACAGCTAGTAAGTGTCAAGTGTCTGAGGCCAGATTTGAACTCAGGTCCTCCTGACTCCAGGGCCAGTGCTCTATCCACTGTGCCACCTAGCTGCCCCCTGAGCCTTCCATTCTGCAGAGGTCTACCCCATAGAGGCAGAGGGATAGGTAGAGCTCAACGGGAACTTCAGGATCATCCAGACCATGTCTCTCCCTTGCCACACACGCATACACCCTCCATCTTACAGAAGAGAAAACTGAGGCACAGAGAAGTGAATTGACTATTCCAAGGTCACACAGTGACTAGGTGTGTAAACTCAGGCTTTCCTGACTCCAGAGCCAGACACTCCCTGTCCCATTCTATCCCAACAGCCTCCCTGGGAAGTACACAGGTAAGCATGGCAGGGCACCATCATTCCCAAATGATAGATGAGAAAACAGAGAACCCAGCAGGAACAAGGTGACTCACTCCGTGGCTGAGTGGAGATTAGTGCCCTGGCTTTCCTTAAAAGCAGGGGCTCTCCTCCGGGAGCCTGCTACACAAGAGGAAGGGGGAACAATAGAGGAGGAGGAAGATGAAGGCCCGTCTCTGGATAAGACGGAGAGTTGGACAGAAACATACCCCCCACACCCACGCATACACACATACACTCCCTCACACCGCCCCCAACACAGGTCAGCAGAAGTACACTCACACAGATATGCCAACACGTCACCCCCAAACATATTCACACACCCCAACACAGACACAAACACCAGTACCCAACACTACCCACACAAACATGCACAGACACCCACCTTCACAAACCCCTGGTGAGAGTCTTGTACTTCTCTTTGTTTCTTTTCAGGCAGACCTGTGTGATCACAGGTCTCGGTGGTGGGAGGCAGTGTGGTGCAGTAGAGAGGATGCTAGATTTGGAGTTAGGGGGCCCGGTCCCGTCACTTCCTGGCGGGATCCTGTAGGGTTAACCTTCCAGCTTCTCCCTCCCCAATCCACAATGCTGAACCTTGCAGAAGGGCCTAGCCACACACCAAGGACAGACAGGGACAGACAGAGGCAGGACTCGGGCCCAGGTCTCCCTGACTCCGGGGCTGGCCTCGCAGAAAGGGAGGTGTTTTCAAGCCTGCTGGATGGGCTTTGAGAGCAACCTTGAGAAGGCAGCTGTGCGTCCTGGCTGTGAAGGCCCAGGCTGATTGGTTTGTGGGTGTTGGGAAGCTCAGTGCCTCACTGCCTCCCCTCGTCCCGGCTGCCGGCAGGTATACCTCGGTCCTACGTGGAGGCCCAGGAAGACTACCTGCGGAGGGAAGCCAAGCACCTGAAGAGAGAGAGCACTCCGCCTCGGGACCTGCCCGACCCCTACAAAGTGCGGCCCCTGGAGGGGCTGACCCCCATGAAGATCAAGGGGCACGAGGGCCTGGTGGCAACTGTGAAAGAAGCAGGCCGCTCCATCCACGAGATCCCTCGCGAGGAGCTCCGACACACACCCGACCTCCCCGGCCCCCCGAGGCCCCTTAAGGAGGGCTCCATCACCCAGGTAGGAGGAGGGGGCGGAGCCAAAGCTTGAGGAACAGAACGTGGGGGCGGGGCTTGGCATGGTTGGCTTGTTGCTGGGGTCCACAGAGGAGTCTGCCCCAAGGCACTCATCCCTCCCCGTCCAGATTCAAGGTTAAAACCTCATTTGCTCACCTGACAGGCAGCAAGGGCTTGGAGCCAAGAGGGCCCAGCCTCACTTATGCTTTAGGGCCTCAGCATCCGTGTGACACTGAGCATCAACCATTCAGAGCGTCATCCGTGAAATGGGCGTGATGCTGCCTCTGTCCTCCAGGGCGCAGTGTGAGGCCAGATGGCCCGGTGACATAGCTAGTAAGTCTCTGAGACCAGATTTGAACTCAGGTCTTACTAACTCTGGGCCCGGGGTTCTGTGCACTGTTCCAACCAGCTACCTCCAAACCTTGCATTTTACAGATGAGGAAACTAAGGCCCCACTCCCTGCATCTTGTGCCCTTCGAGGTACATGTCTTCTCCCTCAGAACGTAAGATCTTTGAGGGTAGGGAGCCTTTTTGCTCTTTCTCTGTCTCTCCAGTGCGTGGCACACAGTAAACCTTCATAGATGCTGGTTGGCTGGTTGGCTGATTGCCCCCGGCCGTCCAGGTGATAGAGGCAAAGGTGCAGGCCTGCGTCCTGGCCTCTGGCTGCTCCCTGCCCCTCTGTCTGATGTGAATGGAGGTTTCAAGAGTGGTGGTACATGGGCATTGATGAGGGCAGCCTGCTGTGCAAAACTGCACTCTCACCTCCCCCACCCCTCCTCCCTGCCCAGGGCACTCCCTTGAAATACGACAGCGGTGGCTCCTCGGGCAGCTCCAAGAAGCACGATGTGCGCTCCATCATCGGCAGCCCCAGCAGGACGTTCCACCCCGTGCACCCCCTCGATGTGATGCAGGATCCCCGGGCCATGGAGCGCTGCTACGAGGAGACTCTCAAGAGCCGGCCAGGCTCCGTCACCAGCTCTGGGGGCTCCATCACCCGCGGGGCGCCCGTGATCGTGCCAGAGCTGGGGAAGCCCCGCCAGAGCCCCCTGGCCTACGAGGACCACGCAGCGGCTTTCGGTGGCCATCTGCCCCGGGGCTCTCCTGTGTCTACACGGGAGTCCACGCCCCGGCAGCAGGACGGTGAGTGTGTCTGCCTGAGGAGGCTCAGGATAGTGGGCACTGTGTCCACAGGGAGACCTTGGTCTGATAAGGAGATGCTCATTTAGGCTGTGGTGGCAGAATCATCCCAGGCTAAGGCTGGAGGTGCCAGGACCCACCTCAAGGGCCAGGGTGTTTCAGTCGGTCCCCAGCACTGATACACAGTTGGTGCTTAATAAGTGCTGATTGCTTGATCAGGCATCTTCTTTCTACTCACTACCTAGGAAGTCTCTCAGCCAGCAAGGGATCCCAGGAGAGGAAGATCACAGCAACCCCTCGGGAGCTTGCTAGCTCCAAGTCTCCGCACACCGTAGTGCCGGACCACCACCCACACCCCATGTCTCCCTATGAGCACTTACTCAGAGGCGTGAGCAGCGTGGACTTGTACAGGGGACACATTCCGCTGGCTTTTGATCCCACTTCCATCCCCCGGGGAATCCCCCTGGATGCAGGTAAACCTCTTCCTTCACCCGTTAGGTCCCCATTGGAGGCAGCCTGGCCTTGTAGCCACAGGAGCTGGGTTCAAATCCCGTCTCTGACACTTCCCTCCCCAAGTCTCCTTGGGCACTTCCTTTTGGTGACCCTCAGTTTCCTCATGTATAAAATGAGAGTGTTGGACCAGACAGTCTCTAAGGTCCCCTCTAGCTCCTACTGCAATGGGAGCCCAGTGGGAGCGCTCTTGAGCTCCTTCCCGCACCGAAAGCCCAGGCTGCCCCTCTGAGAAGAGCCTGCAGGCTGAGGGCTTGCTTCCCCCAGCTAGGCTGGCATTTCCTTGAGGGCAGGGACATTCTCATCTTTGGGCACCTCGCTTCATGCTTGGCCCACAAGAAGCGTTTAGTCAATGTTGATCAGCATCATCATTGTTACAGCTATTGTGACAGGGAGGGGCAGGATGGCTGGGCACTCACTTCCCCACCCACATTCCAATCTCATTTGACCTTGGCTGGGGGGTGGGAAAGGCACTTGTTGGGATTTCTGTGAGATAGGTGAGGAGGCTGAGGGGCATCCCGGCCCCTTGATCCCTTCGAAAGTCAGTGGTCGGCCATTCACAGGCTTGGGCTGGGCACAAGGGGAGGTCATCTTTTTAGAGAAAACTAGCAACAGAAGGATCATGGGAGAGGAGAGTGAATTCCCAAGCAATTATTCATCTCTTACTGTGTGCCAGGCAGGCAGTAGGGATATGTACATTCAGAGCTGTCAGGGAGTCTGATGGCCTTCCTGTAGGGAGGAGGAAACAGGGCCCTCGGGGGAAGGTGCCTTGTTCCCGGTCACAGGGTAAGATGCCAGGAGCATCCAGAGTCATTGCTGAGAGCCTACAGGTGGCGGCCTGAGCTCGACTACAGTGGCCCCTGCGGAGAGGGAGCCTAGATTCAGATGCAGTGGAATGGATGGGAAGCCCTTCCCAGCCCTAGGAGAAGCCTTCGCCCATAGTGTTTTGTGGGAAGGTAGTATTAGAATCGTGGGTTTATAGCTGGAAGGGACTGAGCCCCTCCATCTACAGATGAGGAAACAGGGCCCTCGGGGACCATCAACCCCTCGTTTTACAGCCTGGGACCTGTCGTGTAACCTGGATACCTGATCCCAAATCCAGAGTGCCTTGTGCTGGACCGCAGAGGTGGTGTTTTGCTCTGGTGGGGCTGAGTTTGGGGCCAATTGATCCCCCATAGAAACTGACCTTGAACATCACAGTCTGAATCCCCAAAGCCCTATCGAGCTGATCTTCCCAGCTGGGCCCAAAGCCCTGGGGCTGCCCAGGCTGTCCCACAGAACAGACGGCAGCTTCTCCTGCCTGGCACGTTGGCAGGCAGAGTGTCCCCTCCATCTGGTGCCTGCCCCATGGGAGCCCAGCCAGCCAAATGCCAGATGAGCCCATCCCAAACTGAGCATTGAAACGAGAAGGCCAGGCTGGGGCTGGGCCTGCAAGACCACCACGAGAGGACTGGATAAGCCACGGGCTGGGCGAATCTTGGGCCGGCAAAAGCAGACGCTCATTTCTTTCTCTCCTCTCGTGTTCTCTTCCCAGCTACTGCCGCTTACTACTTACCCCGGCACCTGGCCCCAAACCCCACCTACCCACACCTCTACCCGCCGTACCTCATTCGTGGCTACCCGGACACCACAGCCATGGAGAACAGGCAGACCATTATCAACGACTACATCACGTCCCAGCAGATGCATCACAACGCCGCCGCAGCCACCGCCATGGCCCAGAGAGCTGACCTCATCCGCAGGGAGTCGTCCCTGGCCCTCAACTATGCAGCCGGCCCCCGGGGTAGGCAGGGCTGGGAGCCCCTCTTGGGAGTCCTGCCCACGAGTTGAGGGGAGGCCTGGGAGCACAGGAGATACAAAGAGAGAGGGGGTGTGTGAGGGGGGTATACAGGGTTCCACACCTCGGGCGCCCACCTCCCTACCCAGGGACTTCAGTCAGTCCAGTCACAAGCGTTTATTCACTTCCTGCTATATTCTGGGCAGCGTGTGAGGTATTATAGACACCAAGAAGGGAGACAGACCCTGCCTTCAAGGGAGCTGATGATCCACCCGGAGTGACCACACACACACACACACACACACACACACACACACACACATGTGCATAGCTGAACATAGATATGTATATATACACATGCATGCACATATCTATACATACACATGCACACATGCATACATATACACAAAATACATATATCAATTAGTCAATACAAAGTATAATTAGTGAACAAGCACGTATTAATGTACTACTGTCTACTAGTAGAGTCCTGGGAATTCAGGTACAAAGACACCCCCCACACACACCAAGGACCTTTCATTCTTTTGGGAAGAGACAACAAGGAGAGGCATGCACACATGCTCACATACGTGTGGATATATTTGCCTGTCAGATATAAAATGAATAAATGAAAATATCTACAGAGGTGTTAAACCCGAGGTAGTTTTGGAGAGGGGCGCTATCACTGAAGGAAAGGCTTCTTTGTGAAAGACCATAGTCAAGAAGTGTTTAGATGGAGGGAAGGAGAGGGATTCAGTGGGGAAAAACAGAGGAGGGGATGGATTCCAGGCATGGAATTCACCTGGTGCAAAGATGTGGAGATGGGAGATGTGATCCTGGCTAGTTTGGCCACCCCGGAGGTAGTCAGAAGGGCCTTCGCATCACAGGAAAGGCTGGGGAAGGCCTCTGGAGCCAGTTGGTCCTAGGGGTAGTGGGGCTGCCTGGGCTGTGTGTGCACACACATGTGTGCACAGACGTGCTGCATACCGCACCCCCGTGTGCCCATATGCACACACCCCTGTGAAGAGGTGACATCTGAGGAGGGGGGCAGGGGGACATAAAGAGCCCTGGATTCAAGGTTCAAGTCCCAGCTGTGCTGCTCACCGCTGGTGTGACCCTGGGTGAGTCACTTCCTTCTCCAGGCCTCATTTTCTTCACCTAGAGTGAAGTCTTCCAGCCCCTTGGTGCTTCAGGCCTCCCGGGGACTGAAAAGCAGGGAGTGAGTAAGCTCCTGTATAAGGATGACCACATGGATGTGGATGGAGTCACGTCCCTGCCTCCCCACACGGGCATGACCGGCCATGACCTGGTGCAATATTTCCTCCACCACATCCTGCCTCCCATCCCTGTCTCTCAGATCTTTGGCCAAGATGTGTAAGAACCCCAGTGTCCGGCTTTGGCTGCCTGCCCCTTCTCTCTGGGAGGCAGTGGCTCAGCCTGGCCCAGCCTGAGGAGGAGCCACACTGCTAGCGTAGACAGGGCTCCCGACCCGGCCCTCAGTTGTTCAGTCCTCCATAAGCAGCGTCTGCTGTGGGCCAGGCCTGGGGCTGCATCCGACCCTGGAAACAGAGACAGAAAGGCCCCGGGGCCTGTCCCCAAGGGGCTTCCCTCCTATGAGACCGATCAGATGCTTCTAGAAGCCAGTGCAGAGAGGCAAGCCCACTGGGGAGGGGGCCTGGGCCAGAGGGGGTGCTGCGGGGCCCTAACGCAGAGCTCTGGGTGATTCTGGATTTCCCACATTCCTTTCCCTGGGATCTCCCCCATCAGACTGGGAGGTCTTTGAGGGCACATCACATGCAGGGCTGGGCACGCCATAAGTACGTCATACAGAGCCATCGATGTTTATGGATTCGCTCATTGGTTTAGCATCAGGAGCCTTCTGTTGGGATCCTTGCTCCATTCTCTCTGTGGCCTTGGATGACTCAATTCCTCCTCCTAGGCCTCAGTTTCCCTCAGTGTCAAACGAAAGGGCTGTCCTAGAGATAGCAGGGGACTAGAGAGGGATAATGAAGGGAGCTCTGGGGCTGGAGGATCCCAGACGCTGAGCTGTGCGTGGAGCAGCCCTGAGGAGGGGTGTTGGGGTGTGTGCACACACTTACAGTAGACACCCCTGTGCTTCTGCCAGTGTTCTTTGGGGCGCTCCCACCTGACCTTCCTGTTTCTGCATCTTCCCCCTGACAGGCATCATCGACCTGTCCCAAGTGCCGCACCTGCCAGTGCTGGTGCCCCCCACGCCAGGCACCTCTGCCACCTCCATTGACCGGATCACATACATCCCCACTGCCCCCCCCTTCGCCACCAGACCCAGCCCCTCACCGCTATCTCCAGGTAAGACCCCCTGCCTCCCCTCACTGAGGGCGGGCCTCACCTGGGGCAGGGCAGAGGGCTTCCCAGAGGCTATGTCCATATTGCTCTCCGAGGGGCAAAAGAACGACCCCAGTGGAGCCTTCCAAGCGAACAGCAGGAATGAGAGGGGAGAGGGGAGGGACAGACAGAAAGCTGAGCTCTGCGTGGATGTAACCACCTCCACGTCCAGGGGGTCACCACAAGGCAGGGGTGTGAGGGAGCGAGAGGTACCAGGCTGAATGCCAAGGATGCCCAGATTCTCTTTTGTCTGTGTGTCCTGGGAAGATGTCTTGCCCTCTCTGGTCCCTTGCCCCGCCAGACCTGGCTATTCCATCCAGCACCTGGCATGGAGCTTGGACATTGGCATGAAAGGTGTAACTGATTTGAGCCCTCTTAAATCCCAGGAGGCCCCACACACATCTCTAAACCTCCAGGGACATCTTCCTCCGAGAGGGAGCGAGACCGGGAGCGAGATCGAGATCGAGATCGAGAACGGGAGCGAGAGCGGGAGCGGGAGCGGGAGAGGGAGCGGGAGAGGGAGCGGGAGCGAGAGCGGGAGAAGTCTGTGCTCACAACCACCACAACTGTGGAGCATGCCCCTATCTGGAGGCCAGGTGAGGGTAGGGGGGCTTAGGGATTGGGGGGGCACTGTCTGAATGTCTCCTGGTCAGGGGCATCTGGGAGAGCTTAACCCTGCCCTGCCCATACCACAACCAGGAGGCCATGGCCATGGGAGGCTTGGGGCATGGGAGCATCGAGTGCCTCTCACACACTTACTGCTTGACCTCCCCTGAAAAGCAAGGTATCATGGGAAGGTGGGGAGGGCTTTGGGCCAGGAATTAGGAGGCCACAGATTCGGATCTCTGAGTCAGGCTCCTGCCTGTGAGACTTGGGGTCAGGAAGACCTGAGTTCAAATCCTTCCTAGGGGCATGTACAATCATGATAAACAAATTGCCACATTAGTCGCATTGTGAGAAAAGAATCAAAACAAAAGGGAAAAACTACAAGAAAAAACAAAAAACAAGCCAGAAAGTGCAGCCAGCCTGCTTGGGTCTACATCCAGGCTCCATGGTTCTTTCTCTGGATGTGGGGAGCCACTTCCCGTCATGAGTCTGTTATGGGCCTAGGAACCTCATTTGAAGGGGCCTGGGTACCTCACAAGTTCCCTGGGGCACATCAAAGAACCTTCTCCTTGAGAAACTAAACCAAAGGACAGACGCACCTAAAGAGATAAGTGGCACCAGATTGGGACTGAGCTAGCTCCTTCATTCCAGTCTCCCCCACCCCTTGGGGAGATAAGATTAGGTGTGGTTGCTGCCTTCATGGCATGAGGAGGATAGAGATGGCTTGAGAGATCCACAGCCACCACCAGTGGGGGATGGTCCTCCCCAATAAGGGGACTTTCCACAGTCAGATGATCACCCCCCCCCATCCACCCTCTAGAAAAGTATCTACCTGTCTCCTGCTTGGGGAGAAAGGTATCCCAGAGCCACGTCTCTGTGCCATGCCTTCTCCCCATGAGAAGAAGTCCGAGGATTTCTCTCCTGGTTTCCTTTCCCCAGCCCCTAAATAGACTATCATTTTATTCTAATTGGGTTTGTGTGCAAGAGGGTGTGATTCTTTAAAGAGGAATTCCTAAGAACCCCTACCCCAAACCCCCACCAATTTCCCCCACAAGGCCTTTGTCTTTGTCTTAGATCATTGCACTGCTGAGAAAAGCTAAGTCTGTCCCAACGGGTCACAGCAGTGTTGTTGTTGGAGTGTGCCCTTTCTCAGCCTCAGTTTACTCATCTGTAAAATGTGCTGCCTACCCCCCAGGGTTATTAGAAGGGCCAGAAAGGATAATGGAGGGAGTGTCCTCTGTACAAACAGGAGCCACCTTCCAGCCTCATTTTCCCTGTTTGTAACATGGAGATGACAAGCGTGCCTCCCTCACGGAGTTGTCGCAAGGGTCACTTTGGTAGGAACCTCCTCTGTCCTGTTGGCCTTCGGGCCTTGATCTTTGCAGCTATAACATGGAGAGAATGTCCCAAAGCCACTTCCCTCACAATGGGGTTCTGAGGAGAAGGTGAGAAGTCTGGCTTCCTCTCCACATGTGAAGAAGAACGCTGCATGTGGGCCTCTTCCTGGCTCCTCTACCACCAACAGGTCCCTTGATTGCCACCTGCTGCCTTCCTTTCCACCCACAGTGTTTGGGTTTTTTGTGGGACAGTGAGGGTTAAGTGACTTGCCCAGGGTCACACAGCTAGTAAGTGTCAAATGTCTGAGACCGGATTTGAATTCAGGTCCTCTTGAATCCAGGGCCAGTGTTTTATGCTCTACACTACCTAGCTGTCCCCCCCACACACACACATACACACAGTCTTTTGAAAACCCAGGAATGCCCCCCCACCCTGTCCTGGAGATAGGGGAAGCTCCCATAGCAGACGCAGGGCTCCCCAGGCCCTCCACCTTTCCCCTGCTCTCTCCTGCCCCCACTTCTGACACCCACAGACTCATCCTCAGGTACGGAGCCAAGCAGCAGCAGCAGCAGCAGCAGTGGCGGCGGCGGTGGTGGCGGCAGCCGGCCGGCCTCCCATTCCCACAGCCACCAGCATTCGCCCATTTCCCCCCCGGACCCAGGAGAACATCCAGCAGAGACCTAGTGTGCTCCACAACACGAGCATGAAGGGTATCATCTCCTCAGTGGAGAGCCTCACACCCACTGTGCTACGGTATGGCTCATCCTCCGGGGCTGGGTGGAACAGGGGCGACCCGCATGAGCTGCTCACCAAGCCTCAGTCCCAGGATGTGGCCTCTGAGCCCCCTTGTGGCTCTACATTCTCTGGGCCTCAGTTTCCCTAGCTGTAAAATGGATGACCCCTGAGGTCCTTTTCAGCTCTAGAGCCAGGATGCTCTAGGGGAGGGGAGGAGTGAGGAAGGGAGAAGCTGGGAAATAGGTGGGTGAGTAGATTTCTGCTTCCAACTTCCTTCCTTCCTTCCTTCCTTCCTTCCTTCCTTCTTTCTTCCCTCCTTCCCTCCCTTCCTCCCTCCCTTCCTTCCTTTCTCCCTCCCTTCCTCCCTTCTACTCTCCCTCCCTCCCTTCCTTTCTCCCTCCCTTTCTCCCTCCCTTCATTTTCTCAGCAGACATCTCTTTAAGCACTCAACCAAACTCAGTTGTTATAAGCCTATGGAAACAAGTCTTGAAACTAGAGATTCTAAGAGGCAGAGAGCAAGAAGGAGAACATTCCTGGTGTGGGGCCCAGCCTGGGCAAAGGCTTGGAGATGGGAGTCTGTCTTTTCCTGAAGCTGCTCCCCACCCCCACTGCCCTTGCTGGTGCTTCTCTCCTCCAAAATTACCTTGTAACTAACTGTGTATCTGCTTCCTACATGCTTCAGTGTGTGCCTGTTTCCTCCCACAGTATGTAAGCTCCTTGAGGGCAGACATAGATACTTGTGAATTGATAAAGTACAATGAGATCAAGTGAGGGAGAAGTCACTTCCAGCTCGGGGTCTGACCAAGGAAAGCTTCTGGGGAGAGACTGGCATTGAAGCTGGGTCCACCTGGGCCCAAAGGACAGTCATATAGCCAGGGCTTCCCCAAATTCTTGCTTTATTCATTCCTTCTCAAAAAAAAAACCAAAACAACCCAGAATTCACCTGAGAGAGGGGGTGTCCTAATGAAGTATGCGGTTCAGTGGACTATAAGGAGATTTTTCATGAGAGAGAGAGAGAGAGAGAGAGAATGCTGTTTAAATGCCCCCCTCCTGGGTAGATTGAACCTTCAGCACTCCTTTCTCAGGGGTGCCCCCAGTTTGATGATCCACAGTCCAGCTATGTCCCCTCCCATTGAGCCGGACAGAAGGATGTGGGCTCTAGGCCAGGAGTCAGAGAGCTGTAGGCTGGGCCCAGGTTTTCCTCATGAGGTGTTAGACATGTACAGCTCCAAGGACACCCCTACCTGCTCTCTTTTAAGGCAATTTGTCCTGGAGAGACAGAGCTGAGGAAATGGCCTTCGAGAGGGCCAGGGGCTGATGTCTTCAGGGCCACGTCCCGATTTCTTGGAGGCCATTCCTTTGAACGGCTGTGAAATGGAACCACTGGGCTCCCACCGGGCGGTTGATTCCTTGTGATCAGTGGAACAAAATGGAATGCTCCCAGTGCCCACTGTTTGGGGGGGTTCCCCCCAAGTTTATCTCGTAAACATCCATAAAAATGTCATCAGATACAGAGTCTGGTTTTGTTAACAGAAAGGGCCCTTGGAATAGTCACATGAGGGGCCATCGATCCCAGCCCTTCAGAGGGCAGGAAATGTCAGTCCCTCCTCTTACCCATGTGTCTTGCCCGTGCCACCTGACCTCTGCTTGTCTTCCTTTCATCATCTGTATAATGGGAGCAGTCATGGCGCTGCGCCCAGGTAGATGTGAGGACCGGATGGGATATTTTTCAGACACTGGCTGTTCTTTTGCTGTTTTTTTTCTGTGTATTTAATCTCAAGGTAGTGTGGTTCCTTTGTAGGATGTCAGTCGGGTGTGGTCTCCTCTTCCCATGAAAAAGAGGCCCCAGCCTTGCTCCCAGTCCCCAGCTCCCCTGGAGCAGCCTAGCAAGGCCCAGGCGCTGATAACCTTCCCAGCCTTGGCTGCTGCACCAATTTCCTAGCACCCCAAGGGGTGTGCTGTGTCACCGGCATTGCCCCTGGATGCCCCGGGGGGCCCTCACAGCACTGATGGCTCCCCTCTCTCCCTGCAGGTCCTCCTCTGCCACCTCACCAGTACGCTCCGCAGGCTTCCCGCCTGCCCCGCACTGCCCGCTGGGCGCCATGGACGGGGGCTACCCCACCATCATTGACCCCACCGTCCTCCAGAAGGAGGCCTCCCGGGCTCCGCGGTCAGAGCGCCCCCGCTTGGAAAGCAACCCCTTCATGCCCAAGCACCCAGGCCGGGCAGGGCTGGAGCCACCGCCATCCCCCAACAAAGCGACCGAGCCCAGGTCGGTGGCATCCTCGGGGCCCGGCTCGGGCTCCAGCTCGGGCCACTCGTCCGGCCGAGGATCGGGCAAGGGCCACGCGGCCCACCCCCTGCTGGAGTCACAGCCCCCGCACCCGGCCTCGGCCAGCGAGCCTCACAGAGACAAGGCTCAGGGCAAGTCATTCGCCATGCAGGACCTGGACATCCGGGCCCTGGGTAAGACCCCGCCCCCACCAGCAGCTGGGGAGGGCGCGTGCCATCTCCCAGGATGAGAGACGGCAGGCTGTCGTCCAGAGACGAGTGCTCGTGTGACTCGGATTTATGTGTGCCCTTTTCCTGAGCACCTCTTACCCAGGCTGAGGCCACAGGCTCTAAGGGACATCAAGCTGGCCTCGCATTTTAGGTGCCACCTCTGACACATATTGGTGGTGTGACCCCAAGCGGGTCACTTCATTTGTTAGATACCTAGTGCAGGGAGGTGGTCTGCTTTGGGAGAGGGAGCTTCCTGTATCATCACTTAGCACAGCTCCTGGTAGACAGTAGGCCCTTAATAAATGCTTATTGACTGATTGCCATCTCAGGTCCAGTTTAAATATAAAACAACAAAAACAGAAATTGCTGAGGAGAGAGACCCAAGTGTAGGGTCTGGGACAGTGGGCAAAGACGGGGCAGCAGGTGGTGCAGTGGATAAAGCACAGGCCCTGGATTCAGGAGGACCTGAGTTCAAATCTGGCCTCAGACACTTGACACTTACTAGCTGTGTGACCCTGGGCAAGTCACTTAACTTTCATTGCCCTACAAAACAAATAGACAATGGGCAAAGCCTTCGAGACTGAGCAGGCCCTCATCTACCCTCCTGAGGGGTGTGGGGTATACCTTGCTGGGAACCTGGAACCCCCAGACTCAGAATTCTGCATGACAGCACGTATTCCTCACCACAGGTTCCTTGAAATTGTCTGAGAACCCCCACGCCCGGCAGCCCCCAGAGAGCCAACAGTCACCCGGGCAGCCGATGTCTTCTTCTGTGGTCAAGGGTCACCAGCGGGTGGTTACTCTAGCCCAACACATCAGCGTAAGTGGCCACCACCGGTCTTTATCCCCTCAACCCACTCCCCAGCCTAGAGCTAACCATCTGGGTCAGACCTTCTTCCGCTCCTCAGGAGGTGGGATGGAGGGTCCTGGGAGGGGTCTTCAAACTCGGCACCAGTCCCACATTTCATAGGCCCAAATTCATTCGTTAGTCCAGCAGCGTCACCTTTTCTGTAAACCACGGGTGTAGAACTAAGGGACCTCCTAGGTCCTTCCCAGCTCTGGGTCTGAGATTCTTTGATTTTGTAGCCCAGGGACTCAGTTTCTCCATCTGAAAAATGAAAGGTCTAGACCAGAGTCTGCTAGGTGGGAGAGTGATGCAGTGTGGGACCTGGAGCCTGGGAGACCCGAATGTGAATTCCTCCTTGGAACGTTATGTACCCATGTGACCTGAGTCACAGTCAGTCTGTTTTCTCATCTGTAAAATGGGGCATATACGGATGCTTTTCTAACAAGCTTGTTGTGGGGATCAAATGAGAGAATATATAGAAAGTGCCCCAAGAACCTCAAAGCATTGTACAAATGTTAGTTATTGTTGTTACTGAGCTCTGAAGCTCAGTAACCAGCCCTGGCCTCTGTGATCCTGTGAATCATCACCAAGTCTGCGGCACCCACCATATGGCAGAAACTGGGTCAGGCACTGCAGGGGGTACAGAGACAAATGAGATGCGGTCCCTGGCCTCACTCTGTGGTCTCATGGGGGAGGGCAGGTTGAGAAGAGGTAGCACCACACCAGCAAGACCAGGGAAAGCCTGGTGGATGGTGAGGGCCTTGAAGGACGGGGTGACATTCAGAGTCAGGGTGTGAGCAGAGGCCCGATGACTGGGCCAGCCTTCCCCTCCCTGCCCCGGCCCCCCATGTTCCCGCTCACGTATTTCTGTGCCCTTCCCTCCAGGAGGTGATCACCCAAGACTACACCCGCCACCACCCACAGCAGCTCAACTCTCACCTCCCGGCCCCTCTCTACTCCTTTCCTGGGGCCAGTTGCCCCGTGCTGGACTTACGCCGGACGCCCAGTGAGGTCTACCTCCCCCAGCCGGACCATGGTGCCGCCTCCCGCATCTCCCCCCAGAGCGAAGGAGGCAAGAGGTGAGCTGGGGCGGTGGGGCACGCGACTACCTGGGCTGGTGTCCGGCCCTGGCTCAGAGCAGCTCGGGAGCCCCTCCCCCACTCTGGGCCTCAGTCTCCCCATCTGTAAAATGAAAGGGTTGGACTCGCTTGACCCCTGAGGTCCCTTCCAAGTCTAGTCTCTGTGAGCCTGTGAACCCATGTGTCAGGTGGGGGTGCAGAGGGGGATAGAGTAGGGTGCAAACCCCTGGAAATGACGATGATTGGTTGGGTGAATGAGGTCCACTGTCTGACCCACTTGATGGGAAGGGGTGGCAGACCTTGACAGAGGCCTACAGGATAATCTGTAACGGGGCAGGACACATACAGGCCCCCTTGATGTGCGTGCCACCGTGCCTTCCGGCCTGTCCCCCTCCAGAGTGTACACTCAGAGGCCAGGGCTGGTTTGAGTTTGTACCTGGCCTCCGGGCTACACACGTCACCTGGCCCAGGGGACAGACTATTTAATGGAAACTTGGGGAAGTGAATTTCTGTGCCCCTGCTCTCGGCATCCTGGGATGGCCTGTGACCTCTGACCCAGCAAATGGATGCTCCCACATGAGCCACAATGATTCAGATGGAGCTGATACTGTTAACTGAAGATGTACTTTGACAGCCATTCATTTACTTATTCATTCATTCATTCATTCATTCATCCACTCATTCAGTCATTCACCAAGTGTGTATTAAGCCTCTTCTCTGTACCAGTCACTGTTCTGGGGCTGGAGCCTAGGAAGACCCAAACGAGACAGAGCCTGCCCTCCAGAACTTACTCCCTGCTGGGGGAGACGGCGTCCCAACAAGCCAGAGTAGATGGAAAATGTTTGAAGAGGCTCAGCCTGGGGATTGCAGAGACAGGAAGCACACCCCAGCCGCAGGGGCCTAGGAAAGTCATCCTTGGTTCCCCGGGCAGAGCGGCCAGAGGGCCGAAGCCAGCCACAGCTGGGGGCAGAGAGCAGGGTTTACATTCCTAAATAAAATACAACTTGATTTTAAAACAGAAAACCCCTTCTTAGCTCCCCCAGATCTGCAGAAAGCCTTCCCTCCTCTTTGGGCAGCTCCGGGGACATCATGGGTCCTAAGTCTGTCCTCAGGGCAGGAACACTCCTGAGGCCCGACCACCTTCTGCCTTTCTTGATATCCTCCTAAGCACAGGGCTTGTGGAGTAGGAGGCATTTGATCAGTGCTTGTTGAGCGGGGTGGAGATCAGGAAAGGGAAGAAGGAAGCCAAGGATTCTGAGGGAGAGGTGAGGAGGGAGGGCAAAGGGGACAGCCCAGCCAAAGACAAGGAATCCAGAGGTGGAAGATCAGGTACAGAGAACCTCGAGAGGGCCCATTGGGCTGGGATGTCATAGGGAGAGGGAGGTGTGTTCAGGCTGGGAAGTAGAGCAGGAGCCAGGCTGGGCTGGGGCAGTGCTGATCCTGAGGGCAACTGGGAGCCATGGGAGAGTCCGGAGCAGGGGAGGAGATGCCTGTGTTACCCCACACTGACCAGGCACTCTCTATCTCTGTCTCTCTCTCCCATTGTCTTTCTGTTTCTTTCTGTTTCTTGTCTCTCTGCCTTTCCTCTCCCTCTCTCTGTCTCTGTCCGTTTCTGTGTCTCTCTCACAGGTCTCCGGAGCAGGGCAAAGCCTCTGCCCTGGGCAGCTCAGAAGATTGCATTGAGCCAGTATCCCCACCAGAGGGCATGGGGGAGTCTGACCATGGCCGAAGTGCCCCTTACCCAATGTTGTACCGCGAGGGAGAGCAGGCGGAGCCCAGGTACAGTAGCCTCAGGGAAGGGGGGCACCAGCCTGTCGCAGGCAGCAGTGTGGTCCAATGGAGAAAGACTGGCTCTGGGGTCAGAGGATCCAAGTTCAAATCCTAGCTCAGCCCCTCCTTGGGCCTGAGTTTCACCAGCTGTAAAGTGAGGGGGTTGCAGTACCCTCCAGCCTGAGTCAGCAATCCCATGAAATCATGGGAAAGGAGGGTGTAGCTTAATATAAGAAAGAATCCCAACAGCTTGAGTTATGCCACAGCAGTATGGGCTTGCTTTGAAAGGTAGTGAGTTGGGGCAGCCAGGTGGCGCAGTGGATAGAGCACCAGCCCTGGAGTCAGGAGGACCCGAGTTCAGATCTGGCCTTAGACACTTAACACTTACTAGCTGTGTGACCCTGGGCAAGTCACTTAACTCCAATTGCCTCACTAAAAAAAAAAAGGAAAGAAAGAAAGGTAGTGAGTCCCCTGTCCCTCTGGAAGTGTTCAAGCAGCAGAGAAAGACAGAACAAAAGGGACATCATGGAAGGAATTCAGACTCTCTTTGGTCACACCCCGAGGTCCCTTCCATCTCTGAGGTTTGGGGATGGAGGGCAGTACCCAGAGAGGTCAGGCTGGGGACCCAGACCAGGATTTCAACCCTGATGCTTCAGCCGGCTTGGGCGTGGCCTCGAGCTCTGTCACTTCCCTTGGCCAGGCCTCTCTGGTCGCTAGTGGATAGACAGTGATCATCACTTGGTCGCCCCCTCAGAGGCCCTCTGGTCTAACAAGTAAGGAAATGGAGGCCTGAGAGGGGCAGTCAAGCCCACAGTCACACAGTGTGGAAGGACCATGAGGACTCGAACCCAGGTCCTGCAACTCCCAATCTTGGAGGGATCTCGTTGGGGCTCAAGTTTGGAATACAGGGATGGTAGGAATGTGGCCCAGCCACTGGAGGGACATAGTTAATAGCAACAACAACAAGAAGAGCCAGCATTTCCTTAGGGCCCGGGCTCTGCCATGCTGTGCCAGGGTTACTTCATTGGACACTCGAAAGACAGGACAGAGCCGTTCCGGGGGGTTCCCCAGTGCCAGACCCTCCCCCTGTTTCCTCCCTCAGGGTGGGATCCAAGTCTCCAGGGAACAACGGCCAGCCCCCTGCCTTCTTCAGCAAACTGACCGAGAGCAACTCCGCCATGGTGAAATCCAAAAAACAGGAGATCAACAAGAAAATGGGCACCAACAACCGGAATGAGCCTGAGTACAGTAAGTCTCCTCCCTCACACTTAGGACCCAGCTGACGTTGCCATCCCCCACCGGGCCTGAGCGGCCTGGCTGAAGGAGTGAGAGGAGGCCCAGAGGCCTCGGTCTCTCTTTCCACTCTGACAACCTTTTTTTTTTTTTTAAATTTCCCCATGGATCATTGAGTCTACCATCTCATTTAATCCCTAGCTCGGGCCCTCATTTTGCACCCAGAAATAGGAAGTCTTGTACAACAGACTTGGGCCGGGTCTTCTGCTTTTCCGTTTTGTCTCCCTTGGTGGAAATCCGGCTTGGATCCCTGGACCATTCTCGTGGGCATCCTTTGGCTCTCCAATTTCCCCCTTCCCCTTCTCCCCAACCCCAGAAATCATAGGCATGTGGATCCAGAGCTAGAAGGGCCCTCATGGATCATCTCATCAAACCTGCCCATTTTGCAGATGGGGTCATCGAGGTCCAGACAGATGAATCCGCCTGCTCAAGGTCACGTGGCCACTAGGTGGCAGATTCACATCCAGGTTCTCTGCCCCAGGTTGTCCCTCTGTCCACCATACCACATTCTACCCCTCAGATGGATTCAGTCCATCCCAAAGACCATGTTACCTGGTCTTGTTTGCCAGCTCTCGGGGCTTCTGGGGGTTCATCTCCCCCCATTGCAACTCAGCTGATGAGAGCCATGCCGCAGGAGACAAGCCGTGCCTCCACCACTGATTGCCTGCATGTCCTCCCGCCAGTCAGGACTCCTCTTCCGCTTTCAGTTTCCTCCTCTGTAGAACAGGGATAAGAATCCCCCCAGGCCTCAGTCAGGTTTATTAGGTGAATTAGAAGCAATGCCAGGGCAGCTAGATGGCGCAGTGGATAGAGCACCGGCCCTGGAGTCAGGAGTACCTGAGTTCAAATCCGGCCTCAGACACTTAACACTTACTAGCTGTGTGACCCTGGGCAAGTCACTTAACCCCAATTGCCTCACTAAAAAAAAAAAAAAGAAGAAGCAATGCCTATGCAAGGGCTTTGAAAAGTGTAAAAACCAGGGGTAAGGGAGGAGGAGGCCAAGGAAGATTCCCCCCTGAGAAACATCAGCTGAGGTCCTCCTGTCTCACCTGAGAAGGTCTGTAGGGATGTGCACATGCAGGCCTGCACACACACAGAAGTAGATGGATGCTATCAGAGCAGAAATGTTGCCACTCCCCAAGCCAGTAAACATTCCTTAAGGTTTACAAATCACTTTCCTCACAACAGGCCTTCATAAGTTTAGCTATCCACGCCCATTTTATAGATGAGGGAACAGGCCTGGGCTCCATGAACTTGGAAGGAAAGAAAAATGACCTTGTTTATTTTCACTCATCTAAAATGAAAATAGAGCATTTCCTTCCATCATTTTTTTAAAATGTCATTCTGAGAAGGGGTCCATAAGCTTTATTAGACTGTTAGATGGGGTCCATGCATCCCATCCACGCCTGTGTGTGATCCAGCCCCAGGGCCTGGCACAGTACATTGGAAAGAGAAGGTAAGAGAGAGCCAAGCGTCAGGAGGCCAGCTGGAACATCCTTGTCACCTATGGGATGGTTAGGGTCTGGCTTCCAAGGAAGTGGGGGGAGCCCAGGAAGGCCCCTGGGATGCAGAACAGCAGTCCAGTTTCTCAAATCCCAAGAGAGTGTCTCTGTACAGAGCCCTGAGGGTCCAAGAGGCCTCGGCCCTGAGACACATATGCTGGGACTTCTTTTTTCTGTACTGGGAGCATCACCCTGGCCTGGGCCCTGCAGATGGGACAGCCATTGAGACACCCCCCCCCACCCCCCCGTCCCAGTCATCCTCCCCCAGGGTTACGCTTCCAGGAGTTGCCATGTGAGTCTCACCCATCTCCTCTCTTTCCTCTAGATATCGGCCAGCCTGGAACAGAGATCTTCAACATGCCCGCCATCACCGGAGCAGGTAACTTGCCCGGCTTGTTCTCCAGTTGTCGTCCACCCCCTTCTTAGACCGTGATTTATTGCCATGCCACATGAGTCTTCCCTTCCCTCACCGCTCCCTGCAGTCAGGCGAGTCAGATGATGTGCATCTGTAGGGAATGGTGGAGACAGAACAGGGGGCTTGGGGTCGCCGCCGTGTGCCGTCACTGGGAACGGGCCTCCAGAGGCAGGTTTGAGGGATGTGTTTGTTAAGCCTTTCAAAGCACTTAGAATCTGAGAAGCGACCTCCATGGCGGTCTGGTCCACACCGAAAGAATCCCCGTTCCAGCACACTCCCTGGACTCAGCAAGGGCTGGTACAGTCTCTGAGTGAAGTCCTCCAGAGAGGGGGTGACCACCCCCTCCAGGGGCATCCCACTGTGCCTGGGGATGACTCCTAAACCAGTCTGCCCTCTTGCAAAGAGCCAAATTCAGTCAAACACATACATGTTCAGCCTCGGCCGTGCACCACGTGCTGTGCCCGGTGTTAGGGGGACTAAGACACAAGGGAGGCAATGGTCCCTGCCCTTGGAGAGCCCGTGTTCTTCCAGAGAGGAGGCTAGTTGGAAGGTGCGTGGAGTGCTTGGGCTCAAGAAGGCTCTCGGGGAACCAAGATGGTGGGGGATCTCAGGCCCACCTGCCGTGAGGCATTGGAATGTTTAGCTCAGAAAAGCCGGGGTGGGGAAGTGCGACGGCACATGGAAGAGAGGGGTGACTTACTTTGTTTTCCATCAAAAATGGATCCAAGGGCCATGGTGGTGAGTTGGGCTGCCTGGCTTCCGAGCACCCTCTCCATGCCGAGATTCTCTTACCGAGTGCTCTGATGTTGGGAGGTGCTGGGGGTGGGGGGGTGTGAAGGGAAGAGAGACTAGTAACTGCCTGGGCTAGACAGAGGCTTGAGAAGGCTCATAAGCCTTGTCGTGAAAGCTGGATAAGACTTGGAAAGGGGGGACGGGTCCCCCCTGAGGTATGGCAGGGAGATCTGCCAAGAAGGCGGCACCACAGTTTGAGGGATTGAGAAACACACTATGGGTGTGAATGGCGCTCAGAGGAGATTGAGCTTGGTTCTGTGGCTGGAGGGCTTGTGGAAGATGCCTGAGATCTCTCTTGGAGGAGGAAGGGGTGCGAGCCCAGGGCCCCTGCAGCCCCCCATCCTAGGGCCGCCTGGGGGGGGAGCAGAGGAAGGCCCCCGTGTCGTGGCTTCCGAGTGGTGCGGCCAAACCCGGGTCCCCTCCTCAGCAAGCGGAGAGGGGCCTGGAGGGGCTCCCGGCTGCTGTCGCGTGCCCGGTTTTTTACCATTCCCTCCTGTGCCCCCTCCCCAGCCCGCCTCCCACCTTGAAGTCAGGAGACATGTGGTCGCAGCTGTCCCTGGATGTGCTCCCGTGTCTTCCCCTTCCCCTCCCCGCCTCCCCTCTCCCTTCTCCCCTCCAGAGCGAATGCTGCATATAACCGCATGGCTACTCTGTACCCCACAGTAACGTCACTAAGTCTCTGCATCCTGTCTCTCATTTCGGCTTTGAGCCGGGCTAAGGGAGGGCTGCGAAAGGCTCAGTAGGTGATGGAAGGAGAACAGAAAGAGCTGGGGCCGGGTCGGGGTGGGAGGCGGCCTAGGGTGACCGGGCTTCCCTGACCTCATCCCCTTGGAGCCCAAGGCCCCTCTGCGGCCTTCCTGGGCCTTTGAAAGAGCCCCTGACACCTCCCGGGAAGCCTGGCTCCCTGGCCCAGCCAGAGGATGCCAGCTGCCTGAGGGCAGTGCCTCTTCATCCTTGTGTTTGTGTCGGGGGCAGCTAGTGCAGCCCCCCCCTCCCCTGCAGGGAGCCCTGAGTCAGTGCTTGTGGCTGAATTAAACACCCATTCTGGGCCTGCCTGTGAAGGCACAAGGAGGGGAGGGGAAGAGAAGATAGGGACAAATCAGTGTAATCTGAGAGATAGCACTCGCCTCTGGGAAGAGCTTGGCTAGAGAATGTGGGATGGCACGGGGGCAGCCACACTGAAGGGCCCTGTGGGGGGCCTTCTGGACAAGGGGGAGCTTTGGGTCCCCGATAGAAGTGAGGGCTGTGTCCCAGGCTACAGGAGGCTCATGGGACAGCTGCATTTCCTGTCCCCCTAGATGTCAGGGGCCGCCCCTGCTGTGTTTGGGGCCTTGGGGATCATCTAGTGTCAGACCCTAATTTTCAGAGAAGGAAACCGAGGCCCAGAAAGGGGAGGCTTTGGGAACAGCGCTGTCCCCGTGCCCTCCAGCTGCTCCAGTTCCACAGGCTGCCTCCCTCCTTCGTCTTCTTTCTTTCTTTTTGGAAATAAGCTCAGGCGCCTCCTCAGCCTGCTAGAGTAGACACAACTCCCCTCTGCCTGTCCCTGCCTCCCATCAGAAAGCAAAGGGAGGAAACAGGGGCCCTGAGCCGTCCCCCCCACCCACAAAGCTGGACCCCCGTGGTAGCCGGGGGCCAACGGGGAGCGGAGCTGGGTGTGGGAACTGCAGAGGGAAAGCTGTTGCTTTGGAAGAATGTGCTGACTGTTTGTTTCTTCTCCTCTCTCCCTCCCCTCTCCTCTCCTGTCTCCTTCCTTCCTCCTCTCCTCTGTTTCACCCTCCCTCTCTTCTCTTCCCCTCCTGTCCTCTCCTGTCTCCCTCTCTTCTCTCTCCCTCTCTCCCTTTCCCTCCCTCTCTTCTCTCTTCCCTCTCCTCTCCTCTCCTCTCCTCTCCTCTCCTCTCCTCTCCTCTCCTCTCCTCTCCTCTCCTCTCCTCTCCTCTCCTCTCCTCTCCTCTCCTCTCCTCTCCTCTCCTCTCCTCTCCTCTCCTCTCCTCTCCTCTCCTCTCCTCTCCTCTCCTCTCCTCTCCGTCCTCCCTCTCTTCTAATCTCTCCTCTCCTCCTTCCCCTTCCTGTCTCCTCTCCTCTCCTCTCTTTTCCCCTCCCTCCCCTCTTTGCTTCCCCTTCTCTCCTCTCTCTCTCTCTCCCAGGCCTTATGACTTGTAGAAGCCAGTCGGTTCAGGAGCACGCGAGCACCAACATGGGGTTGGAAGCAATTATTAGGCGGGCCCTAATGGGTAAATATGATGATCAGTGGGAAGACCGGTCACCTCTCAGTGCCAATGCTTTTAACCCTCTGAATGCCAGTGCGAGCCTGCCCGCTGCTATGCCCATAACTGCTGCTGACGGACGGAATGACCACCCGCTCATCTCGCCAGGTCTGCAGGCCTTTCCACCTTCCGCCGTGTGTCCGTTTGTCCGTCCAGCCATCCCTTCATTTCCTTGTGATTAATTCCTCCTGCGTGTTTGGATTCTCCCCCTTGGGCTTTGAGCTTTTACTGTGTGTGTGGTTTTGTTTTTTTGGTTGTTTTTTTTTTTTATTTAAAAATATGTTTATGTTTGTTTTTGGAATCTGCTAATCTGATGCTGGTACTGATATTCCCGTCGTTCTGGGGTCCTGCCCACCTGCCCCCAAGACAAGGAGGGCGGAAAATGCTGCTGCTTTTTCTCTTAAACACTTACTATGCTGTTCCTGTCCCCTTCCCCTCCCTTCTTCCCCAACCTCCCACCCAAGGTGCAGGCCACTGGCCGGAGTTGTCAGGCTCTGCTGGCCCCAGGTTCTTAGAGCAGGGGATTTAATGAGGGGCCCTTTCCCATGATGGAGAGGAGAAGGGGTGTAGTCTAGTGGTGAAACAGACAGCCTCAGAGTCAGGAAGACCTGGATTCATGCCCTGCCCCTGACACATACTGACTGTGTGACCTTTGCCAAGTCACCTCACCTCTGGGTCTCAGATGATTAGGAGGAGCTTGTTGGACAAGATGACCCCACGGTCCTGCCCAGCCCTGAGAGGCTAAGATTCCTCACTGTACATAGGAAGAAAGTGGAGTAGAGAGGCAGGAGGTTTGGGTTCAAATCTCATCCTCATGGTGCTGCAAAGTCACTTCACTATTTGGGGCCTCAGTTTCCTTGTCTGCCAAATATGGGGATTAGATCTAATGGCCTCTGAGTTGCCCTGAGGCCCTGCTGGGATGGAGCCCACAGTCCAGGAGTCAGCACTATTTATCACATAGACCAGCATTACTGAGGACCCGGGTTCAAAGTCCATCTGTGATGCTTATTCCCTGTGTGGTCTGGGGCAAGGCTCTTTGCCTCAGTTTCCCCTTCTGTAAAATAAAGGGGCAGGACTAGATTGGTCCCTGGGCTCTCTTGAAGTTGTAGATTTGTGATTCATTGAGCACCTGCCTCTTGGGGTCAAGGGTTGGGCATGGGCATTTTGGGGCCCATCTGAGTATTCTCTACTCTCCATCAGAAGGTTTCCCCCTCTGGCCTTGGATCAGCTTTTGCCCTGGGCCCAGGCTGGCCATGGGAGGCATTGGGAAGGTGCTGGCCTTGGTGGACTCGGGAGATGGTGTCACTTCCCCCTTCATGCCCCGGGCTAGAATCAGCACTCCTGCTGGCGGCCCTAGTGGCCACAGCAGAGTCAGGACCTGCTCCTTCCAGCCTCTTCCATGGGTGTGTCTGATGTTCATGGGGTGGGCGGGCAAGAATTATGCCCCAGAGACCGGGCGGCACTGATCTGAGGAGTGTTGCCAGTCCTCAGCATTCTCATCTTCCAAATTCACCCCTAGCCCCAGTTCACACAGGGAGGCTTTCATTCTGCAAATACGTGTAGTGCCCCATCCCTGTGTCCCTGAGCACCATCTTCAGCAGGGCCCCCTCTGCCTTCCCCGAACCCCCACAGCCACCCCGCTGCTATGGGCGCAGAGTCGGCCTGAAGAGCAGGGATTGCCTGGGTCCCCAAGGGAGTGACAGTGACAGTAAGAGCCAGCACTGACACGGGGTGCCACTGCTTGGTCTCCTCCAACCTTCGAGGCAGCCCCGGGGGTCCACACACTGGATCTGAGTCAGGGCCTGGCATTCGATGCTGCCTCTGTCCCTGGCAGTCAGTTTCCTCCTTAGATCAAGGGGCTGCCCTCAATGGGCTCCCAGGTTCCTTCCTGCCCCAGACCTTTGATCCGCTAGCCTGAGTTTGAAGGCCAAGCTCTGCCTCTTCCCCCTGTGTGACCTTGGGTAAGTCACCTCTCTGAACCTCAGTTTCCTTCTCTGTAAAATGAAGGGTCTGAACTCAATGGGCTCCGAGGCCCATTCAGTCTCTGGATCTGTGACTGTCTGATCAGCTGGGCACCACGAACCTGAATTCTCCCCTGCATCCTGCCCCCAGCCCCGGCTCTGCTGCTTGGCATCTGGACATTGCTTATTTAGCTCCCCTTCCAGGGTTAGAGTCTCCGCTAAAGGTTGTCAGAGCACTTTACAGAGAGGAGCCCATTTAACCCTCAAGATAAGGGATCTCAGAGAGATTTCCCGCCCCCCCCCCACACACACACGCACATACTTACACATATACTTGCACTCACACAATACACACTCATTTCCACACTCAAGTGCACACACTCACACATACACACATTCATACTCACACACACACATTCCCCTCAGGCTCCCACAGCTAGTAAATATCTGAGGTGGGATTTAGACCTGTCCAGGTCTTGCCTACTCTAAGCCCATTGCTCTCTGCCCAGCCCCTCAGTGTCCCAGACTTGGCAGAAGAAGAGCAGGGCATGCCAGGGCTGGCACTCACCACTCATGTAGAGAACAGGGAGAAATGTTTCAGAGTCCTAAAATTCCCATGGGGGCCCCCTTCATCCCATCTGTCCCCAGTCACACCACAGCCAAACTGGGCTTTGTTTAGCCCCAGGGGGAAGGGGGGGGGGCGGTGTTGAGAGAACCTGAAGGTAGGATCCAGGGATCCAGCCCACTGCTAAGATTCTCCAGTAGAGCCAGAGGCCACACGGAAAAGCAGCCCCATTTCCCCGCAGTGTTGCCCCCTTCCCTCCCCACAGGCCCCAGGGGCCTTGCCTGAGGATGCCAGCCAGTTCCAGCCTAATTCTAGATGGGACAGCAGGGATCCCTCCCCTCATGCCCTTCCCCACAGGGCACCCTGGATGGAATCGGGGCGGGGAAAGGGCAAGCAGGCCCCGGAAGCTTGGGCGAGGCTGGTGTGTGCACCCCAGAAACACAGGCGCCCATGTCTCCTTGCAGGAGGTGGAGGGAAACCAAAGGTTTCCAGCCGGCCCAACAGGAGCAAGGCCAAGTCCCCGGCTCCGGGGCTGTCCTCGGGGGAGCGGCCAGCATCAGTCTCCTCTGTCCACTCAGAAGGGGATTGTAACCGCAGGACCCCACTCACCAACCGGGTGTGGGAAGACCGCCCCTCCTCCGCAGGTAAGGAGGCAGCCTAGCTGGGGGTGAGAGGGAGGGCGGCGCATCAGCGCTAGGGAGAAAGGCGCTCTAATGCAAACGCGAGCAGCTGTGGCAGGGAAGGGACCTGGGGCCCCACACCAGGAAATGCTTTCCCCTTCCAGCGTCCCAGTTTCAGGACCATTGGGGCCACATGAGAGCCACGAGGGGACAAGAACACACGTCTTCCCAGCCGGACCAGCCCTGGGAGGGGCATCACAGACAGGCCGTGGTGGGGAGGGAAGAGACAGCTCGAGGTCAGGAGGGACCTGTGTTCATATCCCACCCTCTGACACCTCTCAGTGCCCCAGGCAGGTGGCCAGCAGGTGCTGGCTGGCCTGCGTTGAGAGAGGAAGTTTGCTCATGGGGGCTCCCCCCTACTAATGAAATCACGGGTCTACTACCCCAAATATGGGGGCAATAAGCCTTGTGCTGCTCAGTACGCAAAACTGTGAGAAAAAGCACTTTGTAAGCCTTCCAACAGTGGTCATCATTTTATTGATTATTATTATTAATCATAATAATGCCATTGGAAGATGCTAGGAAATCTAGGAGCATTCTTAAGGCCAAACAGGAACTTGCTCAATCACCCTCTGCCTCAGTTTCTTCATCTGTAAAGTGAGGACTTCAGTATCCCCCAAGGTCCCTCCCAGCTCTGCTATAGGCCAGTCACCACCAGACTGTAACAAAGCAAATAGTCCCTTAAAAAGACCTCCCCAAAGGGGCCGCAGTGACCATGTGCCCAGCCCTGCACGGGACTGAGTGGGGACTCTGAGAGAAGGCAAGTCACAATAACGCTCCTCTCTGTGCCCCTGAAGGACTCCCCTCACAGAGAGACTGAATGGAATTGTGCCCTTTTTCCAGATGAGTCAACTGAGGCTCAGAGAAGGGCAGTCATGGGATCATAGATTTAGGGTCAGTGAGATCAAGTCCCTCATTTTATAGATGAGGGAACCAAGGCCAGGAGACTTGAAGTCACTTGCTTATAGTCACACACACAGGTTTCTGACGCATGTTTTGAACCTAAATCCTCCTGACTCCTGGCCCGGTTCTCTATCCACTGTACCATACTGCCCAAAGCTTCCTAACTGGCGATTGGTTTGGGGGTTTTGTTTTAGGGTTTTGAGGCAGTTGAGGTTAAGTGACTTGACCAGGGTCACACAACTAGTGGCTGAGGTTGGATTTAAACTCGGGTCCTCCTGACTCTAGGGCCAGTGCTCTATCCACTGTGCTGCCTAGCTGCCCCACAACTAGTGATTGGACTCAAGTCTCTGGGGCTATCCGAGACCAGCTCTCTTTCTATTAGACACCAGCTGGGAAGATGAGACCCATGGGCCCTGAAAGGGTTATTGACTCATCGAGGGCATCATCCGTGTCAGGGATCCCGAGGGGTATCAGCCCAGTGCGGGCCCCTAGACATGCCTCTGGGGTCCCCCCTAGGCCTGAGGGCCTTTCCTCATTACCAGAGAGAGGCCCCCAACGAGCAGCCCAAGTCAGGATGGAGGGGGAGCTCCAGAGGCCGGAAGGCTTGTCCTCGCTGAGGGTCTCTCTGTATTCCCTTCCTTCCCTGTCAGTCCCCCTCCCCCCTGTCTGACCTCCCACCCTCACCTACCTGTACGTCTCTGTTCCCTTCACCCCCCGCCCCTCCAGGTTCCACACCGTTCCCCTACAACCCACTCATCATGAGGCTCCCGACAAACGTCATCACCCCCTCGCCCCCCACAGCCATTCCACAAGGCGCCTCCGGCAGCCAGCACCATGCCTGGGACGAGGAGCCCAAGCCCCTGCTTTGTTCGCAGTACGAGACCCTCTCAGACAGCGAGTAAAGGAGGGGGCGGGGTGGATGGGGAGAGGAGGGATCGCCATGGCCCGAGAGCCCGCTGTGGACTCGGCCAAAGCCAACTGGTTTGGTGGACATCGAGGATGAAGCCGGTCGACCGCCTTCCTCTCCCCCCCCAAATCCCCCCCTCCCGTTCCCTGAGGGTACAGGAAGGAGTGCCCAGAGTGTCTGCGTCTGTCCGTCTGGAAGTCCTGTGTCCTCTTCGGCCCAAAGCCTTAACAAATCCCCATTGCCGTGAGGGCAGAAACCCCAGCTGGTAAGAGAGGCGCCGGCCGCGGGGGGTAGTTCGGCCCACTGCCCGCACTGCATAAACAGAGAGGAGAACATCTCTCTCCCCCTCTGCCTCCCCCCCGCCCCTGTGCTCACCATCGCTGTCCAGGCCCACAGGAGGCCACGGGCCCACGAATGGAATGGACTTTCTCAGGGGAACAATACCATCTGGTGCTCCACGCCTCCTCTTCAGACTGGGGAGGGGCAGGGGAAGGGAGAAAGGCTCGACGTCCGTGTCTGAATGCAGTGCATGTCACAGTGGGGTAGGATGGGAGGGGAGGTGTCCATGGACGGGCTGCACCGGCACAGTGGAGTGGCCAGGGATCCAGTACTTGAAGTGGGATGGCCATTCGCTCTCCTCTTACCGCGCTCCTTTCCCGGTGTCAACCAGCAAACCAGCTACATCTGTTCCCCCCCCAGCCCCCAAACCCTGTAATTTCCCCCCAGTCTGGGACAATACACCGGCTCCACTGCTCCCTTGCAGCATTCAGAACCAAAGTTCGATCCGTGTCAGCAGACTCCGCTCACCCCCAGCTCCTGGATTCTCCCAGAGCCCGCCACCATCGCAGCTTTGAGATCCCATCTGTGGACTCTGGGGCCCCGGCCATCCTTCATGCTCACCCCCTCTGGATCTAATGAAGATCGCCTTCGCTAAATAAAACTCAGCCTCGGGAAACCCAATGCCAAATTGCAGGCCTGGGAAGTGAGTGTCAGGCCGTGTGGGGGCAGCCGGAAAGACGGCCCGCAGAGCACAGAAAAGTCGCGGGCGGGCCGCCCCCCACCGCCGCTGCTCCGCAGAGAGTAGACTGATTTTCGGACATCGTTGCTGAAACGGTGGGAAGGAAAGGCAGTTGTAAATGATGTACTGGTCTACAGGGTATATTTTTGATACCTTCAGTGAATTATTTCAGATGTTTTACGTGAGGAATGACTAAACAGTATTACAGGCTGCTTTCGGTCTCTGCTTTTACTGCAAAAAAAAAAAAAAAAAAAAAGGCGTGTGCAGGCTTAACCCATGTCCCATGAGCAAGTGGCTCATCCATCCCCCATCATTCAGAAGGCAGGGCACCATTCACAGTTAGCAGTATTGTTCATGATTAAAAGAGAAAGCAAAGCCTACTCTAGTTAAAGAGGTTTACTCGGCCTCGGGGCTCCCCGGTGTCCATGGAGCTTCCCAGATGGGTCTGGGGGGTGGGGGTGTCTCTGAGGGGAGAGGGGCAATTCCCCCAAATTCACAAGACAGTGAACCGCTTCTGTTGTATTTCCATGTGTGATGACATCTTTTTTTTTACATTTTTTTCATTCCATAATATATCAGACGTTGGATCATATCTGCCAGTTAACGTTTGTCAAAGGACCGCGATGCTTTGCTCTGAAAAAAAAGAAAGGGGGGGATACAACAGTGAGGAGGGGGATGGGGTGGGGGGGTTCAGAGGGACAGGGGGAGACCATGGAGACCAGAGGGAGCCTGAAACAGCTCCTGGGCCTCTGGAGCTGCCTCCCTTTGGATGGAGTGTGAGGAAGAGGTCACACTGTCCCACGATAAACGTTTGGTTTTTAACCATGTTCCCCCAGGGCCAGCCTCAGAGCCACGAGGAGATCTGCAGTTTGGGTTTTTTGGGTTTTTTTTTTCCCAGTGTCCAGATGTGTTCCATGGTTTGTCATTTTTAAATGACCTTTTCCGTTGGGCACCTTTCCCCCCAAGTGCACAAAATGTTCTCAGTTTAGTTCGACTCGGTTCAGTCCGACAAGGGCCAGACTCTGGGCTAAGAACCAGACAAGATAAAGAAAAACAAAAAAAATCCCCTGCCGTTCCAGGGCTTACCGTCGGGGGGCGGGGGGGCGGGGCTCACAAGTATGTGGATAGGTGGGGAGAGGCGTCAGCAACAGCCTAAGTACAAAGACCCAGCCTTGCCTGCCCTGGGGCTTGGCCAGTAGAACACACTTGGGCTTGGAGCCCCTTCTCCTTCTGCCACCGTCTGGGGGGACTTGGATAAGTCCGCTTGATTTCTGTGGCCCTCAGTTCCCCCATCTTCAAAGGACAGGGTTGAACTAAATAATAACTAATTTACCCAGTGCTTGGAGGCACACCATGTGCTTTAGAAAGATCTCATTTGATCCCCGCTTTCAACCCCAGTTGGTAGGTGCTCTCATTAACATCCCCATTTTACAAATGAGGAAACCAAGGATAAGTGACCTACCCGAGGTCACACAGCTAATTAAGTGTCTGGGCTGGATTTGAACTCAAGCCTTCCTGATTCCAGACCCAGCACGCCATCCATTGCACTACCCAGCTTCCCTCACAGGTGCCTATGGTCCTTTTCTGGTTACAGATACCGTGATCCATCCCCACCCCCACCATGGACCAGATAACCCGTTACTCTTTCCCCATCCTTCCTAACAAGTGCCTAGCAGTTACAGACATTGCATCTCGGGAAGAGGTTTGGCGGAGGGCCAAGGGACCCCAAAGGCTAAGTTGGAGGGAGCAGAGCCCCCACCTCGGACATCTCTATTGCAATATGGAAGTTTGGGTCAGCTGGGTTCATGGGCAGTTGAAGGGCTGCTCCTCTCTCCAGGCCCCCCGAGCCTGGTGAGTTTTCCCCATGGCCTTCTCTGCCCATGCCCACCCGGCCACCCCAAACTGCCCCCTTGACATTCAGCAAACAACCAGTGCTTATTAGATACCTACAGTTTCCCAGGCACTGAGCGTGTAAAGATGATGACAAATCTATTTCTTCCCTGCCAAGTGGAGCTGGGAAGGCCCCGGAGAGGGCCACATTGCATCTCCCCTTCAAGGACTGGGCACCCTTCTGACTGATCTTTGGGGTACCCACGAGCCCCAGGCCAAAGTATCACACATCCCTCTGCCTTACTAGGTCACCCTGGGACCTCCAGCCTCAGGCCACCCAAATGTGTTCCAGGAGTGGATGCAGAGGGGAGATGGAGGAGAAGAAGCTGCTTCCACACCCCAGCTCGGCTATGGGTCCCTCCTTGCCCAGTGGGTGTTTTCAGGACCTGGGGCAGGGGTGGGGGAAGCTTCCGTGGGCCACGTGGGCTCCTCATGTGGGCACAGAGTAGGGATAGGGAGCCAGGATGAGCTGGCCGCCAGGTGAGCTGGCTGCCACGTGAGCCGAGTGTGGGCACTGTTGATGGCACTGACAGACTCCTGGAAGTCCTTTATAGACAGGTAAGGCCTTCGCTGAGAGTCTCCTTCCCGACCTGCACCTTTGCGGAAGGAAGACAGAAGGTGGCTGAGGCCAGAGAACAAGGGGGCAGTTCAGCCTGACACTGCCGGGACTGAAAAATTGTGCCACACAAGGAGTAAGGTGTTGGGCAGTCTGTCATTCTTCTGTCCAAAAGCGTTTCTAAAGCAGTCAAAGGTTCGCTCTGCTGGAGATGGTAATAGCTCCTGCCCTTTCTGCAGGGGTGATGGGTGGTAGAGCGCACCTTTGCAGATAAATACTCACAAAAGTAGTTGGGATAGGGAGAAATCTGGAAAGACCTGGGCTAGGGGATGGTCCCTCAACTCATCCTCTAAAGGGAGGAGGGATGCTTTTCCAGGTGTGGACAGCAGCCTATGCAGAAGCTTAGGAGGCAGAGGAAGGAAATAAGCACCTACTATGTGTCAAACACTCTCCTAAATGCTTTATAAATGCCTCATTTGAACCTCTCAGCAACCCCCAGAGGCAGGAGCTATTATCTTCAGCCATCCCTCACTTTGCAGATGAGGAAATGGGCTTAGGGAGTCACACAGGTAGGAAGCACTAGAGTCGGCTCATTCTGTGACTGGTTTAAAGTGTCAGGAATTGCTGCCAAAGCAACATGAGGCAGGGGGAAAAGCCCTTGGCTCTGGGTTCAAATCTCATCTCTGACAGGGTCCATGTTACCTTAACCTCACTGAGCCTCAGTTTCTTCATGTGTAAAAGGAGGGAGGAGGTTGGATAAAATGGCTTCTAAGTTTCCTTCCAGCTCAATCTATAGTCCAGTGAATTTACCATATAGGAAATGTCCGATGAGAAAACTCTACACCCAGTGCAGCAATGGGCACCTTCTCCGCAACTGATAACCTTAGAGTGAGTAGCTTAGGGCACAGAGAGGGTGACGTACTTGCCCCGGGTCTCACAGCCCATGTGTGTAGATTTGAACAGAAATCTTCCATAGCACTTCCTCTGCTTCCACTTGCCTCTGGTTCTTCCCAGCTATTTGGCATAAAATAGGTCTTTAGTAAAGTCCTATGGAATTGAGGTTGGAGGTCCTTGGGGCTCCAAGACCACACTGGTGAGACCTTTGATACATTTATCCAGTTATCAAACTTCATTTGAGTTTGTCCCCTCCAGCCCTAAGGCACGCCCATGTGCCTGCGTCCCTGCCTGCATCAGTGTGAGAGAGAGAGAGAGAGAAAATGATCGGTGTTCCCAAGCAGCATTCTCATTAAAAACAATTTAAACCACTGGAGGCAGGCAGGCCACTCCTCTTCCCACCCCCCCCAACCCCAGATGGCATACAGACCCTGCATGGGGGGCCAGGGCCATGGCTACGAATTTTATCCCCTGCTACACACACACACACACACACACACGCACACGCACACGCGCGCGCACAGGCAGGCAGCAGGAAATGTATGTGGGGAAAGAACACCCTCAACTTTGTAATTCGTGATGTGAAATGAATAGAGGAAGTAATTAAGATGAATTCAGTTAAGGCAAAGAGGAAATAGTTACTGTGGTGAATTCCAGCACTCTGGTGGCCCAGCCCTAGTTATGACTGATAGGGGCCTCCTTATCCCTATGCATGTGTACAGGGAACCACACACACACACACACACACACACACACATCAGCTTTGTGCAGTCACAGTGGTTCTGTTTGTCCTTGTGCCCAATACCAACCTCACCTGATCCCTGCTTCTCCACCACTTCCGGAATACCCAAAGCCTCCTACTTCAGTACCATGCTCCATCCAATGAAGTCTAAGTCCACCGTTGGCCTCCCCCACCCCAAACTGTGCTATCTCCTTTCCTTCTGTTGCCTGTTACAAATCCATTGTGTGATTCCGTATAGAAGCTGCATTTGAATTCCAAGAAGTTTCAAGTTGACCCTTCCTGACAATGTGATCTGTTCAGTGCCAAGGAAACCATGAAGATAAAGAACAGTATGATGCAAATTTGGATTCAAAAGACCTGGGTTTGAATCTTCACTCTCCCACTTACTACATGTGACTTTGACCAAGTCACTTCTCTATGAGTCTTCTTCCTCATCTGTAAGATAGAGACACTGAACCTACAGTGTGCAACCCATTGATTGGGTTGTTGTGAAAGGCAGATGAGATGTTGCATGTTAAGTGATCCAAGGGCACAGTGTTATAATTAAGGAGCTGCTTTCTTCAGAGCAAGACCAACCCCCCAAGACAAAACAGTGAAGGGGAAGTCTCTCCTTCCCATCTCCTTTCCCTTCCTCTCAAATATGGGGCCATCTGCCTGGGAGGGGGTCGCCTCCCAGAGGGACCTTCAGACTAAATAGAATGATGAATTCAAAGTGCTTCAGGCTGTGGCTAAAAAGCCAGCCCTGAAGCTAAGAAAACTTGAGTTTAAGTCCCAGGTCTGACTCATTCATGACTGTGATCCTGGATAAGTCACTTAACCTTAGAAAAATGCAAAAAATTACAAGCACTCTCAGGGATAGAATGAAATCACCAGTCCAAGCCCTATTCTCCAGCACTAATAATGGGATCTCCAGCACTTGACTAGGGAAGATACTTGGGGGGAGGGGGAGGGTCCTCGGGGACCCTGAAATTTTTCCTACTAAGCATCAGGTAAAGAGGCAAAGAACCCTTGCCTCCCCACAGATCTGGGAACCCAGCTTCTAACATTGGCCCCTGCTACCAACTTGCTACATGGTCTTGGGCTAGTGACCACCCCACTTGCCCTGAGTCTCCTTCCTCATGAAGGGTTAGACAAGATGACCTCTTCATTCCTGATCCCTGTGCTAGCTCTCAGGTTGCCTGGAGTCCAAAGCAGGGTTAGCTGGAAGGGAGGGAGTTGGCAGTGTTAGATTCCCAACCTTCTCAGTGGGCAGCCCTGTGTCTCCGGCTTTTGAGGCCAAGGCTGGAAAACACCCAGAAGGCTTTGGCCTTTGTAGCCCAAATAATGAGAAGAGGAAGAGACCAGGGGTCCACCACCCCAGACCCTTCAGCTAGTCCTTGGACTGTAATGGGAGCCAAATCCTCAGAGAGTATGGGGATTGGGGGGGCATATAGAGGGCACAGGTAGATTGTCCCTTCCCTCACAGGGTCAAGACAATTCCGTGGCTTCCTCCTGCCCTCTGCTTGATTCATTCTTTGTCTGGGAAGTTCTTTCTGAGGTCTGATTTCAATATTCCAGCCTCATGCCTTAAAGCAACCTCATGCTGCTTTTTTTTTTTTTTTTTTTTTTAGTGAGGCAATTGGGGTTAAGTGACTTGCCCAGGGTCACACAGCTAGTAAGTGTTAAGTGTCTGAGGCTGGATTTGAACTCAGGTACTCCTGACTCCAGGGCTGGTGCTCTATCCACTGCGCCACCTAGCTGCCCCTCTCATGCTGCTTTTTTAAAAAACAGCTTTACATAACTGGTTAATTATAACACAATATACAAACGGACAGAGAAATAGACATTTATATCTGAATTTTTATTAATGTCTTTTGGCCGGGGGGGGGGGGGAGAGGGGGCAATGAGAGTTAAGTGACTTGCCAAAGGTCACACAGTGAGTATCAAGTGTCTGAGGCTAGATTTGAACTCAGGTCCTCCTGAATCCAGGACCGGTGCTTTATTCACTGTGCCACCTAACTGCCCCCCTAATGTCTCATTTTTTAGATCACTTTCACTATAGTCCAGGCAGAGGAACGGCTGCGGATTGAGGGCTGGTCTCGGATCCAGAAGGGGCTGGATTCAAGTCCCCCTTCTGTCCTAAAACACAAAGGCCAAGTTTGTGCAGGTGGAGATGCTTGAGTATATGGGTTGGACTCGATGGGGAGAAGAATTCTTTGAGTTAGGGTTGGATTTGTAACTTGTGAGGTTCTGATCACCCAGTGTCTGCTAAGACCTCTGGTGAGGGGGAGCCCACTCCTTGCCAAAAAAATGCTCACTCTGTTCCTAGTGAGGAGTCTGGAAGTCTTTTTCTGACATCCAAGCTTCAGGCGGGCTCTTTGTAGCTACTATCCATCGCGGCCAGGCCTGCCTTAGGAGGCCAACCAGAACAAGTGGAAACAGCAAGCATTCATTAAGCACCTACTATGTGCTGACCACTGTCCTAAGAGCTAGGGAGACAAGGAAAAACAGAAGACAGACTTTGCCCTCAGGTGGTGGACAGTCTAATGGGGTCTGATCAATAATGCAAACAATGATGTGCAAAAGAAGATAGAGACAGGATAAACGGGTGGATGTTCTCAGGGAAGACACAGGCATCAAGAGAACCCGGGAGAGGCTTCTTGTAGTAAGGAGGACTTTAGCTGGGCCTTCAAGGAAGCCAGGGGGATGTGATAAGAAGGAAGAGTATTTGAGGCATCGAGGACAACTGGTGAAAATGCCTGGTGGTGTCTTGTGGGAGGAAGAGCCAGTAGGCCAATGTCACTGGACAGAAGAGTACCTGGGGGAAGGAGTTGGGGGTATAAGGTTTGGGGTTTGGGGGTAGGTTATGAAGGATTTTATATTTGGTCCTGGAGGTAGAAGGGACCTCACTGTGGGGGTTTGTTGGCAGAGATACTGGAATGCTTTGCCATTTCCTTCTCCAGTCATTTTACAGATAAGGAAACTGAAGCAAACAGGGTTAGGTGATTTGCCCAGGGTCTCATGGCTAGCAAGTGGAAGGGAGCCATTGGAGTTTGTGGGGTGGGGTGACATTATTATCATCATCACTAGCATTTGTATAAGGTTTGCAAATCACTTGGGAATCCTCACAACGCCCTGGGAGGTAAGTGATGTTACGATCCCAATTTTTATAGTTGAGGAAACTGAGCTAGAGACTGTGACTTGCCCAGGATCACATAGCTAGTAAGTGTCTGAGGTCAAACTAGAGCTCGGGACTTCCAGACTCCAAGTCCAGGGCTCTAGCCACTGTGCCACTTAGCTGCCTGGTAAGGGTTGTGGTGTAAGATCAGTCTGACAGCTGGGGGGGGGGCTGGAATAAAGAGAGACTTGAGGTAGGGAGACCAAATCAGTAGGTTATTGGATTAGTCCTGGCATGAGATGATGAGGGCCTGGACCAGGCAGTACCAGAGCAGAGAAAGGAGCATATAGAAAGGAAGGGAGGGGGCGGCTAGGTGGCGCAGTGGATAAAGCACCGGCCCTGGATTCAGGAGTTCCTGAGTTCAAATCCGGCCTCAGACACTTGACACTTACTGGCTGTGTGACCTTGGGCAAGTCACTTAACCCCCATTGCCCTGCCAAAAAAAAAAAAAAAGGAAGGAGGGAAGGGAGAGAGGAAGGGAAAGAAGGAAGGAGGGAAGGGAGAGAGGAAGAGAAGGAAGGAAGGAGGGAAGGGAGAGAGGAAGAGAAGGAAGGAAGGAGGGAAAGGAAGGGAGAGAGGAAGGAAGGAAGAAGGGAGGGAGGAAGGAGGAAGGAAAGGAGGGAGGGAGGATTTAGTAAGTACCTACAAGGCAAAATGCTAAGTGGTTTGTAAATATCTCCTTGGATCCTCTCAACAACCCTGAGAGATAAATACCATTATCATCCATTTTACAGATGAAGAAACTAAGGTAGACCGAGGCTGGTGACTTGCCCAGGGTCACATAGCCAGGCTAAGACAGGACTTGAGCTCATATCTTCCTGACTGCAGGCCCAGCACTCTAATTACTAAGTCTCCTGGCTGTCCCTCACACTGTACCTTCATGACTGCTTGGATAGGGAAGGTGAGAGATGGAGCAGTATGGGATGATACCTAGCTTGGTAACCTGGAGGACTCAGAGGATGGTGTGCCCACCTTGGGGAATAACAGGGCAGTTTGAAAGGGGAGAGTTGGGCAGATGCAGAACCATCTACAGGCAAGAACAGGGATAGCCCCTTCACACACATGATGACAATGATCACAGCCCCAGCCTTCTCTTCTCTGTAAGCCACAGGGCCCAGGCCCCAGATCAGAAGTGTCAGAGGAGGGATTCTTCCTTGTCTATAGCTCAGACATATGTCCTCTGGGGACATCCAACCTCCTTGACCCAGCACAGGAGGAACACTTTTTTTTTTTTTTGCAGGACAATGAGGGTTAAGTGACTTGCCCAGGATCACACAGCTAGTAAGTGTCAAGTGTCTGAGGCTGGATTTGAACTCAGGTACTCCTGAATCCAGGGCCGGTGCTTTACCACTGCGCCATCTAGCTGCCCCAGGAGGAACACTTTTTAATCAGGACTTTTTACAAATGCATATTTTATCTCTATATTTTAGTTTTCATATCACATACATGTTTATTCTGTGATCAAATCACGCGCGTTCAGTGTCAGTTCGCTCTTCAGTGGACAATAGATACCACAGCGGGAAGGGAGGAGGGGATGGAATGCAGTTTTCAAATTTTGTCAAGAGCACACAAACATGTCCCAGTATCCCCCCCCCTCTTCTCCCTCTCTCTCTCTCCCTCCTCTCTCTCTCCCTCTCTCTTAGTCTCTGTCTCTCTGTCTCTGTCTCCCTTTCCCTCCCTCCCTCCCTTCTCTCTCTCTTAGTCTCTGTCTTTGTCTTTCTCTGTCTCTCTGTCTCTCCATCTCTGTCTTTCTATCTTGGTCTCTCTGTCTCTATGTGTATGTGTTTGTGTGTGTGTGTGTGTGTGTGTGTCTGTATCTCTCTTAGCCTCTGTCTCTGTCTCCCTCCTTTCTCTCTCTCTCTCTCTGTGTCTCTGTCTCTGTCTCACCCTCTCCCTCCTTTCTCTCTCTCTCTCTTAGTCTGTCTTTGTCTGTGTGTGTATCTGTCTGTTTCTGTCTCACACAAACCAGGGGCAGGGATCCACGCTCATGGCACATCAGGAAAGGCTCTCTGGCCTTTCTCCAGGCCAGAAGCCGTCTAAGAGAAAGGCAGATGAGAAGTTTGTGTGGTTCTGGCTGCCCGCATAGGTCAGGGCAGACCCAAATCTTTCCCTTCCTGCAGTGAATTTCCCCCAGATGGCCTCTGAGGTCCCTCAGTCTCAGCTTCTGTGACTTATTCCTGCTGGGATGGGATGGGACTCCCTGTTCTCTAAGCTCAGCTGGGCCTTCGTGCCCTTGCGCGGTTCCTTTCTTTCATGAAAAGCAGCCTGGCTCAGAGGCCAGTATCAGTAGATGGAAGATTGTATGTTGGGGAGTAAGGTGAAAGAAGACTGGAAAGGTAGTAGGGGGCTAGGTTATGAAGGATTTTAGATGCTAAACAGAGCATTTTTTAGTTGATCCTAGAGGTGATAGGGAACCACTGAAGTTTATTGAATGGGGGAGGGTGTGTGTGTGTGTGTGTGTGTGTGTGTGAGAGAGAGAGAGAGAGAGAGAGAGAGAGAGAGAGAGAGAGAGAGAGAGAGAGAGAGAGAGATGATTGGACCTGTACTTTAATAGCTGAATGGATTGAAGTGGGTAGAGACGTGAGGCAGGCCACCAGTAGCTATTACAATGATCTAGGTATGTGGTGATAAGGGCCTACGCTATACTACAGCGGTGGCAGTGTCAGAGGAGAGAAGGGAACATATTTGAGGATTGCAGCACTGGTGAAATTGACAGACCTTGGCAATAGCTTGGATATGAGGGGTGAGCCTGAGTGATTGGGAGGATGATTGTAACCCTCTGTAGTAATAAGGAAGGTAGAAGGGACAGAGAAGAGAAGGTATATGGGGAAAGACAATGAGTTTTGTTTTGTTTTGGACATCCATTTTGAGATGTCCAAAGGGCAATTAATTGTAAATGAAAAATTGAAGGTCAGCCCAGAGACTGGGGCAGGAGAGATAGACTTGAGAATAATCAGCATAGAGATGGTAATTAAATGCATAAGAATTGATGAGATCAGCAAGAGAAGTGGCAAGGAGGGAGAAGAGAAGAGGTTCCAGGACAGAACCCTGAGGGTCACTTACAGTTAGAGGGAAGGATCTACAGAGGAGACAGGAGAATCTGAAGAGAAGGGTATCCCAAACACCTAGAGGGAGTGATTAACAGTGTCGAAGGCTACCGAGAGAATAAGGATTGAGAAAAGGCCATTGGACTTGGCAACTAAGAGATCATTAGTACCTTTGAGATAGAAGTTTCCGGGAATGATATGGTCAGATGATAGAAAGTAAGGGGCTAGGGGAAAAGTGAGAGGAGAGGTAGTGGAGGTACCTATTGCAGATACCAAGCTGTTTCTAGGCAATGAACTCAGGGTACACATTGAGACTTTTTTTTTTAGGATATGACAAATGCAGGAATTTGTTTTGTTTGACCATGCACGTTTATTACAAGGGTTTTGTTTTTTATTATTTTGAATGGCACAAAGAGGGAAAAGAAAGACATTTGATTTTCATTAATTAAAATAAAATTAAGTATTCATATAAAAAAAGAAAAGAAAAGAAAAGCAGCCTGGCTCAGTGAGTGGCATGCTGCATTGGGGAGTCAGTAGTCCACTTCAGACACTAACTAGCTGGGTGACCTTGGGCAAGTCACATCTCTGGGCCTCAGTTTCCTCGTCGGTAAAATGAGGTCAGCTTCTAGGGTCCTTCCAGTTCTAACACTTCAAGCCTATTCCTTTCTGACCGACAGTCACACTTCTCACAGTAGCTGTATTTTTGCTCTGTGGAGTCACTCTAAGCCCCCTTCTCAGCAGATGACCCAGAGTACTTAGCTGAGAAAATTGAGGCTACCTGGCCTTGTCACTGGCTCTTTGTTTTTCCTTATACTAGACACTCCATCTACCGACTCCAGGCATTTCGCCTGGCAGTTCCCCATGCCTGGCATGCCCTCCTCCCTCATCTCTGCCTCCTTCCTTGACCTTCTTCAAGTCCCAGCTAAAATTCCACCTACTATGGGAAGCCTTGCTTCCCTAGCCCCTTTTAATTCTACTACCCCCCCCCATTCTCCCCAGTGTCTCCTATTTCTCGTTTCCACGGAAACAGTTGTTTCCCTGTTTTCTTCCCATTAGACTGGGAGCTCCTTGAAGGCAGGGACTGGCTTTTACCTTTCTTAGTTTCCCCAGGGCTTTGCCAGTGCCTTGGACTGAATAAATAGGCACTTGTTGACTTGAATCCATCATGAGCTCCTTTGACCTTCCCCACCATTCACCATACCTCGAGACACCCCTATTTCTTCACTCGTGGTCCCTTCCCCTATTCCAGCCTCAGAGGATGAGGTGGCCCTCTTTGCTGGGCTAATCCCCTCTGCATCCTTGAGTCAGAATCTGAACTGGGAAGGACCCAAGAACCCACTGAGTCCAGACCTGAACAGACGCCCCTCCTGCACAGCATCCTCCCCCCTCCATCTGCTCTGGGAGCTTGTGTGCCCTCATTAGTCCCTCTCATCTATGGCCTCCTTCCCCACTGCCTGCGGATATGCCCAGGGCTCCCCTGGGCTTAAACCTTGACCTAACTGTGTCATCCCCTCCAGCAATCACCCCATATTCCTTCTCCCTTTCACAGTCAAACCCCTACAAAAATATGTGTGCACTCATCGCCTTCACTTTCTTACCCTCCCTTTCTCTACTTCCACACCAAGCCTGTTTTATCTTTCTGTATTTTTTTTTTTGTGAGGCAATTGGGGTTAAGTGACTTGCCTAGGGTCACACAGCTAGTGTCAAGTGTCTGAGGCTGGACTCAGGTCCTCCTGAATCCAGGGCCAGTGCTTTATCCACTGCACCACCTAGCTGCCCCTGTGATTTGTTTTTTGTTGCATTCAAACCTGCTCTTTACAAGGTCATCAATGGCTCCTTCAGGGTTACATCCGATGGTCTTTTCTCAGCCTTCATCTTCCTTGACCTTTGAGCAGCTTTGAGACACTATTGCCCAACCTCTCCTCCTCGATCCCATCTCTCCTCTTAGTTTTTATGACATCAGTCTCCCCTGGCTCTCCTCCTGCCTGTCTGACCTCCCCTTTTCAGTCTCCTTTGTTGCCCCATCATGTGCCTCCCACACAGTGGGCACAGGCATACCCTGGCGCTACTCCCAGGACCCTCCTCTCCCTTTACTCTCCTCTGGTAATTTCTCGTGGGTTTAATTATGTCTCTGTACTTGCAACTCCCCAATATTTCCATCTGTCTCCTGAACACACCCAACACATCTTGGTTTGGAAGGTTCCAATTCAGAGCTAGCAGGATCTTAGAAGTCATTTAAACCAAACCTGTCATCTTACAAATAAAGAACTGAGGCTCCCCCTAAAAGTGACTCACCGTAGGTCACACAGATAGTGAATGGCAGAGTCAGGTTTCAAATCCAAACCCCATGGAGTAGAGTACCATGGTCCTCAGGCAATTGCTGGATAGTTCATCAGTAGGCCTGTATATCTACCTCCACAACTTGATGAAAATACACATTGTGCCACTTGGCTCATATCAGAAAACATGATGTCGACATTGGATTTGTACTGACTCTTCCCCACGTCTTCTTGGGTGCTGAGGAAGAGAACACTAGCCTAAACTAGGGGAGTTAAAACGTGCCTAACTCATGCTCACCTCTCAGGAGGGACAGAAACCCAGACCCCAAAGATGAGAAAGATGCTGTCAGATCCCATCTCCCCAAAGGAACATTCCCTTTGTCCCATGTCTGCCAAACCAGGTGCCTGGACTCCATTTAAAATGCTAATAAAATAGATATATTTATTTAATCTTCTGCAAGTAAAACGAGATCAATACAACCAAACATACCATGCCAGGGGTAGGTGGTGGCTTCTCCGCACCAGGTCCTGGTTGTTCCATCAGCCTCAAAGAACAGTCCCTTTTGAGGACCGCCCCTCAGCCACACGCACCCAGCCAGCCTTCCTTGTTCCATCCTCTACTAGGCTCCTGGCCAAGTTTATCTTCAGCCCCCTTTTCTCTATCCCTTCCCCACCCCCGCCCCCCCATGGTTCTGAGCAGGAGCTAGGTTAGAGCTCCTCAGGGTAGGGGAGGTCATCGCACAGTTCCAGCTGGACACTGGACGCAAACCACCGCTTGGGGCAGCCCAGGCTGTAGTGGAGGGTGGTGCGGTAAGTGTTTCTGGGGTGCTTGGGGAAGATGATGGTGGTGCTCTGGAAGCGCAGAGCCCGCTGGCGAGGCTCGAAGGTCAGTTGGGTTTTGTAGTTCCGCCACGTGCAGTCGGGGGTGGCAATGATGGTCTCACTGTAGGAGGTGACGGTGGGGACCGGGATGTAGAAGATGTCATCTCGGTAGTGTCTTTCAGAGTCGAATCTGACCTCGGAATTGCAGCTGGGGAGGGCAGAATGGGAGGGAGGGGCAGCCAAAAAAGAAAAGAAAAGACACCCAAGATGAGCAACGAGCAGCATCCTAGCCCAGTGGAGGGAGCCCCAGGCTCAGAAACGAGTGTGAGAAGCAGACGAGGAGACTGAGGCACCGACAAAGCTGGTTAAGTCTCAGGTAAGATTTGGGCCAAGGCCTTCTCTGCGTCCAGCGCTCTAATACATCCCGCCATCCCTTCAAAGGAAAAGACTGTGGGCTTTTAAAAATATATTTTCAGATATGTTCCAAATATACATATTTTTTCTTTTTCAGGGCAATGGGGGTTAAGTGACTTGCCCAGGGTCACACAGCTAGTAAGTGTCAAGTGTCTGAGGCTGGATTTGAACTCGAGTCCTCCTAAATCCAGGGCCGGTGCTTTATCCACTGCGCCACCTAGGTGTCCCCTATTCCAAATATCTTTTAAGCACCTACTGTATACTTGGCATTGTACAAAGTGTATGTTGTGCTAGATTGAATTTGGGATGATGTAGAAGGGATTTTTGTTCTGGTGTAGGCTAGACTAGATGGCCTCTGAGGTCCCAAGCAACCCCAAGGGTCTGGTCAATAAGGCCCTGTTCTACCACCCACTCACTGTTTGCCACTGGATACCATGTCAGAGCCTCAGAGGGCCGTACAATGCGGGGAAAAATCACCCCCACTCACTGCACCTGCTCCCACTTTTACCCCATGTTGCTTTCCCAAAGCCGGCCTTTTCCTCTATGAGGCATGTACAGTGGATAGAATTCTGGCCCTGGAGTCAGAAGGACCCGAATTCAAATCTAGCCTCAGACACACACTGTCTATCTGTGTGACCCTCAGCAAGTCACTTACTCGTTTAACTTCCGTCTTCTTTAGTTTCCTCAAATGTACAGTAGGGGAAATAATAGCACTTCCCTCCTAGGGTTGTTGTGAGGATCAAAGGAGATCCTATTTGTAAAAACACTCTGCACAGTGCCTGGTATGTGGTGGTCACTGTCTGAATGCTCATTCCCTCCCCCCTTTCTTCTCCATGCGCGAGACAAAAAAACCAAAGCATTATATTTGCTGTTGTTATTGTTTTCCTCGTTATCGTTATCATCATTACTATTATTATAGCAGCTAGGTGGCGCCATAGTGCATAGAGCACAAGGCCTAGAGCCAGGAAGACTCATCTTTTCAGTTCAAATCTGGCCTCAGACACTTATTGGCTGGGTGACCCTGGGCAAGTCACTTAACCCGGCTTGCCTCAGTTTCCTCCTCTGTAAAATGAGCTGGAGAAGGGAATGGCAAACCTCTCCAGTATCTCTCCCAAGAAAACCGTGAATGGGGTCATGAAGAGTTGAAAAATTGAATTATTATTATTATTATTAATTGACATTGACATTGGGCTTTAAAGTTTGCAAAGCACTTTCCATCCATTATCTCATTTGATCTGGAAAACAATCTTGTGAGATAGGCGCTCATTATCCCCATTTTGCTGATGTGGAAATAGAGGTCCAGAGCGGTCATAAGACTGTATAGCGGGGCAGCTAGATGGCGCAGTGGATAGAGCACCGGCCCTGGAGTCAGGAGTACCTGAGTTCAAATCCGGCCTCAGAGACTTAACACTTACTAGCTGTGTGACCTTGAGCAAGTCACTTAACCCCAATTGCCTCACTAAAAAAAAAAAAAGAAAGAAAGAAAGATAAGACTGTATAGCTCTAGAATTAGAAGAATCCTCAGAGGGTTTTTTTAGTCTAATCCTCTCCTTTTACAGATAAGAAAACTGAGGCCCCATGATGGCCCAGAGATTTAAGGACCCCCCATCACATTTCCAGCAGGTACCAGTAATGGCCTATGAAGTGTCTAATGGATGGAGACTGTGTTGCCTGGGGCCTCCAAACAGGAGAAGCTTCCAAACCCCTGATCTGTTCTCCATGGGTGGGGGCAAGCATCTTGAGGAAAGAGCTGACATTAAATGTTTGCTAGCAAAATTCCCTTTCTCTGTGAGAGATAATGCCATATGGCTATACTGGTTTTGTATGAGTTTTTGAAGGAAGAAAAAAAAAAGATACAGAGAGAGACCTCCAGTATGTAAGATACAAAAGGCCAAGGACTCAGGATGAGAAGGCAGGGATTGAGTGCGATCTGCACTAGCGGAGGGGATAATCACAAGGATGAGATTGCAGATAACAAACATT